>NW_005370597.1:4350560-4361010 GCF_000412655.1 Myotis brandtii | reverse complement strand
GGGGGGGGGGGGGGGGGGTGCAATGAGCGGCAAGAGGAAATTATATTTGGGGCCAGGTGTTTGTTCCTCTGTTTGGGTTCAATTTGGGACTGCGAATTTTTGCGCTCCCGTGCGTGCGGGGCTGTAAAGCACGGAAGCGGCCCTGATTCCAGCTGGCCCGGCACACTGGCATTGCTGTTACCATACCCGGCATCTACCAAATGCTCACTCCAGCCAGGTGCCTCACCTGCCTTAACTCACAGCACCCTACGGTGGATACTGAGACCTGGGGAGACAGGTTCACGGGCTTGCCACAGAAAAAGAGCTAGGAGTGGCTAGAATTCTATCTCCAGAGCCTCAAACTCAAAGTCCAATTGATAACATGTTTTATGGAGATTTTTCATAAGAGCAACCAGAACCATTATTTTATATTTGTATCTGGAAAAAAAGGGGTGCCTAAGTCGATTCCTACCCAAATGCCGGGGCTGCCTTCGCTTTGTCCATCATTCATTTGTTTGTCCTTGTATATTTATTAAGTACTGATGGTGCGACCAGCACAATTAGATACTTTGAAATTACAAGACCCATCCCTGCTTCTGAAGACAAGAGGTCACATTTTACAGACATAGAGTCCAAATACATTTGCAGCCTTTTCCTGGGCCTTGACATGGTTCTTCCAGGCCCATCCTGGGTTAGCCTGGAGCAGACACACGCCTTCAGACCCTCAGGCACACTGAGAGCCTTTCCCTGCACACACCTTTGCAGAATCCTAGAAGATCCCAGCCCTCTTCTTGCCCCCCACCCACTCAAAGGGGAACCCCTGGGAGGTGGTGGGACATTTACATAGGGGCCCATGGGACCATCTGGCTTTTCCGACTGGCTTGCGAGAGTTTGGCTCTTAGAAGCTCCCCCATGACACCTGAGAAGAGTCCAGGGGAGCAGGGGTCAAGTGCCCTGACTCCACCCATCACTAGCTGTGTGACCCTGGGCAAGTAGCCTCACCTTTCTGAGCCTCTTCTGTAAGGTGAGGTTGTCTTGGGGATTAAATGAAACAATCAGGTTTCATTTTGAGTGAGTGCACTTCCTGAACACAGTAAGCATTCATTAAGTCTTGGCCATGACCCTGAAGGTCTGGGCTGTGTGCTTTGTTAGAGTAACCCAACCCTGCTCTCAGAGCCTCTTCTATTAACAAAACATTCCCAAGGCACCAGAACTGCTTTACTTCCTCCCTAGCTCAACTTCGTGATGCCCAAGTCACATTAATCTTTATGAAATAAACTATATTTGATAACATGGTTATTTCCTTAGTTGCACATTTATTAATTTCTTGCAAATACCGAGGCAGACAATTTGAACATGGATATGAACAAGGTCTCTAGAGCTGGGTCTCCAGCTTCAGATCCTACCCCTGCCATTTTGCAAGTTACTGAACATCTTTGAACTGTCATTTCCCCGTATGTAAAAATAGGAATACTAAAGCTAGCTCTTATCCCAGCAGGTAATTGTGAGTGTCAGGTGAAAGAATGTAAAATTATTATGTGCCTGGCTTCAGGTAGGGACTAAGTGACTGATATTATAATTATTTTTTGTTGTTGTTGCATTGAAAATTGAACAAGCAAAACAGACTTAAATCATCCTTAACTTATAAGATAAACAATGCCCATGGTCTTTATCATGTAGACGGAGTTAAATAAAGCAGAATTTATATTCCATTTGGAATAAATGTTTGGATGAAACAGAAACTAGAATAGAATACTGAATAGAATTGAGAAGGTAGCATTAACATATCTTAGTTTTCTGCAAATTTCATTGAGAAAAAAAATGCCTGGTGAAAAAAAGACTGTAGAAGTTGGTGGTAGAGGTGTCCTAAAAGCTTTAAATTTGCAGTTTTAGGTTAACTGGTTCAATAAAAGAACCTTCCAGGACATCTATTTCCAGAAACTACTTCTTAGAGGAAAGGAATTAGCCCAATCTTTTGGGCAACTCTTATCCTAGTATCTGCCACTACCTCACTGCTCTAGGATTTCTGCCTTATGTACAGTCCCTTTAGCGTTATTGTTGTCTCGTAATTGTTTAAAATAGTATTTTGTGTGCATTTAGTTATTCATCCTCCATATTCCTTATCTATACTGACTACAAGCTTTTCTTTCTTTTCATTCACACCCCTGCCCTGTTGTCCTGCTCATAGTAAGTACTCAAGTAAGTTTTTGCTCCCCAATAAGTCTTACTTGGAATCTTCAATTTGATTCCTTTGGATTGGCAAATGGATCAGTGAAGCATTCACATAAAAAAACAGAAGGGGCCAGGAGGGGGCAGTGATGGGGCAGAGCTTGCCAGAGAAAGGGAAATGCTGCTTATTATCCTATGATTTCAGAACAAACAGAAAACATTTGGATTTAGCCCAGGAGAGGGTGCTACCTCCTTCCAAGACAGGCTCGCCAAGAATGCCGGGCAGGGCCTGTCCTCTGAAATGAGGCTGGGGTTTGAGCTTCTGAACAGCCCTTTCGCCATTGCAGGGAAAATGTTCCAACTTCCCAAGCCCTCCTTTGATACAAGGAACTCTTCTTTTAAATTAAACCGACAACAGGCGGGAAACTAGGGAGCATGAACGTAGCAGAACCGATGCAAAGTTTCTTGTGTTTTAAGTACTTATCCAAGCAGCTCACTGGGCACTGGAGACAATGTGAGAAAAACCCCCATCACCACCCTTCTACCGGTGTGTACTCTAAGGTTGTTTTTTAAAGATTCTGAGAAAAGAGGGGAAGTGTTAAATGTAGGGATGGATGGGTAGTTAGAGATCACAGGATACTGAATAAGCCCTCAACTGGGACCTTTTCCCAGCCCTTACATAAGGTATCTCTCTGTTTCCAATGATATTCAAAGTCCCTTCTGTCTTGATGGTGGAATAACTGCTCTGGAGCCTGGGATCTACAAGACTGGCCTTTATAATTCCTAATTGCATCCCTGATCTTTTCCCCGCAAAGCTCTCCAGCTAGCTCCTTCAGTTCTTGAGCGCCCATATGCCCATACCTTAAATAAGAATAAGCACCAGCACTTTTTCAGCAATAAGGCAGGACTTTTGCTCAGAATGCAGCTTAAACAATACACAGTTTTATACTGAAGCAGCTCATCTGCTTCTCATTTGTTTTTTAAAGAGTCAGATGCCGCACCTTCTCTGAACAGAAGAAACCCAAGTAGCCAAAGTCATAAGTGAGTAGGAAAAGAAGTGGATGTCAAATTGTGGCTCCTGATGGGAACCTGAGTATGAAAAGCAGCCTTGATACTGTTGGTGAGAGTGTAAATGACTATGTACACAGCAATAAGCATATCATTTCATCCAGCAATTCCCACTCTATGAACCACTCCTACAGATAGATTGGTACATGTGCACCAAGATATATGTGCAAGTGAATCTGTTGCAGTAACATTTATAATAGCAAGACTCTGGAAACAACTGTCTATTCACAGGAGACTGGTTAAATTCATTATGGTACATCAACTGTACAATGGGATACTATGCATCAGACAGACGTCAATGTGTATATGCTCTTGGGAAAGATGTTGAGAATTATTATTACATTTAAAATATATACTTATATATTTATACTTAAAAAAATAAAAGAGAGGCTCTATGCACATGGAAAAACTCTAGAAGGATGTCCCAAAAGCTGTTGACATAGTGACTTCTAGGGAGAACACATTTTCCCTTATATAGTTTTGTACTGTTTGAATTTTTAACATGTATAACTTCTGTAACAATAAAAACCAGTGTCAAGGAGTGGTAGGCACTCCTCCCAGCTGCATTTAGAAACTTTGTTGGCTTTAGATCCCAAGTGCTAGAAACGCAAAAGTAGAAGACAATGGTGTGTGTTGGGACCAGTCCCTGTGGCTGAGGGGACATGTAAGCTCAATCACCTTAGATATGAAACCATTCTTTTCATTCTTTGATACTCAGGTAATAAGTGATGCTTTTGTGAATGAACTTGACAGCATAGTGCACAGTCTTGGAGTGACTAAAGATTCCATGACTTGTCGGCAAGAACGGGCACATTGTTCTCATCAGCGGAGAATGCCACTGTGAGGCACACCCCTGAGTGCTGTAATTAGAGGAAATCTTAGCTAGTTGTATCAGCTGTGATTACAAGCAAACTTCAAATAACAGCGTCTTAAATAAAAGTTATTCGCCTGGCCGGTATGGCTCAGTGGTTGAGCATCAACCCATGAACCCAGGAAGTCAAGGTTTGATTTACCTGATCAGGGGACATGTCCAGGTTATGGGTTCGATCCCCAGTAGGAGGCAGCCAATTGATGATTCTCTCATCATTGATGTTTCTATCTCTTTCTCTATCTCCCTTCCTCTCTCTGAAATCAATAAAAACATGTTTTTAAAAAAGTTATTTACTCCCATATAAAAGGCTTCAGAGATAGTCAGGGTATGATGTGGTACATCCTCTCTGCTCTATCAAGCATGGCTTCAGCCTCATGGTCTAGGATGGAGGAAGCAGGATGGAGGAAGACATGAAGAGAAAGGAGCAAAGTATATGCACATAATGTCTCTTAAGTGGAGTTTCTAGGAGCTGCCACTAGACACTTTCACCTACTTACATTGGTCAGAACTCAGTCTTATGTCCTGCCTAGCTGCAAGGGAAGCTGGAAAATGTAGTCATAATGCCAACTGGCTATAGACACGGCTTAAAATTGGGGTTCTGTGTTATTACCATAGAAGAAGGGAAGGTTAGATATTGGGAGATGACCAGTGGTTTCTGCCACACTGACCCAATCTACTTCTCCCATTCCAGCTACTTTCTAATGATAAGTTTGTTTATCATCTCAGCAGATGGCATAGATAAGGAAAAGCATTCTGTTTTGCCATATACCCACCTTTATGAGCTTAGGAAGACATTTCTAGGAAAGTTTTGCTAATTTTTTTAACATTGAAAGGATGGTGAGACATCTATAATTTCACTCGCCTATGTTTTTCCCCTCTCTGCCTCCAGCTCTAGAATCCTAAACATGGATAGCATATACTAGCCACTGGGGACAGGAACCGTGTCATTCCCATAATAGTTCCAAAATAAACGTCAGCAGAATACAGAACTGGCCTGTGATGTCATTCAGAGACTATTTCCTGTGAGCGGGACAATATGTACCGGAATAGAATTCTATTTATGCTATGGGAAAGGCCCGTGGGGCTTCAGATTTAGGTTCAAGGAAAAAGGAATTCACCAGCTGATTACACTGGATCCCTGGGGATCAAGGATAGTAGTTTAACAGTAATAAAGGAATTGGGACTTCCAAGACTCCCAAGATGAGGAAGGACTGAATCCTGTTCCGGAGTAATCGTGGCAGGCTCTCTGAGCATTTCTACTGGACTCCCACCTTTGGAACCACCAAAGAAGGCAGTTCAGTAAGTCTCTGCAAAGAGGAGACCTAAAGCCTTCCTGTCCCTGCCACACATCACTTACCGCAGGTTCCCAGACACAGGACGGCTCTTCATTGGGAGTTAGAATGAGGGCGCTTCTATGTGTTCCAGCCTGCAGGTCACCATGTAACTGTATGAAGCCAAATGTTTAGACCCTAAAGTTAACCTACATGTTGTGGTCTTCTGTCTTGTGAAAAACAAGTCACTTTATGGTGCTTTGATCAGTAAATCGTATAAGGATTTAGAGATAAAGGAACAGAACATTAACATGAAAGCAACAGACTAAACAAGACCGTACGGATGACTCAGAGAGGTGGGAGTTCAGAGGCTCCTTGACAGAATTTCCTGGTAACTATGAAGGACCATTGCTCCGGACGTGAGGACTTCGTTTCAGCACCGGTGGGGAGCTTGACACTGACCCCAACCTTGGCCCCATCCTCCCGGGCCCTTGACTAGTGGGGACTCAGTGGTCATCATGCCCGTGAAGGCCCAAGCTAGGAATCCTGCCTCATAATGCAACTGCGCACTTGGCCTCTCCCCTACAGGTTCTACCAAGCTGTTCAAATTACAGTGCAACTCTAATCAACTCTTGAGTGCTCCCCAAACCTGTGGCTCCCAGCCTTGTCCCTCCAACTAAATGGCCAGTGTATTCTGCTGAGTACTGAGTCTGAAAGCCTTGGAGCCTTCTCTGGCTTCCTCTCTCACATCCCATCTCCAAGCCACGAGCAAATCCTATCAGCCCTGCCTTCAAAGCATATCCAGAACTGACCATTTCTCACCACTTTCACTGGTCCAGGTGGCCGTTCCCTCACCTGGGTTATTACAAATTCTCCTAATTGGTCTCACTGCTCTCCTCTCACCAACCCACTCACCCCATTCTCTCCACCTTTGAAAACCAAAGCTGAGTCCAGGCACCCCTTGGTTCCAGACACTCTGGGGACCTCCCTACATAACAGAGTCACAACCCAAGTCCATCCCAGGGCTCCAAGCCCTCGGTGACATGTCCTGGCTCCCCCACCTCACTTCCTGTGCTTTCCCCCCCTGCTCTGCTCCGGCCTCCGTGCCAATCCACTAGGGAGACAAGAGCTGAACACCACCCACACTGCTCTTCCTCCAGCTATCTGCAAGGTCTGCTCCTTCACTTCCTTCACGTCGCTCTCAAATGCCCCCTGATAAGAAACCTTCCCTGCCCACCCCTTGATCCTACTTTACTTTTATTTGTAATACTTATCCCCACTTCACAGAGTATGTATGTATTTTGTACTGTTTGACTCTCCCCACTAGGATGTAACTTCCATGGATATAGGAGTCTTTCTCCTGAGAACAAAGCAGACAGGTATTTTAAAAACAAATGATGTTGCACATTGCCCAGTTAGTGTGCAGCATAAAGCAAAACAAACAGCCTCAAGTACAACAGAAAACAGTCAGCTATTCAGATATGTGTGATGTCTTTTTTCGTGACCGAACTATCCTTTAGTTTTTTCATAGCTAACCTATTAAAAATCAAAAGAGAAGAAGTTTTTATTTGTTGGGTGAATGAGGAGGAAAATCATTTACTGAGCACCTACTATGTCTCAGGCACTATTCTAGCTCTGGAGGTACAGCATGAAAAAAGGTATGCACCGTTTTGTGCAACTTATGTTACAGGGAGAACATGGGGGTACAGATGGAAGTGGAAGGAGCTACGAAGAATATCATAAATAAGCACACAGGTAAATGAACAAGATAGTTTCAAATAGTTCCTAATAATATACACTTTCAAGAAATCTTACTGAAAATTACCAACAAAAATATACCTGTTTTATGCGTGGTGATTTACTTATGAGTCTCTTTCCTCACCCCCACCCCCAAAATCCTGTACTATAAATAAAAAAATATATATTCATATTTCACATAGATTAAGCTAATACAATTTATTTTACACCTTCTTTTACATGATGAAGTTTACTATGTCAAAGACAGTATCTCTCATGTATGAATTTAGCAATTAATATTGTACTCTGCCCAGTGCCTGGAAGATACCCATTGAAAATTAGTTGGTGATTTCTCACAGATCTTTGCAAGTGGATGTCTGCAAACCTCTCCGACCTATCCTTAAATCTTCGTGGCTATTTCAGTGCACTGCTGGGAAGTTGCATGCTTTTAATTTAGTGAAGTTGGTGAAAATTCCATATGGATTCCTCTGTTCACAAAACTAAATGGAAACCCAGAACCCCTTAAAATAAAAATAGATGTGTTTGGAAATCACATGGGAAATGTTACTTATTCTCTGAGCGTTGAGCTTTTGCTATCCCTGGTGGTGGGAATCTACACTGCCATTCCAATTTCATATAAACTTGGCAGGACTCTGTGTCCATTTGGAATTGTAATAGCCTGGATTTCAGTTTGGGGAGAAAGGAAGGAGTCATTGCATTCCACCGAAGAGTCCTCCAGCTGAATCTCAAGAAGCCAGAGCTTAAATGTCAATGTTCTCCCAAAGGAACATGGGGGCTCCATCTAATGAGTTTACCTGGTTAACGCTCCATAACCCGTTCCGGAGGGCTCGCTTTTGCTTGTCTTTCTTGGGTAATGTTGCTTGTTGCAGAATATTCTGGTTCTTTTATAAGGTGTTTTTGGTTTGGTTTGGTTTTGTAATTGTACAGCAATTTGTCATGCTAAATACCCTAGGCCAGGGGTGGGCAACCCCTAGCACTTATGCCAAACATGGCACGCCAGTAACTTTTGCTGGCACGCAAAACCCTCTCTTATAATCTTCCATTTACAATTGTGAATCTTTGTTCTCAGTGATGAATTTTGTTAAGTCTCGTAATAGGAGTAGCCTGACGGATGAAAGTAGTAGCTCGTGCATATCTCTGAAGGTCACGAAATATAAACCTGATGTAAAATCTCTGTCATCAGTGATGCAGCAGCAAAAGTCCCACTGATAATATCAAACGGAGTCATAAAGTTTTCTGTCGGACTATCAGTGTACATGTATACATTAAAAAATAAATGTATTTTTCATCATCATATACTGTGTTTTTGTCGCTCGAATGAATTTTATTATTTCTTCAAGGTTCTTCACATACGTACACCTTAAGAGATATCAAGTAGGTGTAACATGTTCTCAAAAAATTAGGGTTGGCACGCAGAAGAATTTTGAGTCAGAGATTTTGCTGGTTTTGGCACGCACTCACAAAAAGGTTGCCCACCCCTGCCCTAGGCATTTCAGGCCCAAAGTTCCATCCCCACTTCTGCATGCTTCCAGATTTAGAATGTGGGAACTGCAAGGAAGGCCACCTCTAATCTACTGTCACAGCAGAAAAAGGCAGCCGGAAACCTGTTGGGGGCGGGGGAGGGAAACCCCCGCAGGAGATACCTCTCATGGGCTTTGAAGTGGTCCAGGTGAGAGAGGCTGCCGTGGGGAGTGGGAAAACGCAGAGGCTTGCTGATTGCTGATCAAGCCCTGAGTCTGTGGCTCCTACTTCCCTTTCCCTCACTCTTGGTTCCAAATAAATGACTTGCGTGCAAACAGTTACATTCCACAAACAAGCCATTTCCTCTTCCTTGGGGGAAGGCAATGGAGAGGACTGAGAGGAAGAAGCACACACCTCTTCAGAAAACTAGGATCGCATTCAAGCCTGCGTAGGCACTTGGCCTTTGTCTGAGAGTTCCACTCTTTCCCTACTTGATGCAAGCATACGACAGAACACTAACATCCCACGCTAAAGATGCATGCTTCTTTTCCTGGTCAAATTAATGAGAGGATTTTTAAATTTTGCTTTTAAAATTATTTGGCTCCAAAGAACTGATGTATAAACAATGCGTGGGAAATGAGAATATTTAACTTCCAAATTGTTTTCAAATGATATAAACTTTAATTAACACTAAACTTATGATTGAGTTGACAAGATGTTGGCCATTGGAGCCATGTCACTAGACATTTACGAATTTAAATTTTGTGGGGGTTTTCAGATGTTGAAATATATATTTTGCTCTCTATATAGAGGGTGTCCCAAAATATGTACACACATTTTAACAGCTGATAGGCAATTTTGAAAATGAAATGTAATTTTAATAAACACTGCCTTTAAAATTATTCAAAGTGTGTGCATACATTTGGGGGGCACCCTATATATCCTATACATGATTATAAATATACTATATATGTAATTTTTTTCAACGTTAAATATTGCCATAGGCCCTTAAAATCCTGTGAGTTCTAAGGCCCAGGCCTACAGAGCCTGGTAGACAGCAGAGTGGGAGGTAAATAGTACTCTCTATAGCAAAGGAAAAATATGAATGTAAAAAGTTATTGCAAACCCAGGTTAGTGAAATGAAATTATATGACCAGCAGGCCAATTCTGTTGAGGTTCCCTTGCCCTCCCAAAGGCTCAGCTAGAAGCCCTGATTTTTACACCCACTCCCCTCCAGTCTTGCCATCGGAAGCAGTAATCCCACCACAGAGGTTTCTATTTCAGACCCACACTCGGCCCCTTGGGACTCTCCTCCAGGCTGTCCTTCCTAAACCACTTGAATCTCATTTCTCCTGCAGCTGATTTTTTTTTCAAGATGTTAATTTCTGTGGAACCATCTGGATGTTATTAAGAAAGTGTCCCAGGTCCTCTGAGGCAGCTGGCTGCGGCCTCTTGCCTTATTTCCTGTGTCCTGGATGTCTAAGTTGACTTTCATAAGAAATTTGGAATATTAGCTTAAAAAAAGAAACAGTCAATATTTTTTAGGCGTTGAGCTCTTGCAGCCTAAATTTCCCCAGCTGGGACTTTGCATTTTGAGTTCCCATCCTTGGCCCTTGCTCTGGGAAAGATGAAGCACGTCTTTTTTAAAAACAGAAGGCGCTGATGGTCAGGGTGAACCAGAAATCCAGTTGCTCTCCCCAGTTAGAGTCACAAAAACCTCTCTCATGTTGCTGCCACCGCTCAGCCATTTCCACACCCCAACCCCTGCTCCAAACTGAGACCCTGATCTCGGTTCAAAATTAAACACCAGTTAGTTCAACTCTATCAGATTCTCTCTCTCCTCGAATCCTTAAGGGAAAACTAATGAAATGAA
>NW_005370597.1:4339006-4350489 GCF_000412655.1 Myotis brandtii | reverse complement strand
AATCAGGCTGGGCAGATGACCATGATTTCTTGCTCGAGAGAAGTAACCTGAGTAGGTGGGACAACAGAGGACACGAAATAGCCCCTTTTCTAACCACCCATAGGAGTAGCTGGGTCCAGAACAAGGAAGCGCCCAAGGGTCGATTTTGCTATTCAGCATCTACACATGGGCCTGGGGTATTGGCTCACCTCGCTTCCTGTCTGTTACTCAATACTCAGCCGGTCAAGCTTTGGTTGCTGGCCTTGACCATTCATCTTCCCCAATAGAGGAGACCATGTTCACCCCTTTTTTCCTTCTTGTTCCTAGCTCTTCACCCCCTACCGACTTGTATCTCATCACCCTTTGGATTTCACCAGTGAAGTTAACACTAGCTCTCTGGAAAATTTCAAGACACGCCCCCCCCCTCCCCACAAATTCTATCATGTCAGACAACACAGTGGGGCACCCACTTTACCTATGAAACCCAAGTAGAGAAGGACTTTCCTGGGAGGCAGACAGCCTGACCATCTGTCTCTGATGCTGGTGGGACCATGAGAAGTTTTGAAGGGAAGCACAGAATTCACTCTCCATTGAGGATTCGCTCAGAAAGGAGGAAGGGTCATATGTCAACACTCCTAATTTCCTTGTTCCAGTCCACAGGAATCTATCACTCCCTATCTAGAGTGTAAAAAACACTCACTAAATGCCCTTGCACCTTTCAGTCTGAAAAATTGAAGCTATGAGAAAGAATAATACAACAAACCCATGTATATCCTTTACATATATCACCAATTGTTACAATATTACCACATTTGCTTTCTTCCAATACCTTTTTTCTGTTTCATACAAAAGTAAAGTGCAAATATGACATTTATCCCTAAATATGCCACACTAAAATACATGCCTAAATATTTCCTACATGGTAGGACACACTCCCACGTAGCCATAATACTATTATCATATCCAAGAAATTTGACATTTAAATTTTATCTGATAGCTCATATTCAGATTTACCCAACTGTCCCAATGTCTTCACAGCTTTGCAAATTGAGATATAACCCACATATCATAAAATTCACCCTTTTAAAGTGTACACTTCAGGTTTTTAATATATTCACAGGGTTGTGCAACCATCACCACCATCTAATTCCAGAACATTTTCATCATCCAGAATGAAACCCAGTAACTGGTTAGCAGTCACTCCCCACAGCTCTTGGCAACCAGTAGTCTCCTTTCTGTCTCTATGGATTTGCCTATTCTGAAAATTTCTTAGAAATGGAATCATAAAATATGTGGCCTTTTGTGTCTGGCTTCTTTCCCTTAGCATAATGTTTTCAAGGTTCATTCATGTTGTAGCATGTATTGGCACTTCATTCCTTTTCCTGGCTGAATTGTATCACATTGTATGGAAATACCACATTGGTTTATCCATTCGTCAGCTGATGGACATTGTCATTTCATAATTTTTGTTTTCTTTTGTTTTTTAATCCTCACCAGAGAATATGTTTTTCCTTGATCCCAGAGAGAGAGGAAGGGAGAGGCAGAGAGGTTGCCTCCTGACTGGGGATCAAACCCGAAACCTGGGTATGTGCCCTGACTGGGAATTGAGCCTGTGACTCTTTGGTGCACGGGACAACGCTCTAACCAACTGAGCCACACTGACCACGGCTCATAGTTTTTTTAAAAGCCAGGATTCAATAAGAGATTATACACTGCATTTAATTGTCATGGCTTTAGTTTCCTTTAATTCTAAATTCTACAATATTAATTCTAGAACATTAATCTAGAGTCTATAACATTCTTACCTTTTTGTTTTTTCTTTTTATCTTTTATAACAGTAAAATTTTTAAAGAGTACAGGTTGATTGTCTTGGAGAATGTCCTGGTGGACTTTTCTGACTGTCTCCTAGAATTTGATTCAGGTAGCAAATTTTGGCAATAGTACCCCATGGGTGAGGCTGTATACTTCCTGTTGCATCACATTAGAAGGACATAATGTCAGCTGGTCTCATAATTGGTGATGCTAAATTTGGTCATTTGATTAGATGGTATTTACCACATCTCCCTATATAAAAGATACACTTTTTTGTATAATTTAAAATAAGTAATATTAATATAAATGGTCTTTAAAAATGTGTGAATATCTTATTTCCCAATAGCCTTTAACAAAAGGTTTTAGCGCCCACGATAATCCTTGCCTCAATCCATTATTATAATGGTGTTACAAAATAGTAATTTTCTGACTTTTCCAACTCTATAATTCTTTCCACATATTTTGTTGGAACATTGTAAAAAATAAAATAAATAAAAATAAAAATGAATCTTTCCCTGCTCTAGCCCACATTTTAAATCACAACTGTAAACTTATGGATTTTCTTTTCTCAGTGTGTTATGATCAACATCACTGTCATTATTATTATTACTAGAGGCCCAATGCACAAAATTCATGCAAGAGTAGGCCTTCCTTCCCCCAGCTTCCCTCTGGCACCAGGGACCGGGGTTCCCTCGCAGCCCTGGCCAGCTTCGTCCAGAAGGACATCCGGTCTAATTAGCATATAACGCTTTTATTATTATAGATTTTATTTTGTGTTTTTTTCTTTTTTTGATGCCCAAACTGTCCCAAATTTGAGAAGTAGGAGCCAGTGTGGGCCAGCTCATCTGTCTTTTCAACATGTCTTCATCAGTCTTTAAGCACTTCATTACCTTGTGACACAATAAAATGCTCCAAATTAACCTTATATTTTCCCTTCTCTGAACCGTAAATTGGCATTTCTACAAGAAAACCTGCTTCCTTTTAGTGAAAAATGGTATTTAGAAACCAGGATTTGGGTGCTAGATGTGGGCATTGTCTCAAATGTCTTTGCCTAAATGACTCAGCATTTATTTAAATCTCCCACGTGTAACATTTCTTGTGATTTGTAGTGGGTTTCCGTTAGTTGGCAACACTATTGTACATCCAGTGTGTCCTAAATATTATAGGTATAACAACTGCCATTTTTTAAATACTTAATATGTGCACCAAAGCTCTCGGTGCTTTACATGCAGGGCTTCACTTAATCTTTGTAATAATTCAATGATGTGGGCGTTTTTATCCCCATTTTACAAATGAAGTAAGTGAGATACAGAGTGCTTAGGTAACCTGCTCAGTCACACAGCTAATACAGCAGTCCCGCTTATCCAAGAAATCTGCGTGAGATGTGTTCCAAGACCCCCATAAATAGTACTGAACCCAAATGTACTGTGTTTTCTCCTATATACACATACTGATGATAAAGTTTAATTTGTAAATTAGACACAGTAAGGGATTAACAACAACAAATAATAAAATAGATCAATTATAACAATATACTACAATAAAAGTTACATAAATATGCGCTCTCTTGCTTTCAAAATGCAGTGTATTTAAGCACTTATCACATACTGTGGCCATAACTTTTTCAGTTGGAGGTATGACAACAAGCAAGCATGAATTTCTTTTCCCTTCTTCACAGTTTCACAGATAAAAGATTTATTCTTTTTTAAAAAGATCTATTCTTAACGTAGATCTTAGCAACCTCGACCTAATGTTTTTCTTTCCCTGTAGTGGAGACTTTTTACTTAAAGAGAGCACTTTGTGGCTTGTCCGGGGCATATCCCAACTGCCAGCATCACTGCTCTTGTGCATCGGGGACACTATGGAGCAAAATAAGGGTGACTTGAACACAAGCACTGCGATCCCGACAGCCGATCTGATAACGAGGCGGCTACTAGCGACTAACAGGCAGGTAGTGTATACAGCGCGGAGACACTGGACAGAGGGAACAGGCAGGATGGATCTACTCGGCACAAAACTTCCTCATGCTACTCAGGACGGTGCACAATCTAAAACTTATGAACTGTTTCTTTCTGAAAATTTTTAATTGAATCTTTTCAGACCGCAGTTGACCATGGGTAACTAACTGAAAGGGCAGAAAGCAAATCCAAGTGTAAGGGGAGCCTATTGTAAGTGGCAGAGCCGGGACCAGGCTCCAGGGCTATCTGACTGCAGACCTGCTGAGCTACTAGGTGACATTAAGGCAAGAACAACCACTGTGAGGAAACCAGAAGTAAGCCTCCAAGCTAGCCATCCACTCCTGGTAGATTCCATCACATCTGTAAAGAGGGTAAGGTCATGTCATCCTGCTCTGAGAGACAGTGATCAGTGGGTAAATCTCTTCACCTTTCCAGGTCTCAGTTATATCACCTGTAAACATGGAATAATGATGCTTAACTGTGGACCATAAGATTGCTGTAGGGATCACAGGGTATTACAAGCAGAAGCCTATGCGAGAATTATAACGCTCCCTCTACTACAAGGAAGTGGCTCTCAAGTCAAACTGGGTGTGTGTAAGAATCACCTGGGGGAGGGGAGGGTGCGGAATTTACAGCGCAGATCACCGGGCCCTGCTCCTAGAGGTGCTGATTTAGTGGCCTGGTGTGAGACCCAGGGATCTGAATGTTTAACACTCTTCCACATGATTCTGACGCGGGTGCCTCACAGCTCACACTTGGAAAAACTCTCATGGAGTTAATGTCAAGTTGATGAGACATGCGATGATAAAGCCAGGTTTAGAAACCACTTCTGCATCTTTGCACAGCCATTCCTTGCATCTGATTGCTTTTTCTTCTTTCTCTCTCCCTCCCTTGTCCCTTTACCTATTCATCCTGCTTCAGCTCAAATGTCACTTCCCCAGGTGAGCCTTCCCTGACCCGCTGGACACAGTCAGCTCCTCCTGTTACCTGCTTTCATCCGTCATATCACACGCCAACCTGATAACTATATAGCTTCGGTCTGTAATTAGATCCTCAATGTCTGCCTCTCTTGATAGAGCGTAAGCATCAGAGAACACTAACCAGGACCTTCTCAGTAGGCCCAGTGTCCCAAAATAGGGGGCAATCAGTAAACATCTGTTAGACAAATGCCCAGATGAAGAAACAAAAAGTAATACGAACTTTATTACTAAGCAAAGATAGGCCAGAATGCAGAATTCATAAATAATGAACACAGAATAAAGTTCATTACCAGCACGAATAATTGGATACCCCACTTCCTGTTCTCATCATCTTTCCTGGGGTCCTTGCAAAGACAGTTTTCAGAAAGGAAATTGCATGTTTAATGACAAATTTGGGGACAATCTGCTCAGAATAGGAAGGAATTCATAATGAGATTATGGCCCTCCGCTCGGGCCTCTCCTCCCACTTCCTTCCCCTCCTGGCTTCAGTTGTCCTCTCTCCCTGAGGCAGCAGTGGCCCCTCCTTCCTGCCTCCTGCCAGTTCTCCCTGACCAGGGCCCGCAGGAGACGTGGGAGGGAGGGTGTTCCCCCCCCCCCATCGTTAATTGAGTGTGTTCCCCAAGTTATATGTATTTTCACTTGTGCATTTATCTCCATCCTGCATGAGGCCCATAAAACTCCTTTATGGTTTAGCCTCAGGCCAAATATGCCTTGAATTTCACAACCAGAGTTTATGTACTTACAGCAAGGTGGGAGGCGGGGTTGTTTTGTTTTAAGTATTTGTTTCTCCGAAGTGGCTGCTTACTCTGTCCAAAAAAGCTGTAAGAATACTTGTGAAGAGAACAGAGCTGTTTCTGTCAAGAGATGGGGTTCAGGACACAGTGCCCCCAAAGATGGCACTGTGGCATATGGGATATCTTAAGCTGAAGGAATTTGAGAAAAAAACGGCAAAAGCAGGAAGGTCCCTCTGACCTTTGCCCTCCTCCCCTGAAGCAGGTCCTAAGACCCTCATCTCTCTATGAGGAGAAAAGGAGCATCTTAAGACAGAGGGACAGCAAGGAGAATCCAAACAGGCTTTGCCAAGTGGCCCCTGGTTTACTACACCGAGCTCATAGTCTCTGTTCTATCCTATTATAGCAGTTCATCATTTCCCTATGTGTGTCCGCATGCAAAACTGACATTGAAGAAATTTGTGCAGACCCTCATCTCTCTATGAGGAGAAAAGGAGCATCTTCAAGACAGAGGGACAGCAAGGAGAATCCAAACACGCTTTGCCAAGTGGCCCCTGGTTTACTACACCAAGCTCATAGTCTCTGTTCTATCCTGTTATAGCAGTTCTTCATTTTCCTATGTGTGTCCGCATGCAAAATTGACATTCAATAAATTTGTATGTTTTTCTCCTGTTAATTTGTCTTTGTCAGTTTAATTTTCAGACTCAGCCAGGGACCCTAACAGGGTCAAGAAAACTTTTTTTCCTCTCCTCAAGGCAGCAGCAGAGTAGTAAGTGGGACCCCTGGGCACTGACTGAGTTTATGTGATATTTTTCCTTCGGGACTCAGTTCCCAGCACGCCAGGGTAAAGAAGGACAAAGACACTGAGCATTGCACATCTTCCATTTAAAGTAGATAAAAGAGCATCCTGGTGTCTGAAACCTAAACCTCCAAAAACGTTAAGAGAAACGTGCATAATGATTTTTACAAACCTGGTCAATCTTATTTTCTTGGGAAGTTCTCTTTGCTTTTGGCACATCCTAAATTCAGGTCTGAGGAGGGCCAGTGCCCGTGGTGACCCAGCGCCTGGGTTTGGTTTCAACCCAATAAACCTCTTTGCTGGAGTCTGAAGTGGGCTGTGGCTCATTGGTCCATGCTCCCCCACTCCCTAGCTGAGTGATATAGGACATGTACTCCCCTCTGTGCCTCAGTTTCCTCAGATATAAGATGAGAATAACAACACATACTGAGGACAAGAGTAGACACATCACAGAATTGTTGTGAGGTCTAAATGGAAAATGTATGTACATAGGTTAGCAAAAGGCCTGAAACAGAGTGAATGTTCGCAGATTTATTCCAATGTCTGGATTCAAAGAGGTTCTTGGCTTTAAGACAAACACCTATGTGATGAGATCCAGCTGACTTCCTCGAGCCAGTGTAAATGCATCTCTGCAGTGATCTAGTGTCCCCTCTTGTGTGGTCATCCAGCACCCCCTGGGGTTTTCCAGTTTAAGGAGTTGCCCACATTGTAAGGCTTGAGTCCCAGAGGTAGAAGATACCTGCCCACCTTCCTGGCTTCCCGTGAAGATGGAGTGCAGATGTGTGACCAGTCTTCTCCAATCAGACAGAGCCAGAGAGCCTTCTATTTACAAGACTAACATGCAGAACCCATTTTGTGGTCAGGACAGTGGCCTGAGCTTCTGGTGCTTGGGAGCAGCCATGAGAGAAGCTCGGGTGTCCAGGGCCCGTGGCATGGCGTGAGGTACAATCTGGGCCTGGGCTTTTCCAGGACAGGTTGTCACTGTGGCTTGGATTTTGTCCCTGGCCTCAGTCTGACACTCTTAGTCCCCTGGAGAACCTGTGAGCCATCTAATAATCTTCAATAAGTTTCCACTTCTCCTTCAGCTAGCCAGAGTGGGTTTAGGAGATGGCAACTAAGAACTTGCTCAAGGTCCCTGTCCCCTGGGTTGGCCAAATATGAAGGCAACGAACTCCGAGAACTCATCAAAGCTCTTTTAATTCAATGGGAAATTCAAAGTAAGGCTTAGTGTTTGGAGAGAAATGGAATACTAACTGGGACTCGGGGGCATCTTTCTATGAAGTAGATTTTCATCTTTGTGGTATTTGTTATAACTTTGTCTTCTGCTTCTAATGGAATAATAGAGGAACAGAGTTGGGAGAAGTTTTAGAAATGGTCCGGTTTGCCCCATCAGTTTCAAAAGAGGAAGAGGAGTAGCAGAGAGAAAGGGGGCCCTCCCCAAACCCACATCGCAGCTGCTGCCCAGTGTAAAAATCACCAGCTCAGAAGTCCGGTGCTTGCTCAGCTACTTACTTATTGTGTGATCTCAACCTAGCCATGTAGACTGTAAGCCAGATTTCTTGGTCTTCTCAATGAAGAAAATAAGTCCATATCCTGCCGGGTTATTGTGAAGAGTAAATGAGATAATGTGTCTTATATTGAATAGGAACTATTCAATTGTTGTTAGCTGCTATGATTAACTTATCCTTAAACAAATATTTAACATGACCCACTATGAGCCAGGTACTATCCTAGAGGTTGTAAATCTAAAGAATAAGACATTCTCACTTCCCAACAAACAAAAATCCAAGACCAGATAGCTTCACTGGGGATCTCTACCAAACAATTAGAGAAGTAATACCAATCCTTCTCAAAGTTTTCCAAAAATAGGAGAAGGAACAATTCCAAGCTCGTTTTATGAAGCTAGCATTACCCTGATATCAAAACCAGACAAGGACACACAAGAAAAGAAAATTTCCCTGATGTACACAGATGCAAAAAATTCTCCACAAAATATTAGCAAACAACAATACATTAAAGCTATCATACACAATTATCAAGTGAGATTTAAGCCAAGTATGCAAAGATGCAAATCAAAATGAAGAATAAAAATCATGTGATCATCTCAATAGATGCAGAAAAATCAGCATCCATTTATGATAAAAACTCTCAACAAAGCAGGTAGAGAGGAAATAAACCTCAACATAATAAATGCCATATTTGACAAACCAACAGTTAATATACTTTATGGTGAAAAGCTGCAAGTTCTTTCCTCTAAGATCGGGAACAAGACAGGATGCTCATTCTCACCACTGTTATTCAACATAGTATTGAAAGTCCTAGCCACAGCAATTAGTCAAGAAAAGGAAATAAAAGGCACCCAAATCAGAAAGAAGAAAGTAAAACTGTCACTATTTACAGATGACATGATACTGTATATGGACAATCCTAAAGATGCCACCGAAAACTGTTCAAACTAATGAACAAATTCAGTAAAGTTGGAGGACACAAAACCAATATACAAGGGTCTGTTGCATTTCTATATACTAATAACAAACTATCAGGAAGAGTTTTTTTTAAAAACCCATTTATGATTGCATAAAAAAATACCTGCAGATAAATTTCACCAAGAAAGTAAAAGATCTATATGCTGAAAACTGTAAGAAAATGAAAGAAATTGAAGAAAGATATTCTGTGCTCATTAATTGGAAAAATTAATATTGTGAAAATATCTATATTACCCTAAGCAATCTACAGATTCAATATCATCTCTATCAAATTTCCAATGGCATTTTCCATAGAAACAGAACAAACAGTCCTAAAATTTGGGAAGCACAAAAGACCCCAAATAGCCAAAGCATTCTTAGAAAGAAGAACAAGCCAAGACCGGTTTGGCTCAGTGGATAGAGCGTCGGCCTGCGGACTGAAAGGTCCCAGGTTCGATTCCGGTCAAGGGCATGTACCTTGGTTGCAGGCACATCCCCAGTGGGAGGTGTGCAGGAGGCAGCTGGTCGATGTTTCTCTCTCATCGATGTTTCTGACTCTCTATCTCTCTCCCTTCCTCTCTGTAAAAAATCAATAAAAATATAAAAAAAAAAAGAACAAAACTGGGGGATTCCTCTCTGTAAAAAATCAATAAAAAAAAAAAAAGAACAAAACTGGGGGCATCATGCTCCTGATTTCAAACTACATTACAAAACTATAGTAATCAAAGGAGTATGGTATTCGCACAAAACAGTCACATAGATCAATGCAATAAAATAGCCCCAAAATAAATTCACACATACATAATCAATTAATTTATGACAACAGAGTCAAGAATATACAATGGGGAAAGAACAGTCTCTTCAATAAAAGGTGGTGGGAAAATTCCTGGAAGAAAACAGGTGGTAATTTCCTTGACATTGATCTTGGCAATGATTTTTCATATTTGATACCAAAAGCAACAGCAACAAAAGCAAAAATAAACAAGTGGGACTACAACAAATTAAAAAGCTTTTGCACAACAAAGGAAACCATCAACAAAATGAAAAGGTAACCTACAATATGGGAAAAATATTTGCAAATCACATATCTGATAAGGGGGTTCATACCCCAAAAATATAAAGAACCCATATAACTCAAAAATAACAAAAAATTAAAAATGGGCAGAGGATGCCCAGCCGGGTGTAGCTCAGTGGTTGAACGTCGACCCAGGAACCAAGAGGTCGCGGGTTTGATTTCTGGTCAGGGCATATGCCCAGGTTGCGGGCTCGATCCCCAGTGGGGGGCATGCAGGAGGCAGCCAATCAATGATTCTCTCTCATCATTGATGTTTCTATCTCTCTTTCCCTCTCCCTTCCTCTCTGACATCAATAAAAATATATTTTTAAAAAAATGGGCAGAGGATCTGAATAAAAAGTTTCCCAAAGACATACAGATGGCCAACAGACATATGAAAAGATGTTCAACACCACTAACCATCAGGGAAATGCAGATCAAAACCACAATGAGATATCCCCTCACACCTGTAAGAACAGCAATTATCAAAAGGACAACAAATAACAGGTGTTGGCAAGGAGATGAAGAAAAGGGAACCCTCATGCACTGTTGGTGGGAATATAAACTGGGACAGCCACAGTGAAAAACATAGTATCATTTCCTCAAAAAAAATTAAATATAAAACTACCACAAAATCCAGTGATTCCTCTTCTGGGTATTTACTCAAAGAAAATGAAAACACTAACTCTAAAAGATATCTGAATCCCTATGTTCACTGCAGCATTATTTACAATAACCAAGATATGGAAGCAACATAGGAGTCCGTAGATGGAGGAATAAAAAAAAATGTTTTCTATACAAGGTGGGGCAAAAGTAGGTTTACAGTTGTGGATATGTGAAAGTTTATTCTTGTATTATTATTTATTAATTATTGTACTCTTTTCCATATGAACAATCATAGACCTACTTTTGCTCCACCCTATACACACACACACACACACACACACACACACACACACACTGAAATATTATTCAGCCTTTTAAAAAGAAGAAAATCTTGCCATTTATGACAATATGGATAGACCTTGAGGGCATTATGCTAAGTGAAATAAGTCAGCAGAGAAAGACAAATGCCACATGATCTCACTTCTATGTGGAATCGATAAAAAACTAAAACAAAATAGCAGCTCATAGACAGAGAGAACAGATTGGTGATTGCAGAGGTAGAGGGTTGGGGGTAGGTAAAATGGGTGAAGGGGTCATAAGGTACAAATTTCCAGTTATAACATAAACAAGCCATAGGGGTGTAATGTACAGCATAGCCATTATAGTTAATATTTATTGCATATTTGAAAGTTGCTAAGAGAGATCTTAAAAGTCCTCATCACAAGAAACAAAATGTACTTATATAAGGTGACGGATGCTAACTAGACATATTGTGGTGATCACTTTGCAATATATACAAATATCAAATCATCATGCTATACATCTGACATTAATATAATGTTATATGTCAATTATTCCTCAATTTAAAAGAAGACAGAATGATTAGTTAAAAGGTGCTGTGAATGTGAGGAAAATGAAGACAGAGAATATCCTTAGATTTAGCAGTGTGGGAGGGCATGAGTAAATGAGGGTCTGAAAGCCACATGGAATGAGATGAAGAGAAAAATGAAGAAAAGAGGGATCAAAATAGTGATTACGGAGGATACAATCTCTATCAAGTTACACTGTGAATGGGAAAGAAATGGGGCAGTGGCTGAAG
>NW_005370597.1:4305957-4338986 GCF_000412655.1 Myotis brandtii | reverse complement strand
ATATATATATATATATATTGATTTCAGAGAGGAAGGGAGAGGGAGAGACAGAAATATCAACGATGAGAGAGAATCATTGATCAGCTGCCTCCTGTACACCTCCTACTGAGGATCGAGTCTGCAACCCGGGCATATGCCCTTGACCAGAATTGAACCTGGGACCCTTCAAGCCACAGGCTGACGCTCTATTCACTGAGCCAAACCTGTTAGGGCAAGAAAAGCTTTTTTTATGTAACATTGGAGTGACAAGAACACATCTGTCAATGATAGGGAAAATTTCCTTGTCTTTATTGTGTGAGCAAAGCTGGATTCAACTGTAGCCTGCTTATTCTTAGCTTTCCTTTTCCTACTCCACATGTCCCCAAAGAGAGGGAGAGAAAACATTCCACTGTCTTTAATACAGATAAGGACTGGTTAACTATGTAGTTTAATCCCACTGTTACCTGATCAACAGGCACCTTGTGGTCACTGATTTCAACAGCTCTATATTTAACACCCTGTGAAAAAAGTTAACCCTTTATATATGTATGAAAACTCCCGTGTAATAAGAGTATTTTTTTTTTCTGGGTGATATGGTTACTCGAGCCTTTTAATGATGAGTTATATGGGCCTTTCCTATAATCCCAAGAGGAGCGATATTAGTGATAAGAATATAGACTTTGATATCACTCAGACCTAAATTCAAGTTCTGGGTCTGCCTCTTCCTAATGCTGCATCTCTTTTAAAAATAATACATATTAGATCACCAACTATTTGTGTGTCTTCTAGACTTCATTAATACATCTGGCTTTCCATTCTTGTGCTCAATGATTGCTCTGTACCTATATCTCTAGGTAATATGTACTGCAGCCACTTTAAAATCTACCTCATCACCGGAAAACTGTGCGTGCAGGGGACCTGAGCCCTGCACTCAGTATTTGCATTGCAGATGTGAGTACAGTCCATACCTCGGAGGGTTTCCGGTCACCAGGGATCACTAAATTGCATAAGCAGGTGCCCGTGCAAAGTCCAAGAGGTTAATAATGAACAACTCTATTTTATCTGTGGCTAGGGAGGTGGACTCAGCGTTGTCAACACCAGGCGAGCACACAGCAAAGCATTTCCCAAGAGAGGCCAGAAAGATAAGTCAGAGAGAAATGCACCTGTTAGAAAGATTACCCTTTTCCTGGGACTTCCTAGTGTTTTTCCAACAACTGGTCATATTTGTCCACATGAGTCACTCTTTTCCCCTCTGCCCTACTTATCTAAGCTAATAATACTCAGACCAAAGACAAAACATATTTCTCCATGAATCCTATTAAAAGACAGGGTTAACCTCCACATCAGATTTCCCATCTAAAGACATAGGAGCAGCTCTGAGAGTGATAACACTGGATGTCTAGAAAGGATGTTGAGTCATTTATGCAAAGATTAGATTACCCATCGTCCTCACTGTGGTGTCTGGAAGTTGCCTGAAAAATGAAACAATAGGGAGAACCGATGTTTCCTAATGGTTTGCATATATTTGCCATCCTAATGTGACAGTGAAAACCATCATAGTAGCAAACTAATCATATACTTTAGAGTGAAAAAGAGAAAATAGTGCCTCTCTTACAAGTAAAATAAATAAATATTCCAGGGAAGGGTCTGTGTGCTCATCTAGTGTTACACCCTGTCCCAGAAAATGGGGCTCCTGTACTCTTGCGTGAAGAAATGTTCCTTCTCTGGCCTCTTTAACATTCAAAATGAGCAGACAAGCCTTTGTTACCATCAGCAACTCATCCACATTGCCCTCCGCACACATACATGCCAGTATGAGAAACTCAATCTTCCTGCCTCTAAAACATGAAAGGCGGCCCCGGCCCGACGGTGCCGAGGAGTCTAGGTATCCCAAGAAAGGGCTTAGATCATCGGCCACCTACCCCTCCCCTGGGAAGGGCCTGCTGACAGCAGCAATGGACACCACCACCAAGGGTGGGTATTGGCGGGTGAATTATTATTATTTTAACTTGTCTTCCAGGTTGTAAAACACCTTCCAGGTCTCCAACCAGAGTGAACAGCATAGTCTCTGCAGGAAACAGCAAAATTGCACGGAGAGGAGTTAATACCATGAAATAGGCATGATGAACATATCGAGCAGAAAACTGGCATGTCCTATGGATCTCGGGGCTCTCTGACTCCTACCAGTTCATTTTCACCAGCCTAACCAATACTATCGGACTCCCTTAGGAGAATTTAAGTGCCCACAACAATCACAAAAGACAGATGATTGGGATTCTTCCCATTTTCATCAAAGGGATGAGTTGGGGCCCTTTAGCAGATGCGTGTAAGAGTGTGTGTGTGTATAAAAGAGGAGAAGCATATTTTAAGTGGGTCCCCTTAAAGGTGAAGTATGGAGAAGGGGAAATCACACCTCCTGGTGTAGAGGGCAGGTTTCCTGGTGTGTTCTCTAGGCCATCTGCATCACATGCCACGGGGGCATTTGTTTAAGATACAGATTCCTAAGTTCCCTCCCTCACAGATTCTGATTTAGGGATCTGAGGTGGCCCTAGGATCCTGCATTTCTCAGACACTCCCCTAGTGATTCTTAGGTGGGCCAGAGTTTGAGAATCACTAGCGCCGAGTATGGGAAGAACTCTTACAGGGTTGAGCCTCCTGGAATAAAACAAATAAAATTTCCTTCATCTGTACTTTCAAGTAGGTCAAGGTTACGGCAAAGCACATATGAAGGATACATGATAAAGATGAGATTATTCAAAACATGGGGTCAGGACAACTGACCATCCATGTGAAAATATAAAAACTCAATTATTGCCTCACATCATACACAAAATTAATTCTAGGTGGATAAAAATTCTAAATGTGGAAACTCAGCTATCCTTTACCTTTAAAAGGAAATTTTTATTTTTACCTTATGGTAGGGAAAGGTTTTTTTTGAACAAGCTACATAAAGCACAAACTATAAAGGAATGACATCAGTTTGGTTAGCTACATTAAATTTTAAAAATTCTTTATATAAAAGACTCGAAATTGAAAAGATATGCAACCAACTGGGAGAAGCTATTGGAAACACTCAGATCTGATAGAAGAGTATCATCCATATTTAATTTTTTTTAAAAAACTCCTACAAATCAGTAGGAAATAGATAACCTAATATAGAAATGGACAAAGGATATAGTTAGGCAGTTCACTGAAAAGAAAACCAAATTGCCCAATAAACAAATGAAAAGATTCTCAATATCACCAAGAATCCAGCAAATGCAAACACTTAGAAGATTAGATATTATTTTCATAACACATCAGATTGGAAAAAATATTTAAAATCTGATATTAAGTATTTGTGAGAATGTTAAGAAATAATAGCTCTTATACATTGCTAATGATATATAAATTCATTTAATCAGTTTGGAGAGCAATTTTTTAATCTCTAATTAATTTCAAAGTATATTACATTATGACCCATTGATTCTACTTCCAGATATTTAACAAAGAAAATATATATGTACACAAGGAAATGTTATCACAAGGAAATGTGTATAAGGATGTTTACACATTTGTAAACAATGGCTGCATTGTTTATGATCACATGTAAAAAAATGGAGAATATCTCCCTTAGAGGCCAAAATATCCATCAATAGGGTAGCGAATAAACAAACTGTGCTATAGACATATAGGGGATTATGAGCAGCAGTTAAAATGAAGTAGGTCTTTTGCATTAACAGAGATAAAGCTGCAGAACGTAATGACTAAATAAAATCATATTTCGGCGAATAAACAAACTGTGCTATAGACATATAGGGGATTATGAGCAGCAGTTAAAATGAAGTAGGTCTTTTGCATTAACAGAGATAAGCTGCAGAACATAATGACTAAATAAAATCATATTTCGAAGGCTATGTGCAGAATAATACCATTTCAGTATATTACTAACATACAAATAGTATTATACATTAATATGTGAAAGATTAGCTACAATGAACAATATAGAGCATGTGTGCACATCAACTTTCAGTTAATGGTTTCTTCTGGCAAAGAGGGGAAGCACTTTAGCTGTAATGTTTCATGTCTTAAAAAAATAATGATCTGAAGTGAGTATGACAAAATGTTAATATGTATTCATCTGAGTTGTGAGTAAATGGATGTGTTTATATTCTTGGTGTAGGCTGAAATATTTCATAATTACAAGAAAAAATAAAAACAAAATCCAAATTATCACAACAATGTAGCACTAGGTTAGGTTAGACTGGCACCTATAGTTCATTATAGTCCTGTGATCCATGGAAAGAGGCCAAGTAAGAGAGCCTAGGTCACCAGTCTTTTCATAGAAACATGGTGGGAAACAGAAATAAAAAGATTTTTACAAGGACAAATTCCTGTAGGATTTGGTTAGAGCAAAGTAAAAGAAGTAGTATTTATCATGAATAGAGAAAAGGAGATACTGATAACCACATGTGAAATGTTATGTTGAAAATGTTTTTAGCAGAAGATACTAGTAATGTGGTTATACTTTTTCTTACTAAATAAATCTGTAATGAAAATAACACCAAAGAAATCAAAGAGATGATGGATGTCTAATTAGTGTGAAATCCAGAAAACTAAGGGATCCTTTGTGATAGCCTGAAAAAATACATTTGGTCGGGCCACACTAGTACCATATACTGTCAGAGGTTGGCCTCCAAACAAATGGTGTTCTGAGACCCAGAGGGCTTAATCTTCTCCTAGGCAAAAAGTTTCCCTGGAAGTCACGGCCGAAGAGCTATGAGGTTAATGAGAGTGTCTCCTTTTCTGGAAAGCTTTGAGAATAAACAATGGTCATGAGCGAGGGAAATGCTGCTTGGGGAAAAGGAATTCTGGATCCGAACCCAGTATGGTGTAGATATGGGGTGAGCATTGGGGAAACTTACAAAACTGCCTTGATAAATAGAGGACAACTTAGGCAACTAGGCGAAGAAGCTACAAAACATAATTATTTTAGTTAAATTCTATCATCACAGACCATATATACTTTCTCTTTCCTCTCTTCTATTTTAATTCCCTTTTTCTCCACTTTCCTGTTACCCTCTACTAATGCTTTTGTTAATTCGGCCTTGAGGGTTATTTAATCAGTTTTATTTATTTTTAAAAAATATTTTAATTGAGAGAGAGAGAGAGAGAGAGAGGGAGAAACATCAATGTGAGAGCAAAACATTCATCAGCTGCCTCCAGCACACCCACTACTGGGGATCAAGCTCGCAACTCAGGCATATACCCTGACAGGGAATCAAACCAGCAACCATTCAGTACATGGCACGATGCCCAACCAACTGAGTCACACCCACCAGGGCGGTTTCTAAAGCTGTACCCAGGTCTGCCACTTGCTAATGGAGTGACTTGTGCTTTGAAAAGCATTGTAGTCAGGAAGGCCTTTCATTTTATAAAAGAACATGTCCATGTCAACCCAACAGTCCCTCTCTGTTGCAGGTGTCTGCAGGCCAGCTCCATCAGGGGAAGCTGGGCCCCTCCCTTGTCCCAAGGGATAAATCTTTATGAGTCAAAGCCAAGTACAGTAGGATTCCTCTTGCCAGGGACTGTTTTAGGAATAGCATTGTTGCAATTCTGGCCTATAAGACAGGAAGGAAAGTCTGCTAAGAATCTCAGTTTGTCCCCCAAAATGAAAAGAGACAGGGTCATTCCCTTTCCTGTTTTTCAAATAGACTGTGTGGGATGATACCCTTACCCCCTGCAGCCACCCTGTGGCATGAGGACAGAGGGAGAATGGCAGGATGAAAAGATACGAGGAAACCGAGTCCTTGATGCTATCGTTAACCAACCCTGGAACGGCTCGACCCAAGGATTTCTTATGAAATGAGCTACTAAAATGCCCTAGATATTTAAGCTACTTTTAATCGGGTTTTTAGTTTCTGACAGCAGAAACTCTCCTAACAGCAACCGCCAACCCAAAACAATGGTTACCAGATTCCATCGGTGAGCTCTTGGCCAAAAGCATCTTCGTGGAGACAGCCCACATCTTTTAAAATCGGGGTCATCGGGCCGAGAGAAATTCGTTACTTGAGGATCTTCCACCTCAGATCTCTTGGGCAGCATTTTAGAAAGCCCACAAGTCTGGGAAGCATTCATTCACTCCACACGTATTTGAGTACCAACTATAAGCCAGGGACGATTTTAGAAGTTAGAGATTACAGTGGTGAACAAGACTGGCACAGTCACTGTTTTCATGGAGCTCGTATTCGAGCGGGAGGGACAAAAATGATAAAGAAGTAAACAAACAAGATGACTTCAGATAGTGGTAAGTGCCGTCGCCGGAAGGAATCACGGAAGGCTATGATCCAGAGCGACTGCTGGGGCGCAGGACCATTTCTGGACAAGGTGGTGGCACAGGTCTTTCCGAGGAAGTGACATCTGAGTGCAAATCAGAGAAGGAACCAGCACGTAGGGGTCTGGAGAGAGGATTCCCCAGGCAGGAGGTAGGGCCATGTGCAAAAACCCTGGGGATAAAATGAGCTTGGGGGAAGGGGGTGGGGAATGGGGAGTTAGGAACAACAAGAGTGTCTGAGTGACTGGAGAGGCATGAAAGACCCAGAGCGCCGGCAGACAAGGTCACAGTCTGCAGGAGCCAGGTCAAGGTCAGGTTGGGCCTGCAAGACCCGTGGCAAGGAATCTGAAATATTCTAAGTTATTCTAAGTGCAAAGGAAAGCCACTCGGGCGTTTTCAGGGAGGGTCTAACAACCCACGGTCCAACTGCAGTGTGCCTAAACACCGACTCGCAGCGCCCTGGGATGCGGCCTGGCCGAGGGAGCCACAGGAAGGGGCTGACAACAGAGGCTCTCACTTTGGTCCTATCCCACACAGCCCATTGGGGAGGCTGACTCGTTTCTGGGAGGGAGATGTGAAACCTGACATATTAACTAGTCTAAAAAAAAAAAAAAAATCCCACTTCTTCAAGTTCACTGCCCTGTTGGAAGCCTCACAGCAAGCAGCAAAACTTTCTTTAAAAAAAAAAAAAAACTAGGTCAGGGCTCTGGTGCCTGGTAGCGCACACAGCGCTGGGCAAACTCCAAAAGGACCCGCTCCACTTGGAGGTCTCTATTGAGCAATCTGAGTGATGTCAGGACTCAGGGCCTCCGAAAGCCCTGCAGTTTCTGAACCTGACCTCACCCGTGGTTTTCCTGGTAACTTTTTAAAACCATTACTTCCTGCCCTGTGCTTTATTTATCCCACATGTTTATTTTCTATACAGTCTATTCTGAAACAGAGCTCTGTGTGCGTTTCCAGGTCACCGCGTCCCATCAGGGCAAACTCAACAGATGTGGGATGAGCTGGAAGACAAAACAGGCATCGCCACCGCTGCTGAGCACAGGCTGCCGCTGCGGGGCGGGTTCTTGTTCCTGGGCCAGCCAGGGCGAGCCGGCGTCTGTGATCTGTGCAATCGTCTTCCTTCTCCGAAGCACATCCTGTGGACAGGGCAGGTCCCCCGGCCCCCACTCCCAAGAGTGTCCCTGCTGACATGTTCAACATGAGGATGGAGGTCAAAGAGACGTCCACGGATTCCTGGGAAGCCTGCTTTAATTTCTTTTATTCTTCTTGAGGGCACCAGCAATTTCCTTCCATTTAATTCGTTCTTTGGGTCTCCTGGCACGGTCCACCGTTGTCACGGCAACGGGGACCAGCCATGCTGCTCTCCGAGGTTAATGCACCCTGTGGCCCACTGCCCACAGGCTGAATGAAGCCTCATCCCCAACAGCCCTGCCTGCACTGGACCAGGATGCTGCCTGTGCCCTGCCCCCAGCAGCCTGGCACCACCACAAGACCAAATGCCAGCCGGAGTTTCAGACAAGACTGATGATCCTTGTTCCTCTACCAGATCCCAACAAATGAAACACACACACACACACACACACACACACACACACACACACACACCACCTCCCTAGAAAACTAAACCCCAAACCTTTGAACTCAGTTTTGCTGAAACTAAAATTAATCTTTCCTGCTTCTGAAACCACAAGCAGAAATTTGGTTTTGGTTGTGGGATTTTTTCCCCCCTGTGGTGTTTCCTCTTCCGCCTAGGAAACTCATTCTTCAGCATCTAGTTCGAGTTGCTCGGTATTACGAGACTTGCATCTATGATGGTGGGGGTGACGGAGGTAGCATCATTGAAAACTCCTGGAATGGAAGCACAACCAAGGAAAAGGCCTTTCTTGTGTTCTTCATTCCTCATTATTAGTTATTATTCCTGTATTCCCACACCCAGAACACAGGACAGCTGGCACACGTAGGCCTTCAATACAAATTTGCTAAATTAACAAGTAACTCACAATCACTGAGCTCTTACTTGGTGCCAGACACCGTAGCATTTTCACACACTTGTCTCAGCTTTTATTACAGAATTATTGTGAAGTACAGTAAACCACTTACTTCACTCTAACTATAAGCAAGACAGTGCCCTAAGGTCTTCACATATGTTAACTAAATTAATCCTCGTGACAATCCTGTGTAAGTTGAATGGTGGCCCCTAAAAGGTATGTCCTAACTCCCAGAACCTAGAGTATGACCTAACTTAGAAAAAGGGCCTTTGCAGACTTAATTACGTTAAGGATCTCGAGATGAAATCATCTTGAATTATTCAAGCAGTTCCTAAATCTAGTGACAAGTGTCCTTACAGAAGTCAGAAGAGGAGAAAACAGAGAAGAGGGGAAGGCCAAGTGAAGACAGAGGCAGAGAATGGAATGAGGCAGCCACAGCCAAGGAACGCCTGGAGCCACCAGCAGCTAGAAGAGGCAAGGAAGGGTTCTCCCCCACAGCCTTTGGAAGGAACACAGCTCTCTGACGCCTTGATTCTGGACTCCTGGCCTCCAGAACTGTGAGAGAATAAATGTCTGTCATTTTAAGACACCAAGTTTGTGGTAATTTGTTATAGCAGCCGCAGGAAACAAATGCAAAGCCTATCTGTTTTCCCAGATTAGAAATTGAGCACAAAAGATGAGGTGACTTGCCCAAGTTCACCTAGTAAATGGCAGAACTGGGATCTGAACCCAAGCAGTCTGGCATGAAGTCCTTGCTCTTAACCATTATACTCATCCCTGAAATACATTTCTTGAACACCTATTATATGTCATGTGTGTTGGATGCTGGGCATACAGCTATCAACAAAGGAGACAAAATTCCTCATGAAGCTTCTGTGGGAACTGAGGTTCTGAGAGAATGAGTCCTTTGTCCAAGATCACACAGTTGGTGGACCTGGGACCTGAACGTGAGTATCCTGACTCCAGAGCCTGCCCTCAACTCTCTAATACAGAATGGGAGCCACTGACCCAGGTGCCCTCTGTAAACGATAATTAAAAGTTGAAAAATGGGGAAGTGTAATGAACTTCAGCAGCTGTCCCCTTTCACTCTGAGCAAAGCCCATTGTCAGTAGGGCTCTCTCAGGCTGCCTTGTGACTGTGGAGCCAACTGATCTACCAGGAGGCAGAGGCAGAGACCCTCTTCTACTGCTGCCAGCAGGGCTGCCGACCTCTGGGGAAAACCCGTGAGGAGCTGGTTCCCATGGGCACTGGCCCTCCAGATTGCAGGCAGGCTGAGACATTTGACTTAACTCTTTCATGGTTCCCATGGGCACTGGCCCTCCAGATTGCAGGCAGACTGAGACATTTGACTTAACTCTTTCAGCACCAGGCACAGGTCTGCTGCTGGGTTTGCAATGGAATAATCTGAATTCCACCTGGAGAACGAAATTACTTATTAAGTGAAACCAGACGTCATTCCCCAGGTCCAAGGGCAAAATCTCTGAGTGGAGCATCTGCACTTTCAATGAAGCAGAGACGTTTTGTCCTGGGACTTCCGACACCTGAAGACAAACACATTTGAGAGGATGAAGGTGCCAGAAAGGGCCGGAAATGTGTTTTTAAATTTTTTTTTCTTCCTTGAAGAGAAAAACATGAAAGAAAAAAAGAAAAGAAAAAGGTAAGTTAGCCTGAATCAAGGTGGTTACATTTCCTTTTTTGAACTGAATTCAACTAGATTAATTGCAAAAGTCAAGAAAGCAAAGGTAACAGAATGAAGGGATAAGGAAGAAAGGAAGAAAAGAAAAGAAAAGAAAAGAAAAGAAAAGAAAAGAAAAGAAAAGAAAAGAAAAGAAAAGAAAAGAAAAGAAAAGAAAAGAAAAGAAAAGAAAAGAAAAGAAAAGAAAAGAAAAGAAAAGAAAAGAAAAGAAAAGAAAAGAAAAGAAAAGAAAAGAAAAGAAAAGAAAAGAAAAGAAAAGAAAAGAAAAGAAAAGAAAAGAAAAGAAAAGAAAAGAAAAGAAAAGAAAAGAAAAGAAAAGAAAAGAAGAGAAAGAGTGATACAAAATGGGGAAATCAATTCATAAAAGAGTAAGTAAGAAAAATATGAGGATGAAGTGGCAAGGGGGACAGTAATAGAAGATAAGAGGAAAATCAGGGACTAAAATCAAGATGAGCAACCAGAAGAAACGTGGGGAAGAAAGATGGTTATTTTCTGTGTCCATTTTCCAAATGACTCTCCACCTGGGGCTCTGGCCACCCGCTCCCTTCAGCCGTGGCTCAGGGGACTGTCTGTCAGTCCACTGAAGAGGCAGGAGGCTATCAGTTTACAAGAAGAGAGGAAGCGGAGGCAGAGGAAAGAAAGCAGACAAATTACTAAATGAGGAAGCCAATTATCCAGCGCACCATACTTCAAGCTGTCAGAAGGCTGCTATTCCTCAGGCACCTTGGAGCAAAGTGGGACTTAGACCTCTAGAGTTTGCTGCCATCTGGCCTCTCCAATGAGATAATCTACACAGACGTCCCCCATCCACATATCATTGCCAGCATCCTGGATGATATTGTTCCAAATCAGGGACCACTATTAAAGCACTGCTCGGTCACAGGATCACAAAAATGAAAGAGGCCTCCAGATAAAACAGCCTAGGAGCCATTGGGGGTGGTGAGGTCAGAAACATCCAAACCTATAGAGAATGTTTATGAGTTTATTTAATTTCAGACCATCCCACGTGGTTCCTTTAGGTCTCTGAGTTTGTAAGGGCCGCAGCACGGGCCTCCCCTGAGCTTGTCAAGCTTACTATATGGCCCCTTTTTTGTCTGCAGGGTTCCAATTTGGACAAACTACCGGGCTGATTTGGGGCCTTCTGCTGGCTTCTCAGATAGCAACAAGCCCAAAGCAATAGACATTCACTTCCATCCAGACGCCACTAACGGTGCAGGGTGAAAGGTCTTTTGTGACTATCAAACACCAGTTCATGGAAGGCAGCTCAACACACAAATACTTTAATTGACAGAGAATTCTTTATTTCCACACAAAGCCCTTACAAATGTTGACGTGCAACAAGGTAAATACCACCTCCTCTAGTCACAGAGACTGACATTGACATGTCTTCACAATAGCGGCCCCATACCATGTGATGTGGGGAAGCGAGGGCAGAGAGAGGTCAGACAGAGGATCAAAATGTCTGGGAAAGAATCCTGTTCGTCAGTGGCAGGTCCCACTTTGCAAAAATACGAGTTACAGAGAAGAGCTGGGACGCAGGACAAACAGCAGCAGACAGTTATGTAACATCTCCATGTTGGGGGGGGAAAAAAAGTCAGGTGATAAAATTACCTGTGGGATAAAAGATGCTGACCCCTCAGTGATTACTATGCCCTCTGAAAGCAGAAATTGTAAATCACCTGTCCCCTCAGCAGCATGCGGCATCGTTCTATAAACGACTATCCTTCTCCATAGGGAGTGATGATTGTAACTCGGGAAAACATTTATAGCGACTGATATACTCACTCTCACGCTCCACAACGTGAGGCTATGAGTCACATTCACAGTTTCTACAACAACGTTTCTCAGAGTGAGGCCTGTGGATGGCCTGAGGTCAAAGTCACCAGCAGGGCTTATTGAGAATATAGATTGCTAAATCGCAATTTCTAGGGGGTGGAGCTCAGGAATCTACATTTTAAAGGTAGCTCTCCTGGGGAATCTCAAGCTCTCCAAAGTTTGAAAACCATTCTTCTATTACATACTATCTATGGAACCCGTCCTTCTTTCCTTCTCTCCCTCACACTGTCCATCCATTACAACCTTCGTAGGAGGCACTGTGTTAAATGCTAAAGAGTTATAGACACAGAGCTCACACTGGAAATGGCTGCATCAAGGAAGCATTTGCCATGTGAGCGTGTCCCTGGAGCTCTGCTCTGAAAGCTCCTATCAATCCATGAGAAGGTGAGCTGGGCTCCCTCTTGTGAAATGCAGTGCTTCTAAAATACAAATATATTTGAGAAAATTAACACAATCACAAGCAAGACCGAGTCACTCTCATAGGCAATCAATTTGGGGAAGACATGTGTCAACACAAACACATTGACCAAATTTGCCAATTTGCTCCATACATTGTCCTTACTTATTTGATTATGACATATAGAGCATAGCCATCTTCACTCTTGACGCGAATCAAAAGTAACTCCCACTTACGCCAATTTGCTCCATACATTGTCCTTACTTATTTGATTGTGACATATAGAGCATCATAGCCATCTTCACTCTTGACTCGAATCAAAAGTAACTCCCACTTATCAGTAGGTCTGTGCCAAGGGCGTAACCATCCGAATAAGTTAACTGCTGGCTGGTGAGACTTGCTATGGATGCCAGGGACTTCTTACACATGGGTAGGTGTTTCTCCTCAGCCTGCCATTAGTCACTCAAAGGCACCGACAAGGCGAGAGTGGTAGAAATGGCTACAGGGGACTGATTTGAGTCATGAGACAGTCTTGTTCATACCATCTTCTCGAGGCACCAACATGTTCCAGGTGAAAGGAAATAGAGTGGCTCTGAATTACATTCTAGCTTAAACACTGAGCCCAACCCCTTGCTTCAGGCCATAGAGGCAGGACATTCCTCCATGTTTGGAATAGACACTGACATACTTCATCAGTGCCCCAGTGAGCTGAGAAATGATTTCCCTCTTCTCAGAACTCATTCCTGACATTTCCCAGTTGATCTCCACCTTTCTGGGACATCTCAGTCAGCCTCGTCACCCTTCCCCGTTTTCCTCCAACTTTGCGTGACTTCAGGAATCTGTCACTGTCCTTCCCATGTTCACAGTCTCCATCCCTTTTTCTACAACAGCGCCCTTGATCCTTCTCCACCCTCCTTCCCTGCATCTTTTCAGCCACCAAAGCTTCTAAACTCCTTGTCCAAGTTTTCCATGTATTTTAGTTCTACAACGAACCAGGAAAAATACCTCCAAGAATTCCAGGTCAACCATAAAACATGCTTGTGAGGAATACTGGTTTCCTCCGAGACAAAGAGAAGGAAAAGCCAGCACAGAAATGCACACCATGGAAGGTTCAGGGGATGGTAGAGCAATGTGGTTTCAGCTCTGCCGATCCAACTTAAACAAGAGAGGAACGGGCCAGGAGGAAACCCTGTCTGATAACTATTAAAAAATTCCATTGGTTGGTAAGAAACAGCTTGTTTCCTGTGAGGTGGGAAGCTGTGCATGCCATCAGTCGATATAGCAAAGCCAGCTTGGGCAAGAATCCACCGGTCCTACAGTCAAATGCTATCGGGTTTCTGCCCATTTGGAATTTGGATAAAGCTACCTGTCACGCTGATTTTCAAATTGTGTTCTAGGTTTTGTTCCATGTGTGTCTGTCCCACCACCTCCAGGCCCCGCCTAAAGATTGGGGTGTCAGATCAAGAAGAATAACAAACAAACAAAAACCTCAAAAAGCTTAAAAAGCACTAGCATAGCACAATAGTTTCCATGGGTTTTCAGGTGCTCAGGCCAAGGCAGAAGACGAAAATGGAAAAAGAGAGGAAATCACTCAACCTCAAGACCGCTGTCGACCACATCAGGTTGGCCCTGAAACGGAGCAACAAATTATGTTGACTCTGGCAGTCACCAAATATTTGAGCCAGAGAAATGCCCTTTTCGGGGAGACATTTTCACCTTCTTTCCATTCTCTTGATTTATGTGAAGTAATTTCTCAGAAAATTCTCAGCAGCTGATACACATAATGAGGGAACCCTCCAAAGACTGGCACTCTGCATTTTTAGCGGCTCAGGCTAAATGAGAGACCTCGTGGGTCTTGCGTTCCACATCCGTTTTAACTGCCTTCGTTGGCCACCTGGGACCCGTTGTCAACATCAACCTTCAGTAACCAGCCAGTGCACGGCGGACTCTTGAATCTGTTCTAATGAAGTAGACCCAGGGAGCACCCTTGAAAACAGGATGTGCTGTTGTTTCAGTAAGAACAAGGAGTGGGGCAGGGGTTCGATGAGTACTCTGTCCAATTTGTAAAGGGAATTCTGAGTTTTTAGAAAATCTGTCTATTGTAGATCTCAGCATTGAAGCTTCCTAGGAGACGGCCTAAAAGCATAGAAGAAGGACAAGTTCAGGACTCAGCATTTGTGAGCGTGTGAGGAGAGCATCACCTTGCTGACTGGGGAAGGGGAACGTAGCAATTGCTTCCCACCTATACTGCCCCCAGCTCCTCTATCAGCTTCCTGTATGGTGATTTCTCCAAAATAACTAATAAAGTCATCTTCATCATCCTCATTTTTGAGCTCTCACTATACTTGGCATTATGTTTTATATACATTGCTTCATTAATTCTCACAATACACTTACAGCGTAGATACCATCATTATCAGCATTTGTAGGCAACAAACCTAGTGCTCAAACATTTTAAATGATAACCCAGGTCAGAGCTGGTAAGTGATAAAGTCAGGATGCAAAGTCATGTCTCTAACTCCAGAGCTTGTGCACGTAACCAGAATAGAGAGAAAGGAGGTGTTAGCTCAATTTACCATGTATAGATTGCACTGAAGTACTACAGAGAAAAACATATCAAAAGGTTCAAAAACTTGGCTCTCTAATAAGCTAAACCAGATTCAGGCCTTTTTATTACATTTTAGGAATTTCAGTACGTAAGGCGAAAATTTGAGAAGGAAGGAAGGAAGGAAGGAAGGAAGGGAGGGAGAGAGGAAGAGAGAGAGAGAGAGAGAGAGAGAGAGAGAGAGAGAGAGAGAGAGAGAGAGAGAGAGAGAGAGAGAGAGAGAGAGAGAGAGAGAGAGAGAGAGAGAGAGAGAGAGAGAGAGAGAGAGAGAGAGAGAGAGAGAGAGAGAGAGAGAGAGAGAGAGAGAGAGAGAGAGAGAGAAAGAGAAAGAAAGAAAGAAAGAAAGAAAGAAATTGCAATTGCCCTGGCCAGTGTGCAGGTGTGGCTCAGTTGGTTGAGTGTCATACCATGCACTGAAAGGTCACCAGTTCAATTCCTGGTCAGGATACATATCCAGGGTGTGGGTTCCATTCCCAGTCAGGGTGCGTATAGGAGGCAATAGATCCATCTCTCTCTCTCTTTCTGTCCCTCCCCTCGCCCCTCTCTTTAAAGTCAATAAAAACATATTAAAAAATAAAAATGGGAACCATTGTAGCTCAGTTGGTTGGAGCATCATTCCAGGACACCAAGATTGCAGGTTTGATCCCTTGTCAGGGCACATACGAGAAGCAACCAATGAATGCATCAATAAGTGGAACAACAAATCAATGTTTCTCTTTCTCTCTTCCTCTCTCTCTCTCTTTCTCTCTCTCTCTAATCAATAAATAAAAAAGAGAAGAAAAGAAACCATTGTTTTCTTTCATGACATAATGCTGGGAAGCCTTCTCTTTGAAGGTTTCTGGAACTGGATAGGAATATGAAAGGCAAATTAAAATATGAGAGGCATATTAAAGAATTCCCCTGGCATTCAAAGTTGTGTTTCAGTAAACCGAGTTGCCTAAGAGACATCTGTCAAAGATGACTAAAGAAGATGGGAAACTCATAAAAACATGTCCTTTGGTGTCATCTTTGAGGACTTTTAAGAATCTGTACATGATATTGTTAGATGTGATCACAGAAGCATTTTTATTAATAGTTAAGAATAAATCAAATCTGCTTTTATCCCAATCTTTCGGAAGACCAGTGAAAGAAAAATATTCCCACTGCCAGAACTGCTTTACCTGTCTCTTCAGCACCAGGCTCTTGGTTGGGAGTGTGCAGTCTGGCATACACAGAAATGGTCAGAAATGGCAATACCCTCATTCGTTATCTACACAGATAACATATGAATATTATTTCAGAGTGCTTTGAAGATTATGAGGATGGTAGTGATGGGATTAACTTGGGCCATAAATAATTAAATAATTTGCAGACCTAATGTTGGGTAGCATGAGGCATCAAAAAGGTTAAGGCAATGTGGTGGACAGTACAGAAAGGCAAAATGCCTTAGGTTGACAAGAGATCACCAATTTATATATATATTTACAAAGGCATATCAAGGTCTGCAAGGCTACACATCAAACTGAAAATCTCAGATTCTCTGGAAGGTATAGGATTGGGACTAGTGGTAAAAGGGACTTAAGTCCCTTAACTAAAATTTTCTGACATTGTTTATAAGAATAATGTATTTATGAATCACTTATATAATTATAAATAATTTTAAGATGTTTCAATAAATCAGACAGGTCTTTCCTAGCATTGGGACCCCTCCCCTTGAACATACATAACAGAAACCAAGTAAAATAACTTCTAATAACAATGTCTCCATTCACTCATTCAACAAATATTTCCTGAGGGCCTACTATGTGCAAAGCTGTGTTCTGTAAACGAGTTTCTTGTCTCAGCCCAGAGCCTCCTACTTTAGAGTTTCTTCATTCCCTAGGACTCCACATAACTCATCTCCTAACCCTAAACCAGCAGTTCTCAACCTGTGGGTCGCGACCCCTTTGGGGGTCGAACGACCCTTTCACAGGGGTCGCCTAAGACCATCGGAAAACACATATATAATTACATATTGTTTTTGTGATTAATCACTATGCTTTAATTATGTTCAATTTCTAACAATGAAATTGGGGGTCACCACAACATGAGGAACTGTATTAAAGGGTCGCAGCATTAGGAAGGTTGAGAACCACTACCTTAAACTCTCTTTCACTGCCCCCGCCCCCCACCAAGGCTCATGAGTTCTGGTTTCCAAACTCTCACCCTGAGCCTCATCCTCCCAGGGAGCCATTCTTTCAGGTACTTGGCTCTTCCTCAACAAGTATTAACACAACCATTAGCCTCTGCCCACTCTACTGCATTTACTCCAGTAGAGTCTACAAAGGTTAGGAATGGGGAGGGGTATTCCCCATTAACCACCCCCGCTTAGTCTCATGATAGAAAAATACACACACCCCATCTGAAATGCACCCATCTGAAAACTGTCCCTCCCCTCCCCTCTCCTAGCTATACACAGAAACAGCGGACTGTAATTTTGAAGTTTGGGATCCACTGACCTCCTACCCAGACAACCCAACGCTCTAGCTGCAGCTGGAGAGAAAGTAGACATTTGACACTAACGAGATTTGGTTCTCTTCTCAGCTTCGTATCATTTCTGCCAGTGAACACTCTCTCCAGGCCAAGGCTTAGCTTCATTCTTCCTTGGTTATTTAAAAAGGCCTACAGACCTTGCACTTGAAGGTCCGCTGCTATTAACTTTCCTTTCTCCAGTTTGCCTCCCAAACCAAAAAAAATTTCAAAAAGCAAAAGCAAAATCCCAAATGGCCTGGTGGTGGTTTGGCAAATGGCTGGTTTCTCCGGGAGAGAGAGAGAAGTTGTGGGTAAAGGGTTAAACATGAACACACTTCCCTGGAAGGTCTCTTCTACCCGGTTAATGGAACCCAAGTGCAAACCTTGGCAGGAACTGCACATTAGCTCATGACAGGTGTAGGCTTCATGCTGGTTGCCGCTGCATTTCCAGCAAAAAAAAAAAAAAAACCGGGGACACGGGAACCACTCCACGACACAGTAGGCTGGAACAGATTGCTTTGCAGAGATCTCTTCTGGCTGCAATAATTCCCTGTAACAACTTCCTTGACACGCTGTCAGGATGGCCAGTTTCCAAGGTAATGGCTGATGCATGGGGATATAATAGACATCATCTGTGGTCTTTCCAGAGATGAAGCTGCCAGAACAACCCTGCTGCATTCTTCTAATAGAGTCATTCATCCGTTCAGCAATGTTTACTAAATTGGGTCCCTTGTTACACACACCCCCGGGCAGCCTCCAGTTCTTTCCGCATCATAATATTGCCCACTTTTACTGTAAATCTGGGGTCGCAAACTCAAACATCTGTGGAAGCCAGCCAGATAACAGAAAATGACCCAAGCAGGCTGGTGACAACCAGAGTCCCTGCCTGTCTGAAGTGAGCGGCTGGTCTCAGCTCAGTCGGCGGTTCTAACTTCGGAATGCTTTTCTGGAACAGTTCCTTGCAGAGCTCATCTGATGGAAATAAGTTCTTAACATCCTGGCACACTGTCAGGATGGTCTGTGTCCCCTAAAATTCATGTCTACCTGGAACCTCAGAATGGGATTTTATTAGGAAACAGTCTTTGCAGATGTAATTAGTTAAGTAAAGATGAGGTCATACTGGATTAGGGTGGGCCCTAACTCCAATGACTGGTGTCTTTATGAGAGACACAGACACACAGAGAGAAGGAGGCGATGTGAAGACAGAGATCTGAGTGATGTATTTACAAGTCAAGAAATGCAACCATCAAAAGCTAGGAGAGAAGCATGGAACCACATGGCCAAAAAGGAGACCCTATTTGATTAGCTTATTTTTGTTTGTTTTTGGCTTGTAGGAGAACAAAATCTTTCAGTGAAAGAAAACAAAAGCAAATATGCTGTGGGCCTCTCTGCTACATGGTCTCTCATCTGAACGACCACAATGACTCCAAATCCATTCCAGCTCCTTTTAATCCGCTCTTCACACTGCAGCCAGAAGGATCTTTGGAAAACTCCAATCAGATGATGTCACCCGTCTCCCTGAAATCCCTTCATCATGTCCCATTGCTATTCCAATAAAGATGAAAATCCTTACCATGACTCACAAGGCTCTGCAGGCTCTTGCTCCCCCTCGCTCTCTGCCTTTCAGCCTCACTGGCTTCTCATGCCTGTGCTTCCTGTGTTCTCCTTAACCTCAGGACCTTTACACATGCTGGTCTCTGTCTCCCCTACAATGCGCTCATACACACACACATCATGTCCCATTGCTATTCCAATAAAGATGAAAATCCTTACCATGACTCACAAGGCTCTGCAGGCTCTTGCTCCCCCTCGCTCTCTGCCTTTCAGCCTCACTGGCTTCTCATGCCTGTGCTTCCTGTGTTCTCCTTAACCTCAGGACCTTTACACATGCTGGTCTCTGTCTCCCCTACAATGCGCTCATACACATACATGTGCACGCGCGCACACACACTCATCCATACACACACTCCTTTCGCCTGGTTAATGCCTACCCATTTTTCAGCTCTCGGGTCAGTCACCACTTCCTCAGGAAAACTTGTCCTGACACCCGCCCCTCCCCCCCAATCTGAAGTTAGTCCAATCTATTTCAGATATTCTCCTGGTACTATGTCCCTTTCAAATTTAGCATCTCCCTATGTGTGTGGTCATCTGATTCATTCTGTCACCCCCATCGGACAGCAAGTGACATGCCTCACCCTACCACGACGCCTGCCCTACAGTGCGGTCTCACAGGAGGCAGGAGAGTGCTATGCCTCCAGGGAATTTAAATGCTTGATTTCCTCCTACTCCAGGTTAGGCGACCTCTGCGGCCCCTTTACTCCAATTGTCCTTGGTCTGTACTTCTTTTATAGTAATATTTTGCACTGTTCTCTGATGTTCACACCTGTTTACTTCTGGCCACTGACCATAACGTGGGCAGGAATTATATTGTGTTCCACTGCATTGCCAATGGGACCTTTGTCATACAGAAGTATCTAAAGGCATATTTTAAAACTCTGCCTTGTAATGACAGTAAGGAGGCCTGATAGCGTGGTGTTGGCAGAGAGTATGGACAGCAATTAAGAGGGTGGGCTCAGGAGTGTGGGCTTGAATTCACTTGGTGCTACTTGGATGTGATTTTGGACCAGTTAATTCACCTCATTGTGCCTTTATTTCTTACCTGGAAAGAGAGGATAAGGATAGTCCCCAGCACAGAGTGATCTATAAGGATGGAAAGGGCACCCAAGTTCTTAGCAAAGTGGGCACAGACATGCTGAGTCACATCAGCTGCGAGTAGTACCAACTTTTGTTGATGGAGTGAAAGTTCTTCTTTACATTAAAAAACATAATAACAAGAGCAGTGAATTTTTTTCTAAGATGGAAATGCTTAAACATGTTTCAAGGTTGAGGGAAAGGCTTCACCGGAGGAGCAACTAGTCAAGATGTAAGCAAATTTAACAAGTATAATTGATGGATCTTGTCCCAACAGCAGCAGAAGGGAGAGGAGAGCGACTTATTAGGAAGCCTTCATTAGAAATGCCAGGTTGTCCACTGCATGGATTCCCTTTTCGTGTAAATGCCTTGATCAGATGAGTCTAACCTCAAAAGTTTTATTGGTTGTTCTCAACTGGGGACTGTTCCCCACCCCTAACGACATTTGACAATGTTTGGAGACATTTTTTATCATTATAATGTGGGTAGTGAGGGGTGGGAGGGGTGGATTGCTAACTGACATCTAGTGGGCAGAGGCCAGAGACCCTGCTACCCCTCCTACAATGCACAGATGCACACTGACCACCAGGGTTTCAGTGGTTCTCAACCTTCCTAATGCTGCGACCCTTTAATACAGTTCCTCATTTTGTGGTGACCCCCAACCATAAAATTATTTTCGTTGCTACTTCATAACTGTAATTTTCTTACTGTTATGAATCGTAATGTAAATATCTGATATGCAGGATGTATTTTCATTGTTACAAATTGAACATAATTAAAGCATAGTGATTAATCACAAAAACAATATGTAATTATATGTGTTTTCCGATTGTCTTAGGCGACCCCTGTGAAAGGGTCGTTCGACCCCCAAAGGGGTCGCGGCCCACAGGTTGAGAACCGCTGTTCTAGACCATTACATTTCAACATCCTGGGGGCTCTGGACCCACTCTCACAGACATTAGATTACGGGCTTGGATAATTTAGTTTCTGTGGCATTTCAATGGGCCCCTCATTCCAAAGAGCCTTCAACAATAATCAGTGTGTTTTAAAACTCTATTGATCATAAAGTAGCCTGCACTCATCTCAACTAATTTTTCATCTGTTCCATCCTGGCCCCATTGTGGCCATTGTCCTTCAGAAGGGACAACAGAGCCTCAATCCAAGCTGTCCGGTGTGTGCAGGAAATTTGTGGTTAATCACTTCAACCTGCTCCACTTTAACAGCGATTTTCTGAGACCTGTTTATTGTTCCGCTGCTTGGCTGCTCTGGAGTTATCTATGACCGAAGTCTTACATTTATTTGTAGAGTAAAAGAAGGTATATTTTTACTCTCACATCCCTTCCAAGTCCCTGGATCAAATTAATGTGATCTTTCCAAAATAAATTCACCTTTGAGCTGAAACTAAGCATGGAAAGTTTCAGCCCAAAAGAATAGCTTATTGGAACGTTAGAAGCAAAGGAAAATGAGGATTATAATGGATATTTTAGTGTAACTTCAGTACTCAAAGTTACAAAAGACAGAGCATTTGTTATATAAAAGATTCTCTAACAGATTGATGTATGCAATCCAGGAGTGATGTTCAGTTCCCTTTTCCTGAGACTCTAAGAAAAAAAACAACTGGAAATAAATAGAATGGAAAAATCAGCACACATGGATCTAATTCTGCACCATGTCACTGGTTAAGACCCAAGGAAAGAATATTTTATCAAAATGAGAAAAGGGGACTCAGTAATAGCGAAGAAGACCTCTGACTCCTTCAGTCCACCCATGTAATTTGTGGGACCACGATGTGGTCTAGTAGCATTTGTCCATAACTCAAAGTTAACATTTTATGAGGGTGGCCACCATGTTTTTTTTCCTACAGAAAACTATGGCCATAGCTCTGAGTGATTTGTAATAGAGAGAGATGTTAGGGCCTTTGGAGCTCGTTTTTTCTCTTGGTACTCAACATGGAAATGTATTTCCCAATCCCCTCCAACCTTGAAAGGCTCAAAATCTGAATGCTTCTGAGTGCACCTTTTCAGAAACCTATTCATAGCCATAATTGTGACTTGGCCCACATAAGGCCCAAATAAAATACTATAATCAATGCAGTATTAAAACTAGTGCATTTTAAAAACTGCAGAGAAATGAGCTATTCTTTAGATAAAACTGTTATTTTCAAGTAGTTTTCAGCAGCAACAGGCTGCTTCCCATCAACCTCCTTCCTCCCAAACAGGCCCATGGTCTTGGGCAGAATATGAAATATATAAAATGAATAAAAGAGAAATTGATCTCATAAAGCCGGGGTCCCAGAAGCTCCGTCCTATCTTCCTTGACCCCTAAACTCTTCTCTTTATTTTTTTATAACAGGGATTTTTAAAGGGACCCATTTTTACAAGTCAGATTTCTTTTTCCCCCTAATTAAGCCTGTGGTTTCTTTTTTTAAAAAAATATGTTTTTATTGATTTTTAGAGAGAGAAGAAAGGAGAGGGATAGAGAGATAGAAACATCGATGAGAGAGAAACATCATAGATTGGCTGCCTCCTGCACGCCCCCTACTGGGAATTGAGCCTGCAACCTGGGCATGTGTTCTTAGGAAACAAACTGGGGACCTCTCGGTTTATGGGCCAGCACTCAACCACTGGGCCACACCAACCATGTTCCTTTTTGTTTTGTTTTTAAAGTGAGTGGTTTTTAAAAGATGTTTTTATTTATTTTATTTTCCTTTTTTAAAAAGAGAGAAAAAGAGAGGGAGAGTGGAAGAAAGAGAGGAGAGAGAGAGAGAGAGAGAGAGAAATATCTATCAGCTGCCTCCTGCATGGTCCCAACCAGGGATGGAGCCCAAAACCCGGGCATGTGCCCTAACTGGGAATATAACCAGCAACCTTTTGGTGCAATGCCCAGCCAGCTGAGCCACACCAGCCAGGGCCCAAACTCTTTTGCTGACTGTCTGGATAAATACAGTACATGAAAAAAAAAAATAGTTTCAGAATGAATTTTTTCATTTTTCAACTGATTGAGTTGGCATCATTTATTTCTTATTTAGGCCACAGGAGCATGAACTGACGCCTCCTAAATTAATTTTAACAGCTCACATAAACAGTAGTTACTGCGGAGTGTAATTGACTTCTGTTTTTACTTTCCTTAACTCTGTTATTTGCATTTGTATTGTCCCCCCCCCCAAAAAAAATCAGTTTTACTTAAAAAAAATATATATCTGGGGAAAAATTAATATTTTACCAAGTTTCCTTTTTGTCTTTTTGGTTACTATTTCTTTTAGACTGTTTGTATATGTAAAAAGGACAAATTCTATTTTTTTCTTCATCTATAATGTGATCGAACTACAACACATGTCTACAGAGTTAGTCAAATTGATAGACACTATACGGTTTCAAAAGGGTCTTATATATTATCTCCTATGCATTTGCACTTCTGTTGTTTTTGCATACACTGTGATATCTGTCACCCACTAATGTCAGAGTTGATTCTGTCTCTTTGGATGGCTAGACAGAGGTCCTCGCCCACCATCATGACCTATGGACATACCTCCCACCACCTCTCATCGAAGAAACCATAGTCCCAGGCGAGTGAACACTTTTTCCTTCATCCAAGGCATGTCCTTCCTCCAAGGGCATGCCCTTGCATAGGCTAATCAACCCATAACACTCATAACCTAAAAGATACATGTATGTTGGGTAATTCTATGATTTTTTTAATAAAAACATTTATTAAAATTCACAAGACCTTTCATCTATACTTGGGGGGAAAGACATCTTTTAAACATTTTTTTATCAGAAAACGATCCCCCCCAAAATGCATGTTATCACCAAAACAATAATCACCACCTCAAATCTGTAATCCTCCCAAAGAAACCTGTACAACGGGAGCAGTTGGATGACAGGGGCTTGCGGAAGCTCCTGTTCCCCAAAATACCCTTGGCATTCATTCCTGTCTGAAAACCACAGGGCAAATCAAAGCAGCTGGAATTATGGCTTTTTCCTGGCCAGTTCTGAAAACAATATTGCAGAAGCTCTGCATCTTATCTGAAGGCCCACACCACCAGTGAGGCCGAATACAAAGTGCATTTGGATTGGCACACACTTTGAACTACTTTACTTTAGAGAAAGAAAAATTGAGCAACCCTGGAAGAACTCCATATTCTTCCTTAAAAAAAAAGAAAAAAATTTTTTTTAAGTTCCTCTTGAAAGTTACTGCTTTGAGCAGGAAGGAAGGGTTTGGAACAGCTGTCCCCGAGTGAGTCGGGAGAATGTTAATCACGGCCCCTTCTCTCCTTTACTTAAAGATTAGCTCACTTCCCAGGTCCCTGCAGGAAGAAACCGTATACACTGAACTTTTGAGACTCGCACGAAGAACATTTCTGTAACAGCAGTAGCACGTCAGCCGGATCTAGAAACATATCCCGTGGCCGTGAGAGCCCAAAGGATCAGCAGTGGGCTGACTGAGCATTTGAGAAATTCATTTGAATAAAGCTCCCCAGGAAAAAGTCAAATTTAACAAAAAGAGTGAAAATGAAATTGTCATATACGAGGCCATCTGCAACTTTAGCCAGAGTCTTCTTAGGCACAGTGACCCTGCACAGACCATCTTAGGTTACAAATATGATAATAAATGCAATTTCCTCTGTCTATTGCTGAGTGAGGAAAGCAAAGTGTAGGGAAGTAGGGCATACAGAATCCTATTGTAAGAAAATCAACAATAAATCCCCCAACCCAAGATAAAAATATCTTTTCCATTTGACTTTTTGAGCACAGAGCTAGGAATGGAAGGATATACAACAAATTGCTAATATTCATAACAGGGAAAAGGGGAAGAGAAGGGAGGGGAGGAGAGTTTAAAAGGCGAGAAAAACAGACCGTTGTTGGATAAAACAATAGACATGGCATAATCTTATGGAAAATTAAGACTAAAATCCGATGGTTTTATTACAAATGGGCCAAAGTTGAGTATATACATAGATAAGAACTAGAAAGTAACACAAACTTATTTGCTTTCAGGATGAAACCGTGAGTGATTTTCTTAATGTCATTGCAATAAGACATTTCAGCAAAATGGAATATAATAGATTCTCTCCCTACAGTTAATACCCTTTATAACACCCTGGTTAGATATATAACATTAGGACACAAATGAGTTGCATTTGAAAAGCGGGTCTGAGGCCCTGTGAAGACAGGCGGGTGGTCTTTGGGACCTAAATGAATCGGATGCAGCCTAAAGAATTCCGATGATTTGCACAAATGGGGCAAGAAGTGAAACCAGTCCCCTTGATTGATTTCCGCAGGCACCTGGTGGTCTGGAGGTCTGTGACCTCACAGAAAGCTAGGGACCACCACACCAGAGCCACTGAGGTGAAAAGCTACATCCCAAATCAACAGATTCACATAGGTCCCCAAGTCTGTGAATATGGCAACAAGATGCTCGCTTTAGATGGTGGATAAGAAACTGATTGGCGGGGAGGTGGGGGGGGGGTGTAAGGAAATAAAATATTAAAAAATGTAAATGTGACGGAAATTATAAACAGCCTAAAGCTCCTCTCCCTTCGGGAACAGCTGTGTCTGCTAATCCCTCGAGGAGTCCTCCCTGAGATCGCCCTTCCTTCCTTCCTCCGTCTCTCTCTAATAGCTCCCTTGTTCCTGCTGGACAAAACTAGCCCTTTGTGGCCGCTCTCAGAACAACATTAAAAACAGGAATAGGGAAATTGTAAACAGGAGGCTTCTGGTCTACAGGCGAAGACACACACACAGGCCTCTGAGGCCTACTTCATGCTAAGCAAAGAAACAGATCTTTGTTGCTAAAGGGATTAGGGCTGCGGGATTTCGGAGGCACTGCTGAGGCATTCAGCTGGCCTGAAGTAGGGGCTTTGTAAAGAGATACCTCCATTAGAGGTCTGCGAGCGGAAATCATTCATACTCTTTATACAATCTGGGTAATGTGATAGTGTTGGACGGCTAAACGCCTCTGGTGAGGCAGGGTCCTATCTCCTTGAATGGTAAATTCTTCAGCAGCTAAATAGATGGTGGTATAATTACCTTCCCTGACTTTTTTGTTTCTTTTGAATGGGGGGGCGGGGAGGGGGGGGCAGATTGTCTTCTACCTTTAACCCTTAGTAGGAGTCACATGAAAGGATCGCCCAGAGCCAGGGAGACGGTCTTTCCAAGTCAGAGCAGAGACAGTCTTGCTACATTAGCAGAAATGGCACTCTGTGCATCACCTGCATGTAGTCAATGACCACCTGGTCCCTACGTCCACCACGATCATGAAAATCTCCGTAATTGCCTCATTCCATGCCCTTGGCCTGGGATGCCCCCAAACTGCCTACCTAATGCCTATCCATTCTATGCCTGCTTTCTCCAGGCAGCCCCTTCCAGTCTTCCCCTCCCCAAGCCGGACTGGTGTCCTCCCGCTCAGGTCTGCGGTGCCCTGCACGCATCGCCCCCATTGCATTCCCCATAAACTTGGAGACTGTGTGTGTCTGCTACCCCAGGAGACAATAAGCCCTTTGAGGACAGTGGCTTGGTATCCATAATGCCTGGTTCTTCGTCAGTGCCCAGAGCTGCGGCCGGAAGGACGCTGGGGATCATTGCCTTGCCTTTGGGTCATTCCCTACGCTAGCTGGGAGCCCTGCATCTGCCCGTGTGTATTAATGGCTTATAGGGAATTTTTTTAAGACCCCTTAAGGGTCTTAAGAGAACAAGCCAAAAAAAAAAAATACAAAACAAAAAACACTGTGTCCAGTTAGGAAAGAGAAATGAGTCCTCCAAGGAAGATGGCAAGTGGCCACTTCCCCACAAATGGCCACAGCTTTCTGAGTGGCCAGGCTCGTCCCAATCCTGCCCCCACACTCTTCTTGGTTAAGGAAGTATTGCCAGCAGAACGGAAATGTTCTTTGGGTTCAGATTTTGAGTCTCTGGATCTAAATAGTATGATATCAGTTGAAAACTAGCCAGTCAGAAAACTTCTCAGAGCTAATTCCAAAAAATGAAGTTAGAACTAGGGGCAGACATGCTGCTTCGGAGCTAAGGGCTACTTTCCCCTGGTACGACCAGCCGCGTCCTGGATGGCTGACAAATTTATTCTACAAGCAAGCATGGCTCCAGGTAGATGTGGAGCGCTGGGTAAGGCAGGCCTGCAAATACAACGGAGGCTTTGCAACCACCGGTGGAAGGCTGATGTTCTCTTCCACCGACACACTAGGTCCTCCGGGAGGTTCTTCTATCTGAGCGTGGCCTTGGACATCATTAATTGTTGGCTCTTTCCATTGTTCACCACTGTCTGGATTACCTCTCTCCTCTTACCATTTGACAGATGGGACGTCCTGCTCTTACATTATTAACATCACCGTCTGCAAAAGCCGTTAATATGGAAGGAAGAAAACAATAATGAAGCGATGGGCCTTATCTCCAGTTCTGCCACTTAATCACCTATTCAACCAGCAAATGCTGAGCACCTACTATGTGCCACACACTGTGCTGCACTGAGAAGATGAGCATGACATGAATTTGATTTAAACAGGGGTAAGCACACATAAACGGAGTGGCTCATACCACAACAACAGCCGCACAAGGCTTTCTGAGGCACAGAAGGACTTCAAGGAAGGTCTTCTGAAGAAGATGAGAAGAGCTTGGCAGTGATATCCTGGACGGGGAAAGAAACTTTTGGGACATTTGAGGAAATCTGAATAAGAACTACATATTACATACTATTATTGTGTTGACATCAAACTTCTAGAGTGTGCCCTGGCTGGTGTGGCCCAGTTGGTTGAAGCATCGTCCCGTACACAAAAAAGGTTGTGTGTTTGATTCCCAATCAGGGCACAAACCCAGGTTGCAGGTTTTTTCCTAGTCAGAGATGCTTACAAGAGGCAACCAGTCAATGTTTCTCTTTCTCATTGATGTCTCTCTTCTCTCTCTTTCTCTCTCTAAAATCAATGCATGTCAATCAATAAACATATCCTTGGGTGAGGATTAAAAAGATTTCTCGGGTGTGACAATGGAATTATGGTTATGTAAGAGAGTGTCCTTGTTCCTAGGAGACACATACTAAACTATTTAGGGGTGAGGCATCATGATATCTATAACTATCTATATACTGTCAAATGGCTCAGAAAAAGGTACATCTGTGTGTTGTATGTACACATGTACATAAAGGGGGGGTGGGAGGCAGAAAACAAATGACAAAATGTTAATTAGTGAACCTAGGTACATGCACATTCATTATATTAATCTTTCAATTTACTTTATTTTTAAAATATTTTCCAAATAAAACACTGAATAAACAACTTAAAATATATAAAGATATTACAAGGGCTAAATATTGGGCTAGAGATGGCTAGAGTAGAGGATGTGGGGGTGGTAGCGGGTATGCACTGAAGCACGCCTGGTCCAGAGTTGACACTTGTGTGTATTTGTGAATGAATGAGTTAATTAAACAGCATCACTTCTGCAGGGAACTACAAGCAGATCAGACTCACATGAGCATAAGGTTTGTGTTAAACACTGGGAGCTGATGCGGCTGTGGAGGCAGGGGGCCTGTCATGGAGGCCTCTGTACGTTCTGCCAAGGCCCTAGGACTTTATCCTGTGGGCAATGGAATCCACAAGCAGGAGGTGATGTGGTCAGATTCGCCTCTAGAGGGACCACCCTGGCCACCAGGTGTCACGTGGAGTGATAGAGCACAGACCTGGAGGCAGGAGACAAGGTACCAGTCAGGATGCTTCTGGCTTCCTTAACACATTGTTTGCGGGTAGTAACAGGTGGCTCTACTACTGTCAACGTAAAACGTATAAATACGTTTCCCGCATACAATGTGTTAAACACAAAGGCGGACTCTAACAGGCTGAATTTACCCGACACTTATTATCCAACACCGCTGCAAGCTTTGAGATGACACGCAGCAGAGGTGGCCGATTCAGTGGCTCACCTGCGGACCCAGGTTCCATCCTCTCTCCACTCCACCATCCTCTGTGGTTGGCTTTGCCTGCAGGCTGCCTTCCCTCTTTTCAAAGGATGGCTGCAACAGTTCCCAGAGTGACATGTGGACACAGTCAGACCACTGTCTCTTCTTCAATCTCTTTCTTAGCAAGAAAAAATTTTCCAGAAGCTTCCCAGCAAACTTTGCCTCCCATCCCACTAGCACAGATTAGGTCATAAGCCCATTCCAAAAGCAATCACTGTCAAGGGAGTTAGATTACATGTTTGGCTTAGAAGTATAATTTATACACAAGGGAAATCGACTACTATGATCACTCAGGAGGCCACTGGTCCAGGCAAAAAATGATCTTATCCTAAACCATTATAATGGTGGCAAGAGATGGAGATATGAGAATAGATTCAAGATTTATTTAGGAAGTTATGTTGGTTAGAATTTGGTGGTGGATTGAATGTGGAGGAGGAAGGAAAGAAAGGATATCCTTCTCCATATTTCCAGCCTGGGAGAAGGGGTAGAAGGAAGTGCCACTAATTGAGAAAAGGTATACAAGAGGAGGGGAGGGTTTGGGGAAGAGATAGTATGGGGTACATTCAATTTGAAGTGCCTCTGGGCTTCAGAATAAAGGTGTTGAGCAGTCAGTGGAGTATGAGTCAAACCACTACCCCACACAGGAGGTCCATACTCAGACATGGTTCTCAGATGGGCTTTGGTCCATACAGACATTTTTGAACCAATATTTAATCATTGAAAGATTCTAAATAGGATTACATAATTTTGGCTTCTCTGAAAATTCTGAAAAATTTGGCAACACTGGTCCTGAATTCCTATGCATCAACAATTGGCTGGAGCTCAGTAGCAGCCATTCCCCATCCCCTTCAGCTGGAACAAGAGGTTCCCTGGCCCGCCACAATCTCACAATCTGTTTCATTCATTGACTTTGCCTGTCTGGCCTCTGAAGGCATTTCCATCTGATGTTCTGCTCAGGATCTTGGGGGGAGAGGCCTGGGCTGCAGATTCATACCTGGTAGTCACTGGTGTGTAGATGATGGTCGAAGCCCTGCCTGGATGCCATCACCAAAGAGAAAGTAAATGAGAAGTGGGTCAAGGAGGTAACCCTGAAGCCTTCAATTTTTTTAGGAATAGAAGAGAAATTCATGCAGGAGAGAAAAACAGAGAAACTGGAACGGATCGCGTGAGCTTGAAGTCTCGGGAGCCAAGAAAGAAGAGTGTGGAGTTGGAGGCAGTGCTCACCTGTGCCAGATACAACAGCAGGACCAGGGAGAGAAGGGTCCAAATGAGACGGCACTGGGGAGATGAGTCTCAGATGCCCCTGGAACCTCACTCCAGGGCATGATGGGAGAAGAGGCAGATGGCAATGGGTTGAGCAGAAGATAAGAGGCACGTGGACACTCTGTATACAGTGCTCAGGTGAAGGCGGGAGGGGAAAGATTGGATGGAAGCTAGAGAGGCTATGGGGTCAAGGCCTGGTCCCTTTGTAGGATCAGAGAGTCTTGGATATCTTAATGGGAAAAACAGCTGGTGGTGAGAGGGAAGCTGTACAAATGTAACAAAGAGGGATGAACAGAACCTAATCCAAAGGAGGTGGTGGGGCAGGCAGACGAAGGGTCAGGCATAGGTGGCTAGAGTCATCACCAAAAGGAGAGCCCTCCAAGGCTGGTGGATAGGAAGTGATGATAAACCTACTGGCAGATGAGTGTGTTCAGAAATTTGAGAGCTACTAATTGACCTTTCACAAGGCGGATGTGTCCATCCTTTTCAATTTGGTGTGAAGATTAGGGCACCTGAGACGCCTCGCCCCAGTGCCCTGTCTCATGTGCACCCATCTCTCCCTGGACCTCCTGTTGTATCTGGCATAGGTGAGCACTGCTTCCAACTCCACACTCTCCTTTCCTGGGTGGGGGGAGTTGGGAAGCCTATCTCCCAACTTACAAGCAGCAATGGTGGGGGGCAGAGCTGTGTTTCAAACCCTTGGAAGCTGAGTTCTGACGAGCAGAAAGAAAGAAGTACACGCTGGAGGATAATTCTCCCAGGGGAGCTGGGCGGTGCCAGCTCTTAGTGGGGAGAGGACACGTCACAGCATGGCCCTTGCTTAGAGAACTGATGACAACCACAGCCTCCGGGCCATCTCTGGTGTGAGTCCTGGTGTGGATCAATGTCTGGCCCCCTCCCCTATGGTTAACTCATCCCAGAAGTGCCTGCCATAACCAAGACAGCAGTAAACGTAACTCCATTCATGCAGGTAGGTCCACTGAGGCTACAGCGTGCCACCTGTGACTACACCACCAGTCGTCCAAAGAAAACAGGCGTGTTTACACTGGCCTGATGTTGCACTCAATTCTGAAGCTGAGGAAGCTTGGGTGCCACATTTACCCAAGGTTTTCAGGCTACCTGCAGAGGAGATGTCTGCCAAAGCAATTTTGGTGATTAGAAACCCTTTCGTGGCATTTTTCTGAGTCAACTTTCTATTCTGGGCAGTCAGGCAGATTCCAAGGCAATGAGTTCCCCTCGCAGCCCATTGTTGAGGTCAGGCTTCCATTCTGACAAACAAAACCCTTCCTGGTCTGGGGCTGCAGCACTTAGATAGGCTGCTGGAGGCCCCAGCTCACAGCGGGTCTCGCTGGCCCAAGCTCCGTGATCTGCGGTGGAAGCTCTGAGGAGCAGGGAGAGTTTTCCACACAAACTCAAGCCCCACATCCAATTCCAGATGTGAGCTCCAAACTCAACAGTGACTTTTCCCCTGAACTGTGTGTTAATAGAGGACAGAGGTGAGAGGTGACACAGAGTGCACGGTGAGCAATCCTCAAGCGCCCCAGCCAGCAATGGCCTCCCCGCTCTCTTTCCCAACCCATTTAGTAAAATGTCCTCAGCAAGACTATTTGAATTGACTCTCTTCTGTGTCTCATTTGTTTTATGGTGGCGTTGCTAAGAGACAAAAACAAGCAAACAAATAGAAAGCACTCAGAAAAACAATGCAGGAGGAGAAATATGCCTGGAAATACATCTTGACATTAGGCATCCCTGGAACAACTAAGATGTAGCTGATATAAAACTCTCCATGTCTTCAAAACTAATACTGACCTTTACAATAATAATATTCTGGTTGCAGCCCTTGCACTGGACAAATCAATATTCTTTAATTCCTTCTAAAATCTGGGGGCATTAAAATAGAATCAGGGCTAGAAGAGGTGGACACAGCAGTATCATTTCACCTGCTTTGTCTTATGTGGCTCGACCCAGCATGCACTTCCCCAGAGGAGACACGGAACCTCTTTCAAGAACACACTCAACACCCATCTGTCAGAAACAATTTGGGGATAGTGAGGTGTAGAGATGGAGAACAGAACAGACCATCCCAAGATTCCTGCCTGTGCAGAATGGTTCTGCCTCTGTGGATGCATGTACTCATTATCCTTGATCACCTGGCCCTGCGCAGCAGGCGCAGTGCCACCCATGCTGGGGACACAGCGTCCGGGCCCACAAGAAGCTCCCCTTCTCCTGGCCAGATGCTCATACAGACAATTACAAGACAACAGTACATTGTGAGAGTAGAATGTTGATGGGAACCCAAACCAAAACTACTATTGATTATACATTAGGGGGAAGAGGGAGCCATTGAGAGCCGAACCAACCCCCTGTGCCACATGGGCAATTGGGGGCTTGTTTCCCATTGAACACAACAGCCCTTTGAGGCAGGTGCTCTTACCTTTGTGTTCTGAGTGACACCCAGGTCACTCCCCAAGATAGCGAGGATAGAGCTGGGATTTGAACGCATGTCGCTCCGATTCCAGGCTCCTTTTATACCCAGCAATATCCCAAGTGCAGTGTTGTTGTTTTTTTAATATAGCCTCTCCTGACTCCCTTAACAGAATGTTATCTTTTTGTACTTCTTTTAAGGCAACTACCTTAATCTGGAATGACTGTCATTGTCAATTTTATGAGTGTAAACTTCAGAGGCAGGCATGGCATCTCTTTATGTATTTATTCTATGTATAACTTCTTAGATAAGGTGTGCCTCTCTGAGGAGGTGATGTTTGGGCAGACACATGAGAGAAATCGTTGAGGATGTGAAGGGTGGGGGCTGG
>NW_005370597.1:4271340-4305943 GCF_000412655.1 Myotis brandtii | reverse complement strand
GGGGCGGGGGGGCCTGGAGGGGACAGTCTAGGCAGAGGACACAGCAGACTCCAAGGCCCTACATTAAGCGGCAAATGTGAGGAACAAAACCTCTGTCCTCTCCCTCTTTGTCTTCCAGGCACTTTTCACTGTTTGACATCACGGTTATTATGCGTTTCTTTGCTTTGTTTACACCTCAGCTAAGCTGTGAGGACACTGACTTCCGCTTTCACCATCGCTGATTCTCAGAGCCTAGAGCAGGCCTGGCTACAGAAGGGACTCCATATTTGTTTAGAAGCATATGCATAAATGTTTGGAGCACTATTTTTTAAGTTTTCTTTTTATTATGCACTTATTATGCACACCACTGAGCTAAGCACATAATATAATTACTTCATTTAACCTTCCTGCAAACCCCAGTGTGGTGGGTACTCATCCACATTTTATGTGGGGAGGGGGGAAACTGAGGTAGGTAGCTTACTTAAGGTGACTCAGCCAATAAGCGGTGGAGTTGGGATGTGAACCCGGTCTGATCCAAAAGCCCATTTATTTATTTTTTTATAATATATTTTTATTGATTTCAGAGAGGAAGGGAGAGAGAGAGAGAGAAAGAAACATCAATGGTGAGAGAGAATTATTGATCGGCTGCCTCCTGCACACCCCCTATGGGGTATTGAGCCCACAACCCAGGCATGTGCCCCCGACCGGAATCGAACCTGCGACTCTTCAGTCCTCAGGCCAACACTGTATCCACTCAGCCAAACCGGCTAGGGCAAAAGCCCATGCCTTTTAGCCAAAACATCATTCTAATCTTGCTCTACCTACAGTGTCATGCACATGGGTGGCCCTTGACACTTGTTCATTGGATTGAATTAAATATAATGAGTGCAGAGGAGGCGGCAAACTCAATGAGAATGTAATGTGAAATTTGGAGAGCATGTTGGAAGATACCTCATTCTGTAATGGAAGCTAAAAAGAACCAAGATGAAAAATACGAGGTTAGCTGAATGTGCACATTTCCTCCCAGAAATTTACCCACGTGAAAAAATGATGGTTGGCCCTGGCCGGGGAGCTCAGTTGGTTAGAGTGTTGTCCCGATATGCCAAGGTTGTGGGTTCAATTCCCGGTCAGGGTACATACAAGAAGCAACCAATGAATGCATGGATGAGTGGCACCACAAAATCGGTGTTTCTCTCCCCTTCTCTCAAAATCAATAAATAGAATAAAATTTAAAAACGATGGCTCCTGTGACAACGGCAACCTTCCTAAAGGCGCCCAGGCTTCCTGACTGAAAAAGATGACACTGATTTCAACCCAGCGAACAGCAGAGAAGGTCTGACCTCAGCAACTGTCACATGATTGTGAGGAGGAGGAGGAGGAGCTGCGCTGACAGAAGTTTTTGGCGACTCAAAGGGAATGCTGACAAGAGGGAAATGGATAAGACAATCCTGCCAGAGTTTACCCAGGAGGCCCTGCATCCGGTGGGCTGGAGAACCTTGCTCTGTTGAAAGGTAAATGATAAAGATAAAGCTCAAAAGGTCTTATCCAGAAGAGGTTAGATAAAATACCCCACAAAGACTCGCTAACCCCCTTGCTTTGATTCCATGCTCACTAAGATCAATCCAGATCCTCGACCCTGAGAATGCGATCCCAGAAAAACTACCACAGGGTTTTCCCCCAGGTTTCTCCATCCGCCCAGCTCTGTGGCTAAGACAGCGCTCAGGCTTATGGGTCAGCCTCTGCTGGTGATGAGCTCCGAGCCTGGTCAGTCCTGGAAGAATCGGTAAAGAGGGTTCCTTGGTGGTAAGTCTAACAGTGAGTCCAAGATTCAGATGCTGCCTGGCAAAGGCCCAGCCCCACCTTCACAGCCGCAATCAGAGGGGATCATGACGACTTTTCTATCTCACAGGCTGCTCGGACGCTTAGGTTAGAGAATGGCTATGTAAACAGATTCCTTGATCCCAGACCATGGATTTATTGATCACGAAATAACACATCAGTCGTCACAGGGAGATTAAGGCTTTTCCCCACTTCTCTTATTTATGTTTATCTACAGGTGTGTTTTTTTCTTCTACCACAGACACGACTTGGGTTTTTCAAAATCAAACCACCTTTCTCTACTCACAAATATTAACTATGGGCTGAAACTGAAAGCATTCGAGCCCTCGTGTCTGCATTCTGGTCACTGCCTTGAGATCATAGAGAGATCTTGTGTGGTGCTGTGGTTTACTGATTCCCAAGTGCATTCATGGGGCCAACTCATGCAGTTCTCCCAACAATACCTAAAGCCAAGCAGGAAAATGGTTACTCCCCATTTTAAAGAAGAGGCAATAGACTCCAGGAGGCCACACAAGTGACTCGAGGTGCAGGGTCCCAGAGCTAGTGAAAGGGAAGCTGGACTCAAAAACCCAGGCCTGCCCTGCTCACGCCTGGAGTCCTTTCACGCCACTGCCCATGAGCTAGCCTGGCCCTGTGGACGCTTAACCCTCTAGACCAGTGGTTCTCAACCTTCCTAATGCCGCGACCCTTTAATACAGTTCCTCATGTTGTGGTGACCCCCAACCATAAAATTATTTTCATTGCTACTTCATAACTATAATTTTGCTACTGTTATGAATCGTAATGTAAATATCTGATATGCAGGATGTATTTTAATTGTTACAAATTGAACATAATTAAAGCATAGTGATTAATCACAAAAACAATATGTAATTATATATGTGTTTTCCGATGGTCTTAGGCGACCCCTGTGAAAGGGTCGTTCGACCCCCAAAGGGGTCGCGACCCACAGGTTGAGAACCGCTGCTCTAGACCCAGGAAAAGCTAGTATGTGAACTGAACACCAGAGTATTCATAAGCAAGGGTTCTCCTTATTTACCATGGTACTTGGTACTTGGTACTTAACTTCAACTTCTTCAGTCATAAGAAAATCACACAATATTGAGCGATTTGGAAATTAATAATAAGCAGTGTTTTAAAAACAGCTAACATTTACAACAACTGACAATGACCCAGGCACATTCTCATAGGTGGCAGCACCAGCTGGGCTCATCTCGGGCTGAGCAGCTTGCCCCCAGACTCAGAGTGAGGAACCTGGCTTTGTTGTGGGTTCAGAATTGATCAGGCTCAAGGTGTGTCTGACCTCTGAGCCTTGCGCCCCATCCCCACCCCCGACCATCCACACTGCCTCTCAAAATGATCAGAGCAGGCTTTATAACTGCCCAGCTGTGTGAGTTTTTCATCCTTCCAGACCCTCAGCCTCTTGACTACTCTAATTGCAAACACATTTCCTTACACTATGGCCCAACACAGGCAAACAGGAGACAGAAAAAAAAAAACAAAAAACCCCACACACTTAAGAGCCCTCAACGTCAAGGGGCACCAAGGTGCTGGGAGCATGACTTCTTCTGGCCCAGGTACTGAAAAGTAAGAGTCTCTCCCTAGCTCCTGCCTTCCCCCAAACCAAAAGCAGCTCTCCAGAACAAACTGGGGCTGCACCCACATGCAATTTGGGCTCTAGCATTCCTGGCGTCTTTTCATCAACCTCAACCTTGCCCAGCACCTTGGCCTGTCAATGCACCAAGGATAGGCTGCCCTCCTCCTTCCTTTGAAGAATTTTAAAGTTTAATGCATTTGATCAATGTGGCAGACCTCTCACACTCTTCCTCTGAGCCACTCCAACCTTCCAGGGTTGCTTCCACTGTGACACAAGATGGGCCCCTGCAGAGAAGTCTCACACTGGTCTCCGTGGCCATTGCAGACACAAGTATTTCCAATGACTGCTTCGTCAGCTCAGAAATGGCACCACTCCAGACATTCTTATTTATATTTATCTATAGGTATTGTTGTTTTTTTCTTCTACCACAGACATGACAAAGAAGTATCTGGACTCATCCTTAATTCCTGCTTTTTCCTCAGCCCCTATACCCACCCCATTCTACTTCCAAAGTACATCTCAAATCTGTCTATTTCTTTCCATCTCCACGGCCTCTTTTCTAGGTCAAGCTATTGTTGGCACTCACCTAGTCTCCTGATCAGCTAACTGGTCTACCCACTTCCCCTCTTGGACTCTGGCACATTGTTAATGGTTCTCCAATCCATTTCCTCTTTGTAGGAAGTTTGGAATATGGCAAACCATTTGGAGTCCACATTTCCTTGACTCCCCTGCAGCTACGTTGGTCATGTGACCATTTCTTTGCCAGTGGCATGTGAGTGGAAATGATTTGTACACATTTTATAGCATTGGTTTAAGAGGGAACTGCTTGCTTGCCTAGCCAGTGTGGCTCAGTGGTTGAGCATCAACCCAGGAACCTGGGATCGTGATTGGATTCCCGGTCAGGGCACATGCCCGGGATGTGGGCTCCATCCCCAGAAGGGGACATGCAGCAGTCAGCCGATCCATGGTGTTTCTCTCTCTATCCCTCTCCCTTCCTCTCTCTCTCTCTAAAAATCAACAAAAACATGTATTTTTTTTAAAAGGAAATTGCTTGCCAGCATTTTCTTTCCCCAGCACCACCACCACCCCATCCCCGTCTGTGGGCTAGAATGCAGACATGGAGCTGAGCTAGCTCTGACCATACAGGTGAACACAGCAACCTAGGGGGAGGCAAACAACAGAGGGAAGGAACCTGGTTCCAGAGTGGTCTTGTGGAGTAAAGCTGCCTACCAGTGCTGAATCACCCTGGCTGGTGTTAGGAGAAGAGACTGGGGAACAGCAAGTCTAGAAGCAGAGCAATCAATGTCAAGGCTATTACGGAATAGAGAATAGAACAGAGATGGCTTTGACAAAGGTGGTTGGTAGCATTGGAAATGGTAAAGTGTGTTCAAATTCTGGATATATTTTGAAAACATAATTAACTGAATTTCCTAGTAAATCCTACTCAGGGTATGAGAGAAAGAAGTCAAAGATGACTGCCAGGTTTTGGGCCTAAGCAACTGGAGTGGCCATGAACTGAGATGGAGGAGAACTGAAGGTGGAGCCTTTCTGTAAAGCATGATCAAGAATTAAAATTTGAAAAGTTGTGCTGCGTATATACAAAGGAATATTACTCAGCCATTAAAAAAATGAAATCTTACCATTTGCAACAGCATGGATAGACCTATAAAGTATTATGCTAAGTGCAATAAGTCAGAGAAATAAAATACCATATGATCTCACTTATATGTGGAATCTAATGAACAATATAATTGAACAAACAAAACAAAAACAGACTCATAGAGACAGAGAACAGACTGATGGGTGCCAGGGGAGGAGTGGGCTTGGGGGCATGGGTGAAAAAGGTAAAGGGATTAAGAACTATAAATTGGTAGTCACAAAACAGTCACCGGGATATAAAGTATAGCATAGGGAATATAGTAAATAATAGTATTATTACTATGTATGGTTACTTGAAATATCAGGGGGGTGGGGGATGCACACTTTGTAAAGTATATGATTGTCTAACCATTCTAATACAAAGTAATATTGAATGTAAACTGTAGTTGAAAATAAAATTTAATGAAAAAATAAATTTTGGACATCAAGAGTAGAGGTTATCAGAGCCTGAACTTGGAGATAAGACTAGCTGGATTTGAGTCATGACTCTGACATATGGGCTCCATCCCCAGAAGGGGAAATGCAGCAGTCATATACTCATGTGACCTCAATCCAGTTACTCAAATCCTCTATTCCTCAGCACTCTCTTTTATAAAATGAGGACTAATCATGGCCACTATCTTGTAGAACTGATGTAAGGAGGAAATGCAGACTTCCTTTTGTGCTGTTTGATTCTTCAAAAAGGCTCTGAACTTTTCAGATGGGGAAGAAATCTTCCCTCATCTCTATGCCTGCTTATCCCATCTCAAATGACACTAAGCCCCCAAGATCTTGAAAGTAGAGATGCGGCTGTCTGCTGTGGTTTGGGGACAGCTGTAAGGAAGCTTTCAAAGCAGCTGGTATAGGCATATAACTAGAACATTTTCTCCACCTCAGATTCCTGGCAAAACAAGGCCTGCAGTTAGAAGGGAAAGGTTTTAATTACAAGGCCACCTGTCCAGCCATCTGAAGCCAACCCAGCCTCTGGCTGGTTCTCTGTGGGCAATGGGGCATTTAGGGGAACCATGCTCAGAGTCCCTAATGTCTTTCACATTTCACAGTGCTGTATAATCAGGGCGGAAACTAGCAGCTTTCAAAAATAGGCCCCCGTTTTTGCTCCCCTTCCCCATTTGTTATTAAGGATGGAGACACACAGTGAAGGTTTGGGTCATGAAGAGCCTGAATTCCATCCTTTCTTTTCATGTGTTCAGGATAAGGTGGCCCTGAACCCAAATGATCTATGCTCTTCAAAGCTAACTATATCCTGCTAATCCCCCTCCAAATGGAGATTAAGTGGCTTCTAAATTATTAATTGTCCATCGACATTTTTAGACTGACAAATATATAAAAGGTAAGTTGGCTATATCTTCGAACCTATAAAACAGAAATAAAAATTAATGAAATGCCCCTCAACATAAAAAAAAAGAAAAAATAGAGAAAGAAAGTAAAAATAATGAACCACTTTTTTGGGGGGCAAAAAAAAAAAAAGAAAAAAGAGAGAAAGAAAGTAAAAATAATGAACCACTTTTTTTGGGGGGGGGGGTCATTTTTAAATCATATACCAACATACAAAAATTCAAATATTTCCAACTTCAGCCTTTTTGTTTTATTTTTAAATACATTTTTATTTATTTCAGAGAGGAAGGGAGAGGGAAAGAGAGATAGAAACATCATTGATGAGAGAGAATCATTGATCGGCTGCCTCCTGCACATCCCACATTGGGGATCAAGCCCACAACCCAGGCATGTGCCCTGACCTGGAATTGAACCGTGACCTCCTGGTTCATAGGTCAATGCTCAACCACTGAGCCAAGCCGGCCAGGCTTTGTTTTGTTTTAAAAGAATAGACATAGGCCACAGAAGAATGTGAGCCCAAGTACAAAAGGCACCAGGATCAATTAAATTGCAGATGGTGGTAGAGACGCGTTCATTATTTATTAAAACAGTTTCCACTTCTTCCTGGGCTCATACCTAGACTACATTTCCCAACCTCCCTTGCAGTAAGGTGTGGCCATGTGACTGAGTTCTGGCCAGTGGTATATGGCAGAAGTGACAGGTGCCACTTCAGACCTGGCCCATTAAAACCCTCCCATGTGTAATTTGCTCTATTCTTTCAACTTCTGTGTAAACTTGGAAGCTACATGTTGAAGGGGTTGGAGCCACAAGATGGAAAGAACCTGGGAATCTGAAGTACTTGCTGACCAGACATTCTGTGAGAAATAAGCCGCTGAAATGTTGTTGTTTATCTGTTAACAGTAGCTAATGTTCTATTAACTAACACACTACTCAAATCCTCTGCATTCCCTCCAAAGAGCCACACTCTAGCATTTGCAAATGCTGTTTTTATAAGTCCATGTCAAATGTTGTTAAGCGAAGTTGATCAACAAAATAATCGCAATCGATGCATTATACCTGTGTTGGCCCTTTCAGTTTCAATTTCATGTCTTATTTAACCAAAAAGTGATGTTCTCATTAGGAATATATTATTCCATAAAACAGTATGCACCAAAAACATGCTGTCATTTTTTTTTAAACAAAGATTTACGTTTACCAAGATAAGAGTTCCTATATACATAAATAAGGGGCAGAAATTAAATAATCCATTAGTTTGCCATAATAGCATAAAGGACATCCCCTTTACTAATTGGCTATGAGCTCCATAAGAGCAGGGACCATGTGCATCTTGTTCACCAATGCACCTTAGTTTGTGCCCAGCACATAATGGGTATTCACCAAATATTTTCCCAATGGATGAGAAGATGAACGGTTGAACTTGCCTCTGCTCACCTCCTTCCTCATCTCCATACACCCCTCATTCTCTGATATCACGTACATGTATAACACTTCTCCTGGCCACAATGCCATTGCATGTGCTATTCCCTCTGCTTGAAATGCTCGGCCCCTCCTCACCCTCACCTTCACTGTCTATTTTGCCTGGTTACTCCTACTCATTTTTTCAGATCTCAGCACAAGCATCCCTCCCAGGTCTCTCCGTGTACCTTCCTTCTGTGTAATTGTACATTTATGCATGTGATTATCTCCATAGCACTTGTCTATATCTGAAGTTATCCCATTTATTTGAACATGTGTTAATGATCTGTCTCCTCGTAATCCCACCAGGGGCCTTGAATGTCTCATCCACAGATATTTCCCAATATTCCCCACAACAGTATGTGGCCCACAGAAAGTCCTCAGCCAAAGGGCTGAATGAGAGAAAGGAAGATGGTGGCATAGGTAAATGCCTGTACTCACCACCTCCCACAATCACATCAAAATTATAACTAAAATACAGAACAACCATCATCCAGAATCACTGGAAAGCTGGATGGATGGAAGTCCTACAACTAGAGCAGTAAAGAAGAAAGCACACTGAGACTAGTAGGAGGTGCAGAGGAACAGAATGGGCTTGTCCGGCACCCACATGAGCCACTTTTTTAATCGGGAGGGAGATTGTCTCTGTGGAGGCCATCTGGAGGAGCAAGGGGTTCCAGCTCCACACCAGACACCCAGCCCAGTGTCAGGGCTGGGAAAAGAAGTCCCTACTGGTAGTAAGAACTATGGGCTGTAAAAACCAGTGTGGATTGGGGCTCAGTGATAGAGAGGCTGCTGGAGACCCAGCCGTTCCTCTTAAAAGGCCAGCACATGAACTGAACTTACAAGGTCCTGCTTCCTCTGAGCTCCAGCACCAGTGGCTCTGGGGAACGCAGACACATATGAGGAGGAACTGGATTGTCTGGCATCAGAGCAGGAACTCGAGGGCAGCTTTCTCCCAGACAGAGGTACTCACAGTGATCATTGTTCCTATGCTGGGACCTCCCAGGTTGCAGGGCTGACTGGCAGCCATTTCTGTTTGTTCCACCCTGGTGATTCCCTAAGACCCTGCCTCATCCAGTTTATAGCCCCACCCAAGTTGTGTGCAGCAGCTTTTGCATATGAATGGCCTGACCTTGCTCAGGCTAAACTCTCAAACAAGCTGCAGCTGGGTCAGGGAGCCCCAAACCTATCAATAAAAGGCCCAAGACCCAGCACCAGCACCAGCCTGCCTTTCTTCACAGCTGGGGGGCTGAATGAATAAATGACTGTGTCAGATATCATTATTCTCATTTATTTACTTGATTTTATCCAGTCAACCCAACCACTAGACTGACTTTTTTCTCTTCCTATTCTAATATCATATATAAAAAGATAGATATCTGTTAATATCAGTGAGATGGAAAACCATGACTAAGGCACTAATAATACAGAACCCCCCAAAAAAGTAATCTATCATTTATTCTCTTGCCTAACATAATATACTTAGTGCCTTCTCTATGCAAGGCACCACTTCAGTTCCCATAGAAAGATATTAGGATGAATTAAATGGAGTTCTCTGTCCTCAAGCAGAATAACATTATATAATATTAATGCTGAATTTTTCTCCCAGTTTCCTTTTATCCATGGCCCTTGCCCTAATCAGTGTGTCTGGCCAATCGGTATTCCTTGCCTCAGAGAAGGGATGAGAAAGCAGGGAGACATTTTTCTTTGGAGCTTCAAAGTCTACACCCTGTTAGGAATGGAGCTGACTCCAGTAATTAACACTTTAGAGGAAAATACATGATAATGTAAGAGCAAGGCTTCCTGACTCCTCATGAGATAAAACTCTCCCTATCTGACCCTTCAAACAGGATGAACTCCAAGGGAGGAGGAAACAGCAAAAATTCCAGATAGGTTTGGAAGCTCTGAGTGCAAGGCTCACGCATGCCTGGGGGAGCCTCTGGAACTCACACAGATGGAAGGGCTACATGATGGATTAAAATGCCAGCAGCCATGAAGAGTCCCATTGCCGCACAAAGCACGGGGCCAAGAGAGATCCCAGTGCAGTAAGGAAAGTAGAGCTGTAGGACCTAAAGAGGCCATGCAGAGGGAAACAAGGGATACGGTACAGCCACCTACCAGTCTCAGGTACCAAGGGCTGAACAGAATGATGAACATTCCAGTAGACACCAGCTGGACAGATGACATCTGCGACTGCATAAATCCATGTCACAGATACCTTGGGCCCAATCCTCTAGAATTGAGAATGTTACCTAGGGACAGAGGGAGTGTAGTAGGGGATAAGATGGGGAGCAAGCAAATGGGGAGGTCAGAATAGACACAGTTACACAAAGTGAAACTGACATTTAGAGAGTGGTACCTGCTATACAGATTTGAAGAGTTCCATACACCAAAAGGTGGCAGGTACTATTCTAGGTTGTAGGTTTGATCCCAAGTGCATGCATGTTGGAGGCAACTTATCAATGTTTCGCTCTTAACTAATCAATGTTTCTCTCTATATATAGTTTTCCTCTCTCCCATCCTCTCTCTAAGATCAATAAAAATGTTTTTAAGTAGAAGAATTGATTTTGTTTAAAGCAAAGCATTAGGCCAATATTCCCCCAAACATAACATGTGTATGTCTGATAGTATATACAAAGATTTTAGGGGAGCCATAAACAGTCTATTTTAAGATCTATACAGATTTTCACTTATAACAGTGATGTGAAGTTTCCTTTAAATGCATGTAAATATTAGAAATTGATTTGAAGAAAATATTAAATAAATAATAGAGGTGGCAGGTATGGGTGGCAGAAACTGGGCAGTTATTGACGTCTGGAGGATGCTTATAGGAAGCATCTGAGGATTCTTGTAGGAAGAGAAACAAATTCCAGTTTAGAATAAATACCGGGAATGCAGGAGGGAAAAGTCTTGTTTGATGGAACAAGGTGACTAACAGAGAAGGTGACTAACGTTTACGAGCGTTTCCTGAGCCTGTGAGCCCAGCGCTACACTTATTCCTCATAACAGCCCTATGAGGTAGGTGTGAGTGTTGTCCCCTTTGTCCGGATGAGGACACTGTGGCTCACAGAGGTTGCCCAAGGTCAAGCAGCTAGTAAGTACCAGAGCCAGGACTTGAATCCAGGCCTGAGGGACTTGACTTTTCTCTCAGTTACTATAACCCAATTCAGCAGGTTGGATGCTTCTACAAAATTCTTCTCCCAATGCTGCTGCTGCTGCTGCTACTATTTTTCTAGTAAAGCAGCTTGGTATTTATGCCAGCAAGAATTGTGTAGATTCAAATTCACTGAATTCTACCTTTAATAAATCAGACATTATCATTCCTATTTTCAACATGACAAAGTGAGACTTTCTAGGGTCACTTAGGACTCAAAACTTAGGTCTCCCTGACGCCACATTCCAGGCTTTCTCAACAAGTCCGCCCGAACCCCACTTCTGTGTTAGTAAGTTAGTAAGACTTTCTCCCCCTGGCTGGAGCGGCATCCTACCATTTGCCAAGCATATGTCCCCCACCCTCACTCTCTGCCCTGGTGGACACATGACACCGTTTAAACCAATTCAGAGTTTAACCCATAATTTTGGTGTCAGCTGGTGGCTAATAGCGGCCTTGTATTTTTAATAGGTACACCAGAGCTCCGGCAGGTGCAGACAAGCCGCAGAGAAACCCACTTGGAATCTTTGCAAGCTGGAAGGATCCCTGAATTATAAACGGAATGGCATGCAGTTTCAGGCAAGGCCCTTAGTTTGATCAGGAATGCTACAAAGATTTTTTTTTAAATGGACCTTTGTTTTAAATGTTAAAAAAAAAAGAAAGAAAGAAAGAAAGAAAGAAAGAAAGAAAGAAAGAAAGAAAACTACTACAAAATGCTCTCATATGGGACTAATCAATTATCCTTCTAAACTAAGATCTATCAATATGGCAGTATAACCGAAACCTGAAATACTGTTATTTTGAGAGGAGAAAACGTTCTAGAAGCAAGGATTTAGGCAGCAAATAACTTTACCCCAGATTCCAGCCTTAATCCCCTTTAATTTATGTTAAACATGGCATCTTAAACTATCACTAGTTTTCTCTTCAAAGTGAACTTCCATCTAGAAGCCAGACTTACTGACTTCTTCTTATCACTTTCTCCAGCTGCCCCTCCCTCTCCGCTTCCCAGGTTCTATGCTACACAAATGCTTTCATCTCTGAGTCTGTTCAGCACACCATGAGGCTCACACAAATTGCTTCCGTTTCCTTCAATCTAGACCCCATTCACCCAGATCTACCCATCTTAGTTGGCTAACGAAGTCTGTCCAACGCCCACAGGCAAGTACTGGGTACAGGCACACACCGTGAAGGGACTGGCCAGAACACAGAAAAATCCAAGTCCTGCCACAAATCAGCCACTGTCCCTCTGGGGAAAGGAGTGCACAGAGAACAGAGCAAGGCAAAGCCACACTTGAGTACGAGCTGGGGTTGGCCTCAGGTTCTGAGCAGAACTCCAGCAAGACAGTCTGGGCTGTGAGCTCCCTACTGGAGTTCACAAAATATTAAGGGTCATCCCCAACTGGTCACTCCCAGGCCCAAATCTAGACCTCCAGCAATAGCCAACCATCATGATATAGGAGAGGAGAAGAACAAGCGAGAAAATAAGGTGATAGACCCAGAGTGGAGTAAATCCAGGCCACCTCCCTATACCCTCTCCAGCCAAGAAAGAGAAAGTGGATGCACTCAAAGGAAAGAAAGAATGGGAATATGGGAATGAATAAATGAATGAACAAAAGAACAAGAGAAGACAAAAAGAAAAGAAAAAGACAGGACTTCTCTCAGGTGGGTGCAGGACTCAGTCCACATTACTTCCCAGCATAAGCATCTCATCAAGAGGACTTCCATCTAGAACAGTGGTTCTCAACCTTCCTAATGCCCCGACCCTTTAATACAGTTCCTCGTGTTGTAGTGACCCCCAATTTCATGGTTACAAATTGAACATAATTAAAGCATAGTGATTAATCACAAAAACAATATGTAATTATATGTGTGTTTTCCGATGGTCTTAGGCGACCCCTGTGAAAGGGTCATTCGACCCCCAAAGGGGTCGCGACCCACAGGTTGAGAACCGCTGATCTAGAAGAACAAATGGGGCAAGAGTAGACCCTGTCTCTTACCCTCAAGTAGCAGACTGAGGAGACAGGAGAGAAGAAGGTCCCTTGGAGGGAACAGTGCTTGGACTCTTAGGGTTCTGGCCACATGAAGGAAGTGAGTGAGGCCCATCCAAGTTTACATGGGCCTTCTGGTGGCCTGAATGCTCCATACAGGTTCCCCCAACCTCCCACACACAATCTCACCCCTCCTCTGGGTGTGGTCCTGGCAGGGTATCACACTTCTCCTTACTACCACACTTGGGGGTCGACTGGGAAGGCACCGGAGTGATAAGGCCCTCAGACTCCTTCTCCCAGAGTGCCATGGTGCATGGCCACCTGCATTTCTAAACCTCAGGTTCTCATTACAGGTTTTCCCAAAGGGCTAAGAGAACAAAAAGAACCTGGAAGGGACTCAATGCCTACCTCCTGCCTTCCTTCTTCCATGAATAGTCTTCAAGCAAAACCAAGGCACTCGATGATGCTCAGAAAGAGACAGCAAGCTCATACTCTGGAATTGGCATGTGGAAAGAGAAACCCCAGCTCTGCCACTTCCTAGCTAGTGGCCTCAAGCAAGTTAGTCAAGCCACCAGAGTCTTCGATTCCTCACCTGTGAAACAGGGGGAGCAACAGTAATAGCATCCTCATAGACAAGTGTGAAGAGCAGATGGACAATGCACGTAAAACACTGAACACAGCACCGGGCACCGAGTGAGCAGACGATAAATGCTGGCTGCCGTGATGAGACCATTATTACTACTCCTACTCCTCTAGTAATATTATTACTCTAATCATTATTATCATTCCAGCTTCACTCTAGTCTGCACCGCTGCCAGGGGTCAATGAGATCCCCTCCTCCCCATGTCTATTCCCTTTGCTTCTCCACAGCTGATGACTTATCTGCTAAGGTGAATTCAAAGTCCGTTCTCGAATGGAGACAGACTCCCACAGGGCCTTCGGAGTAATGCTAAAGGACATGGGTGCTACTCACTTCAAAGACCACAAAATGCTAAGGGACGGATTTCCTCCATGGTTTTTCTCGTGCACGGACATCATCCCAAAGCTCCTGAGCAGCCACTCAAACCAAATGCGCAGTTCGCTTCCCCTCCCATCCCCACTGCATTTCATGAATTTCTTTGAAGGGCAAAACATGGATTTGCTAAGCCTTCTTCTAGTTCATTTACTCACACTCCTGCCTCCAGTGAATACTCTGGTAGTTGTTACATGGTTTAAAGAAATGCTGTAAGCAGAATGTTAAAAATAGTAACAGAACAGAAATTTATACCTTGAACAAATCATTCCAACAGATGGGACTTAAAGCATTTATTATCCCTCTCTGGTCTGGGACTTTTCAAACACTGCATTTCCAGCAGGCCAGCCTGGGAGCTATTTGATAGTACCTCTCTGACCAATTACAGACTAATTAAAAGACCTCGGTGTGGGCTGGAGGTAGCAGCTTTGCATATGGACTTTAATTACTGGGCCCTAGTTTTGCCAAGAAAACACAAAGGGCTTTTCTGGCTGAATGCTGAGGCTTAGAATGAACATATGGCCTGCGTGGGAGGGGAGGGTTAAGAGTGTAATCCTAAACAGGAAGTGGAGTATTTCCCCCCCACCAACCCTCACCCCACCCCACCCCGCTCTGTAATCTCCTGAAAGTAACTATGGACCAGGGTCATACAAAATCCCTGGTCAGCCCACGGACAAAAGGCATGCTGAGTGGTCAGTGAGCAGCCTCCATGGACACAGCATTCAATCCCAGAGCTATCTCTGGATCAGAATTCTTTTTTGCCCCTCTAGCCTTCTCTTGTTGATATTTTGGATCACAAACTCAGGTCTCTTCCTACATTTCACTGAGCTCAGAGTAGCCCACTATTAATTTTTGGCTAAGCAGAATCCATTCCTCAGTCTCCTGGTTATGCTGTCCCAAACTCCCCAGTCCACAGGGCTCTGGCAGGGAGGAGCATGTGGCCCAGTCCTGACCAATCAGCACAGTTTAATCCTCTGGCCACAGTATCTAGTTCAAGGATGGGCATTTGACTCCAACCAGTACAATCAGAATGACTTCCAGGATGTGTGTGGGAATCGTACTTGGATAGACACAGCCTCTATTCAAACTGGAGGTTCAAAGGTGATGAGCGTGGAGCTGTGGCAGTCATCTTGCTGCCCCAGGGAAGAGCAGACTGGAAATAAAGACAACACAGGAGAAGAGAGAGGAAGGGAGGGAGGGAGGGAGGAAAACTGGAACACTGTGTAGCATTTGAGGTTCTGGATCAAGCTATTCCTGAATGAATCCACTCATGCACGACTTTTCAGTACTGTGAACCAATAAATTATTTTTATGCTTAAGCTGGCTTCAGTTAGGCTTTCTGTCCATTTGCAACTAAAATAATCCTATCTGGTAGAAATCAGATTGGGAGGCAGAAAGTTAAAACAACAACAGTCCAACCCTGTAGGGATCCAGCCAGCAAAGAACATACTTGCTACAGTCTCTGTGAAGTCCTAGGGATCTTGGCCCAGAAACAAAGAATTCCAGAAGAGACCTTGTGGACAAAGCATCCTGTTCAACCATCTTTGCTGACTCTTTTTCTAAACAGGTATGTATGTGAGGGCCTAGGGAGGAGAGATGTCCCAGTAAGCAAGAGACGAACTCTTCTTCCCACTGCTGTCTCGATGCCTTGAATGTAGTTGTTGCTTAATAAAACCTTTTTGATTGAAGTTACAGATCCAGTCACCAATAACCAGTCTCTGCCAAACATGCAGCTAATGAAAGTCTTCTCTTTTTTCTTTTTCTTTTCTTTCTTCTTCTCCTTCTCCTTCTCTTTTCTCTATATGGCAAATATCTCTTGCACTTAATTCCTTAATGGATTACCTTCACGTCCTATATCGATCTCCTTCTTTCTCATTTTCTTTGCTTGACACTAGCCTCTCCTTCCTTCCTATTCCCCATTTTGTCCTTTCAGTTGCTCACTATCTTTTCCTGCAGGCACTTAATAATCTACACATTGTTCACTTTGCCATCTTTCAACTTCTACCTCCAACCGTGAGGTATCTGCCAATCTTCACCCATCCTTTACCTCTTCTCACAAGTATGCTGATTGCATTAAGAACAGCTGCAAATTTCTGCACTCTGCCCCCAGAAAACACACACACACACACACACCAACTTCTCACAGCTGAGTTATCAACCTCTTTATTACCGTCAAGAGATATTTCTTACCAGGATCAGACCTCACGCTATCTGAAATATTTTTAAGTGGGTCAGGATGATAGGTGGCAAATAAGTCTAATAGTCTCTTTGTTATATGGTGAGATCCGTTATTTAAACTTCCTGTGACTAAATCCCCCCTATTTCTATGACAGATTAATGCTATTTGCCCGTGTATAATGTTAGCCAAGTTCTGGTAACACACAGATGGAAAGCTTCATGTAAATGTTAAGTGAGGTTATTACTCTCTGGAACCCAGTATGCCATTGGCAGCCCTTAAGAATTACAATTATTATTTTTATATTCCTTTTAGAGCGTCTTAGGAACTTACAGTCTTCAGAGAAAAAAGCTGGGATTTTGGATGAGATTCACACACTCATTTGCTCTCTAGTCCAAGTAAAACCTTTTACTAGAACTTCGGACTGCGAAGGTAGAAAGTCAATTCAGGATTTAAAATAAATAGGTGATACCTTGAATTTACACGGCCTCCCTTTTGCAAAAAATCTGCAACTGCTCAACACGTGTCATCAGTGCCTTCTCTTACAGGAAGATTTTCTGGAGCAAGATATACTAATAAGGAAGAACTTCAAGACATTTATTATGAATACAAATTCTGGACTTCCTTTATCATTATTAACAACTCTATTTAGATAATTTCCCTAGGAATCTTTCTTCTTAATATCCTGCTTCAAAGCTGTCAATCATGTCAAATGGAATGCCTCTGCTTAGGCATAGTCCCCTAACTGTATTAAAATAAGATCACACACACACACACACACACACACAAATAAAATAAAATAAAATAAAATAAACACACCTCACAAACAAAAACTTATGGTGGGGGCTGAGAAAGAAACAATGAACTCAGATCCACCAATTAATAGCTGTGTGACTTTGTAAATTATTTAAGGTCTCTATGTCTTAGTTTCTTAATCCATAAAAGAGGGAGAAATTTATTTCATAAAGCTGTTGTGAGGATTAAATGAAGTATTCTATATAAAGGATTTAATTCTGTTCTTCTCTTCCCATTCCTCTGTAATACTGATTCATTTATAACCTGCCTTCCAGCTCTTCCTCATGTCCTTCCTATTCTACCCAGATGGTCTCTAAAGCTTGCCTCTGCCTTCAGCTTCTATCCCCTTTTCCTTTTTCTCACTTCACTTCTCCATCAGTACCTCACGTACTCTCTTCTCAACCCCATCATGACCATCAGTGACAAACCAAATGGCTTCTCCTTGATCCTCTGCTGATTTGGACTCCACAGCATCTACAACAGTGGAATGCCCTCCCATTGAGACTTCCTTCTTTTCTTCCACTACTTGCTTGACCTACTTGGATGACTCCTCTTCTTTCACCCACTACTTAAATGTAAGACTGATTGTGTCCTCAGCCCTCTTATCTTCGTACACTATACTCTTTCCTTAGCAACCCCATCAATCTCTGCCACCCAATATGCATATTAATAACTGCTAATTCTATATATTTCTTGGTTTCAACTAAACTCTTAGAAAATCTTCAATTCTACCCACATTATGGCTAAATGTCTCCATCTAGATGTCCTAAAGCCACCTAAGTCTTGCTATGACAGAACCAAACTCCGTCTCCTTCTCACTCATTCATATTCTTTCCTAATCTTTCCCTTTTCTTCCTCTCCCACTCCACTAACACTTTCTGCCTACCTACTCCCATCCTTCTTTCTAATGTAATTTAATGATAGCATCATCCAAAAACACAAGCCACCCTAGCCGGTTAGGATAGAGTGTCAGCCCTCGGGACTGAAGGGTCCAGGTTCGATTCTGGTCAAAGGCACACACCTCAGTTGCAGGCTGGATCCATGGCCCTGGTCTGGGCCCTTGTGGGAGGCAACCAATCGATGAGTCTCTCTCACATTGATGTTTCTCTCTGTCTCTCCCCCTTCCAGTCTCTCTAAAAATCAATGGGAAAATGTCCTTGAGTGAGGAGTAATAAAAACAAAGAAAAACACAAGCCAGAAATCTTCAAGCTACTTTCAAGGGTAGAGAACATCAAATCTTTATTTCTACACTTTCTCTCATATCTTTTCCATGTGTAGTACGCTAACTGCAAAAGCAGCTGAAATTCTTCACTCATCCATGTCCATGCTCTTTACAATGTAATGTTGCAGCTTCTCTCCACCTCTTGAATCTGGGCTGCCCCTGACACTTGCTTTGGCCGAAAAATGGGATGGAAGTAACACTGTCCTCTTTCCATGCTCTGAGAAGGTTTGTGTGATTTCCCTCACTCTCTTGGAACTTGCCATAGACATGTGAACAAACTCAGGATAGCCTGCCAGATGATGAAAGACATGTGGTCCAACCTCTCCCATCACTCCAACCAACAGGCAGCCATGGGGGTTGAAGTCACCTTAGACCAGCCAGCACCCCTCCTCCCACCAGACACATGAGTCAGCTCAGCTGAGATGAGCCAAACCTGGCTCCTGTCAGCAGAGCTACCCACCTGTTGTAGGAAATAATATGTACTTACAGTTTAAACCACCATGTTTAAGAGTAGTTTGTTATGCAATGAGAGTTAACTGATATACTTTCTTTTCTGCTCTCATGGTTATTGCCCCAGCTTATGCATTCATCTCTGAGCTGGCTATTGGAAAGGCCTCATAATTACTCTCCTTGTTTAATCTCTCGCCTGTAATTATTCATATGTATACATGTGTCTGTATATTATTTTTTAAAAACCTACTAATCACTATGGAAACTGGAAATCTACCTTGCCCAACCTGGAAGAGAGGGAGAGAGAGAGAGGGAGGGGAGGAGGGAGAGAGAGAGAGAGAAAGAAAGAAACAAACATCGATGTGTGAGAGAAACATCGATCGGTGGGCTGCCTTCTGTATGTATCCTGACGGGGAATTGAACTGGCAACCTTTCGGTGCACAGGACGACGCTCAACCAATTCAGCCACTCCAGCCAGGCCATAGTGGATGTTTTACCCAGGCTGGTGGCAGTTGGGATAATGGGAATGTAAAATTCACTCCTTTTATTTTTTTGTCTCCCTTTACCCGTGTTACTCAATTCCCTCTTCTAACTTGATAAACACTTCTACATAGCTTGAGCCCTCTCCTTTGCACCCTTTAGCATGACTTTGGCCAAAATCCAGTTGACTGCACTTATGTTTATTTGTTTCCTTCTCCACGTGTCTATTCTTTCTGACTTGAGAAACTGAAGTAAAAATGTCCTTCCTTATCATAAGGACACAACGCGAATTATTTAACTGTGATGATTATAGCTAACATTTATTAAGCCCTTTCCAGGCATTTCCTTGTTTAGTCCTTTCAACAACCTCAATAGGTAAGTACTATTTTTAAAAATATATTTTTATTGATTTCAGAGAGGAAGAGAGAGGGAAAGAGATAGAAACATCAATGGTGACTGAGAATCATTGATCGGCTGCCTCCTGCACACCTCCCACTGGGGATCGAGCCTGCAACCTGGGCATGTGCCCTTGACCAGAATTGAACCTGGGACCTCTCAGTCCACAGGCTGACGCTGTATCCACTGAGCCAAGCCGGCTAGGGCAGTAGGTACTATTTTTATCCACCTTTATCGATGAGGAAACTAAGGTTTGGGGAGATTATAACATGCCTACAGAAAGTGCTGGCACTTGTCTGATCACAAGGTCTAGACCAGTGGTTCTCAACCTTAGCTGCACATTAGAATCATCTGGGAATCTTTTTAAAATCCTGATTTCTGGGCCTCATCCTCCGGAAATTCTGTTTCTTTGTTATGGGGTGGGGCCACAACATTAGTAACAAAGAAAGAGAATTTCCGGAGGATGGGGCCCAGAAATCAGGATTTTAAAAAGATTCCCAGGTGATTCTAATGTGCAGCCAAGGTTGAGAACCACTGGTCTAGAGTCTTAAGCATTCTGGTACCTTCTCTCCACACTGCCTGGTGACTCGCAGTGATTTTCCCCACTGCAGCTCCCCAATATGAACCTCTCATGCTAGATAACTGTTCCCAAGTCCACATTCATGGCTGATGTAAGTTGATACACTATGACAGCAGGTTACAAGCCTCACAGTCCTGGTCCTCAATCAACCCTTTGAATTCCGCCAATCTAACTTTGCAGTTCCACTTGCCACATGGTTCTGGCACATCAAGCAGACCTTTCATTTCTGAATAATACACAGTCTTCATGTCTGGTTTGCCTTACAAGCGTTCTTGCCACATCAAGCCAGGAGCTCATTTCCCCCCCAATATTTCTTCCACAAACGTCATCTACTTCATCCCCCCGAAAACCCTGCATCATACGCTTTCATCCTAGCATCTGAACCAGTACAGAAACATGTCTCAGAGCCATCCCCAGTGACTCACAGTCCCCAAGACAGAAGCCCTGTGGGCACTTGACAGTTTCTCCTTTGAAATCGTCTTCTGAAGACTAATTGGCCCTCAATCTCCCAGTGAACTATTCTGTCTTTTCAGTAACTCTTGCTTCAGTCTTTGTCCCTCAGAGCCCTAAAAACCGACCAAGATCTGAGCCAAGGGATGAGCCTAATTACTTGGCTTTAGCATGCCACTTGTTTCATCAAGGCATAGGGCTAGCCTCTCATTTGCAACAGGCCTAAGTCACCCCATGATGGTACTGTTCCCCCTTCTTGGGTCCTTAGGTGATGGTAGCTATCCCCCACCCTGAGCTTAATTTAAGTTTTAATTTTAAACTTAGCTTTCCAGCTATCTTGTTCTCGCCCCAAGCCTGCACATCTGGAACCATTCACAAAGTGGTGGATGAAATTTCCACTAATTCAAATGGAATGCTAGGGATGGAGGCCACTGGGAGGCCCCCAGCTCCCCCATTTCCCAGGGCAAGTAGTTCTACTCTAAGAAACACATGCATCAATAAAAGTCCTAGAGCCTGCCCACTGGGGGTGGAGCCCTGAACTGTGGGCAGGGGCCTGAGGTATGTACAGATACCATGGACAGTGCTATGGACTAAAAATGTGACCTCACAAAATCCATATGTTGACACCTAACCCCCCAATGTGAGTCACTGGACAAGGGGTTTTTAGGAGGTAATGAAGGATCAATGAGGCCATAAAAATAGAGTCCTAATTCAATAGGACTGTGGCCATATATGAAGAGAAAGAAAGATTCCTCTCCTTCCCCGCCCCTCCCCCTCTCTTCTCCATGGGAGGACACAACCAGAAGGTGGCTGTCTGCAAGCCAGGAAGAGAGCTCTCCCTAGAAGCCAACCATGCTGGGATCTTGATCTTGTACCTCCCAGTCTTCAAACCTGTGAGAAATGTCTGTTGTGTAAGTCATTCAGCCTGTGGCCCTAACTAATTAACACAGACAGCAATCTCTTAGGTAAACAACCAGTCAATGTAGGTGGTTCACAAAGAAAACCAGGAATCCAGAGCCTTTGCTCTCCTCACCTGGCCGGCCCTCTGCCTGGGAAGGGTGCAGACATCAGGAAGGGCAGCAAGGAAACTGGAAGAAAGATGTGAAAACTGATTCACCTATCCATTCATCCACCAATACGCATTTATGGGATAACTATGTGTACAATTACAAATAGTTTTCAAACAGAATATATTTACATTTGTTTATAATTGTGTAGAAAAAAGATCTGGAAAGATAAGCACTAAATGGATAAGGATCACCTTTGGGATAGAGAATAGGAGTGGAGAGGGGAGAAAAGGGGGAAGGAGGAGGATGAAGAGGGACTTTAATGACATAAGGTTGTTTTAATGTGATCACCTATAGAAAGAAAAACACTCAAATTTGTGAAAATCAGAATGAGGAAGAAGGTGGCATGCAAGGCATAGTGGGTTAGACTTCCCTGTTCCACAGGCAACCCTATTCCCCAGGCCTTTTCTCTGGGACCCGAGAATGTAGTGATTTTGAAGGCGTCAAAGCTTGTATCCCCAGTGCCCATCAAGGTGTCCAATACATACTAGTAGTATATGCTCACACATTGGTTGCTTGTATGCATGAACACATGAAGGAATGAATGGGGCAGTGGGCCCAGAGCCCAATGGGAAAGTTCTGTAGGAAGGTCTAACCCTGGCCAGGCGATGTAACTGAAGAATGAGGGAACAAATCTTGAAGAGTTCCTATGGAATAAGGTCTGGGTGTGGGACAAATGGGGAATCTGTATGACTCAGAGATTCAGATGGCTCAAAGGATTTCAGGTAGCACATGCCCTAGGAGAAGGCCAGAGGGGCCAGAGCTCTGGAAGTAGACTCTGCGATTCTAGCACTTACCAGAAACCCTCATGTTCCCAACAAGAGAGTAAGCTTCCTTGGCTACCAGACAACCAAGTCCCACAGGATCCCATGTGGTCCTTCTAGACCGGTGGTTCTCAACCTTCCTAATGCCGCGACCCTTTAATACAGTTCCTCATGTTGTGGTGACCCCCAACCATAAAATTATTTTCGTTGCTACTTCATAACTGTAATTTTGCTACTGTTATGAATCGTCATGTAAATATCTGATATGCAGGATGTATTTTCATTGTTACAAATTGAACATAATTAAAGCATAGTGATTAATCACAAAAACAATATGTAATTATATATGTGTTTTCCAATGGTCTCAGGCGACCCCTGTGAAAGGGTCGTTTGACCCCCAAAGGGGTCGAGACCCACAGGTTGAGAACCGCTGTTCTAGACCCTGCCCTCCCAAACATGTAGGAGTCCAGAATAGAAATGATTTGTTGCAATGCATAAGCCTTGCAAGCATGAAGCCTGCCAAAGCATGAAGGTTAAAAGCACAGGCTCTTGCTCCAGACTGCCTGGGTTCCAATCCTGGCTCCATCACTTAAGTGAGTTAGTTAACATCTCTGTGCTCCAGTGTCCCCACCTGTAACATGAGGATGGCCAAAGTACCTTCTCTAAGGAAGACACTTAGACTGGTGCCTGGGCCTAGAAAAGAGGTGGCACTTGAATGAAACTCAGAATGGCTTGAAGAAAGCCAAGTGAAATCATGTGATTCCACTCACACAGAACTCATCATTCCAGCTCCTAGAAATAAAATAAAGTTGCAAAACCTTCATTTGATGCATTGTTGTGATGCTTGTTAGATAGATGTGTCAACTTGGCTAGACTAAAGGACAAAAAGAGGGTACAAGCCGTTTTGTAACACACACACCTTCTCCCGGTTATTCAATCCAACACTAATGTAAGCGCTGCAGTGAAGGGATTTTACAGATGAGATTAAAGGCTCTAATCAGTCGACATCAAAGTAGAAAGATTATCCCCAGTGGGCCCAACCTAATCAGGCGAGCCCTTAGGGACTGAGGTTTTCCTGGCAAAAGAAGGGCCCACACCTGCTTTCCCTTCCCTGGATTTTCCCTCCTGACTGCCTGTGGGCCTCCGCTTCAGCCATGTCCACGAGGTTCCAGCTGGCATGTGATTGTCCCTTCTTGAGAGGTTGCCCTACAGATGTGGGGCTCACTTAGCCAACCCCCCACAATTATACAAGTCACTTCCTTGTAATGCATCTATTAAAGTAGGTATCGCCTCCTAATGTTGCTTCTCTGCTTGAATCCTGACTTCCACTTTTCCACATCAAGCACCATTAAAGATCAAGGGCCTGAATGTGAGCGTGAATACACAGTCGGTTCTCATTATTCCCAGCAGTTCTGGTCTATAACATCACTGCAAACACTGAATTAGCAAATCTTGAACCATCGCTTCCAGGGGAAATACAGGGTTAGGTTCCAGCGAGCCTCTGGTCACACATTTTCATTAACTGATCATTATACAACCTTATCTCAAGTGTGTTTCTGTTTAAAGACAACTGATTTAACATATATCGTTGATTAACATTGAACTCACAGTCACCAGCGCTGTAACTCATGCCTAAAGGAAGCTTATCGAACACATATTTTCTCCAGAAGGCACATCACAGCTTCCTGTGCTTAGGAACTCCAGACAGCACTTCCATGCTACGCTTGGGGCCATTTTACACAGCAAACTCACCCCAAAAGAAAAAGCACACCAAAAAAATGTAGAAAATGTGGCGTAGAACTGACTGAAAGTGACACATTTACAGTACAAGAGCAAAGCTGGGAATATGCATGTCAGGTGACTCTTTTTTTTCCACTCTGAACACATCTGCAAATGACCACAAAAGTATCACCAGCATTGATTGTGGGTTACAAATAAATTCCAGCAAGTAGGTGAGACTGCCAGGTGAACCTGGGAATAATGGGCGTTAACTGTATTTTTTTTTTTTTAATATATAGGGTGTCCCAAAATTCACGCAAGATTTGAATTTTGCGTGAGCATTAACAACAACAATAACAAAAAATGAAAGCCTAATTTTACTTGGTTTATTGAATCAGATTCTAATATCTGTTGCCCTTTGATTTCAATCCCTTCAATTTGATAAGCATTACCAAGTACCAATTATGGCCCAGGAGCAGGGACAATGAAGACCAATGAAGACCACGGCTTTGCATATGTGCCAGCAAAGCCGTGGAGGCCATTTACCCAATGTGCTATTCCATACATAACCCTATACTGTATACTTTATGAATCAATAAAAAAATTTACAATTTTTAATTATAAACCTGTGTTTCCTATCAAAATTACTTCTTGCGTGAATTTTGGGACACCCTATATAATTTATTGATTTCAGAGAGGAAAGAAGAAGGGGAGAGAGATGGAAACATCAATGATGAGAGAGAATCATTGATCAGCTGCCTCCTGCACACCCCACACTGGGGATTGAGCCTGCAACCCAAGTATGTGCCATGACTGGGAATTGAACCATGACCTTCTGGTTAGATGCTCAACCATTGAGCCACGCCGGCCGGGCTCAACTGTATTTTTCTACTCTATTTCTGCTTTTAAAGCCTTAAAGAAAGTTTTGGGGTTTTTTTACCCCTCCTATCACGGGCATGAATTTCTCAGGTTTGAAACTAACCTCCTCCACCTCCCCTTTCTCTCATGTTTTGTCCTCATTTTCAACCCTTACAAGCCATGCTGGACATTCTCTGCTTGCTGAGTGACAGAAAGAAGACCAGACCGAGGCTGGGCCACGGTCAAGGCAAGAGAAGACAGAACGTGGGTGAAGAGAGTGACAGAGAAGACACAGGGAAAACCAGAAGAGGCAGGTCCTTCCTTGCTAAACGCCAGAGGGCTGTGGGTTAGGAAGGAGTTGAAGGTGACTCTGCAGTTTCTAATTTCGTAAACCCAGTAAGTACTGAGGAACTATGCTTGAGATTCAGAGTAAAATGATGTAAGTCTCTGAGGGGAGTTAATGAGTTCTGTTTGGGACCCATTAAGTTTGAAGTGCCCACAACATCCAGATGGCGTTTGTATCAATCAGTGCTCTTAGCTACAGAGAAAAGAAAGCAACTCCGGCAAATTCAAGCAGATAAGGAAATTACTAAAGGGTATCTGGCAATTCATAGAATTTCCAGAACAGCCAGAGAACCAAGGTTGGCGCCTCTGCACCCAGGAGCAAGCACAGATTCATTCTGGACCCAGTCCAGCGAGGAACCACTGTTGATACCATGGGAAACACACCCTGTAGTTCACAGCTCTGACTCAGGCCTCTGCTTCCAGCACAGAGCTGCTGCCCCAGGAACCCGTGTGTGGCTGCCGCTGCCATCCCGAGAGAATGGATTCTGCACAGGCCCTGCTTCTGATTGGTTGGGCCACATGCCTGTGCTTTAGCCACCAGGTTGGAGATGGGGGAGGAGAGATGAGCCTCTGCCCTGGCTGTCTCTGGAGTGGGACATGGGTCCTGCCCTACAAGGTAAGAGATTCCCTCCACAGAGGAATAAATACTCCCATGTTGGGAGGACAAACAGAATAAAGAATGTCTGGCCTGGCTCAGTGGTTGAGCATCAACCTATGAATCAGGAGGTCATGGTTCGATTCCCGGTCAGGGCACATGCCCGAGGCTTCGGGCTCTAGCCCCAGGAGGGGGTGTGCAGGAGGCAGCCGATCAATGATTCTCTCTCATCATTGATATTTCTCTCTCCCTCTCCCTTCCTCTCTGAAATCAAATATATATATTTTTTAAATTACTGCTACAATATACCCAGAAGAGCTAGAAATGGGACCAGTTATAACTGCTCCCACTTTCAAGCACTTACTGTGTGTCAGGCACCATATAACATGATTAACATGCATTTACAGAGTGTAAGCTACACAAAAAAATGTTAAGTGGGTATAGAGAAGAGATCCAGGGGGAGCAGAGCAATGTATTTGGGTGGCCAACCGTGAGGTTCTGCCCAGGGCTGGCGGTTTCCTAGTAAGTAGGACTTTCAGTGCTAACACCAACAAAACCTCAGGGAAACCTGAGCAGTTGGCCAGTCTAGTCTGGTCAAGCAGATTTGGGTCCAAATTCTGGCTTGTCCACTTGGGAAAAGTGACTTCACATCTTGGAACCTCCGTTTCCCCACTTATAAAAATGGGTATGACAAAAGTATCTCCCTCATAGAACTGTTGTGGAGGGTTAGAGATGATACGTATAAAGTACTCAGCACATCGCCAGGTACACATAAGGAGCATACAAATATATTAGAAATTATTCTTAACTCCTAGGAAACTTGCGTTTGCTCACATTACAACAAATGGTAGAACTGAGATTTTAATCGAGGACTGAAGAACTCCATGCTGTACTTTAAATCCCTAAGCATGTATTGCATCCCTGTCTGGAAGGTGGTTGAAGGTACAGGACGATGAGGAAAAAGGACAAACCAGGATTCGCACTACCAGCTGCCCTAATATTTAAGGCAGGCAAAGAGGCAGAGCCAACAAAGAAGACAGAAGAAATAGATCACAGATGGAGGAAATATTATTGTGAGAATAGGATAACTATAAAAGGGCAGAAGTGGCAGATCAGATCCAATGTTGCAGAGAAGTCAGTAGAAACACATTATTTGTGTGGTTGGAAAAAAAATGTAAAAGGAAAAAGTTGAGGGATGCTGGCTTCCGGTCATAATGCAACAGCCGGAACTGACTTACTCATTTACTTTAAACAACTAGAAAAAAACACACAAAATTTAGGAGATAACAATTTTAACATTGGACAACAGAAAGCACAAGATGGTGATCCCCTGAGAGAAGGAAAGTGAATGAGGTAAACCCTAAGAGCACCCAGCTCACTGCAGGGAGAGAGCTTCCAGACCGCAGTGCAGGAGGCATAACTAAGTAGGTGGAACAGACCCCAGAAGCTCATAGAGGCCCAAGGGTAGTTCATGCTCCAACCACTGAGCATGGAAAGACCTAACACATGGAGCCTCAGGTAGGTTCTCAGGAGACTATTGCTTCAATACTGAACCCAAATTAGTTTAAACCAGGTGTTAGCAAACTTTTTCCTTTTTTTTTTCTTTTTTTTAAAAATATATTTTATTGATTTTTTTACAGAGAGGAAGAGAGAGGGATAGAGAGTTAGAAACATTGATGAGAGAGAAACATCGATCAGCTGCCTCCTGCACACTCCCTACTGGGGATGTGCCGCAACCAAGGTACATGCCCTTGACCAGAATCGAACCTAGAACCCTTCAGTCCACAGGCCAACGCTCTATCCACTGAGCCAAACAGGTTAAGGTGCAAACTTTTTCTTAAAGGACCAGATACTAAATATTTCAGGCATGTGGGCCATATGGCCTCTGTCTCAGTAACTCAATTCTGCTCTTAGAGCCAAAAGCAGGCACAGACAATATGTAAGCCAATAGGTGTGGCTGTGTTCCAATAAAACTTTATTACCCAAAACAGGAGGCTGGCCTCTGGGCCATGGTTGGTCAATTCCTGGCTTTCACTAAAGCTTGTTCTGGACTCACTCTAACAAAACTAAAACAGCAGGCCTCAAAAGTACCAAACTAATTCCAAGGGCGTTAACTGCATCCCAGCAAAGCCCAGCAAGATTTATAGGAATGCAAAAACTCCAGCACTCAACAATGAAAAATTCACAATATCTGGAATCCAATTAAAAATTACTAGTCATACAAAAGAGTGAAAATATATCCCATAATGAGGAGGAGGGCAGAATCAAAAGGAACAGACCCAGAAATGTCAAGATGATAGAAACAGCATACAAAAACATTAAAACCATATTATAACTATATAAGTTCAAGAAAGATAAAGAAAAGCATGAGCATGTTAAGAGGAGACAAGTAAGTCAAGTTCTGGTCAGGAAGTACATGCAGAGGCTACCAATCGATGTGTCTCTCTCACATCGATGTTTCTCTCTCTCTCTCTGTCTCTCCCTCTCCCTTCCACTCTCTCTAAAAATCAATGGGAAAATATCCTCAGATGAGGATTAACAAAACAGCAAAAAAACTGTAAACCCTATAGGCACATCTAAAAAATAAAAAGTGGTATAGCTAAATAAACCAATAAAGGAGATAAAATGGAATCATATTGACAGCAAATGAGCATAAAAGATCTTTGGAGGTGTTGGAAATATTATAAAAGTAGATTGTGGTGATGGTTGAACGATTCTGGAAATTTACTAAAAAGCATTGAGTTGTATACCTAAAATGAATAATTTTATGGTATGTAAATTATACCTCAGGATAGTCTCTGAAAAATTAAATCATAAAAAATAATCCAAAAAATGCAAAAGATGGAAAACAACAACAAAATACAGATGGGACATAGAAAAAACAAACAAACAAATTACAAGATGGCAGATTTAAACACATTTCAAAAGTAGGAAAGTCTAAACAGTCTTGATAAATAAAAAAATTAAAGTACCACACTACTTGATTTCAAGCCATATTATTAAGCTACAGTAATCATGAGATACCATGTGGTATGGGCATAAAGATAGCCACACAAATGAAACAGAATAGAGTCCAAAAATAGATATGTATATTTATGGTCAAGTAAGTTTCAAATAAATTGCCAACACAATTCAATGGGGAAAAGACCATCTCTTTACCAAATGGTGCTGAAGCCACTGGCTACTCATATGCAAAAACAAACAAATAAACAAAAAAACCTTGTTTCACACCACAGAACATTTTAGCTCTAGATTAATCAAAGCTTCAAAGTGAAAGCTAAAATTATTAAACTTCTAGAGAAAAACACAGGAGAAAATATAAGTGAACTTGGGTTAGGCAAAGAATTTTTAAATAGGACATAAACCATAAGAAAAAATATTTATACACTATATTTCATCAAAATTAAATACTTTTCTCTTCAAAGGACACTGTTAAAACAAAAAAGCAAGATATATATACTACGAAAAATATTTGCAAAACATATATCTGATAAATGACATATACATAAAGAACTCTTACAACTCAGTAAAAAGAAAAAACTGATAAAAAAAATAAAATGGGCAAAACAAACATTTCATCAAAGAGCAGATACTGATAGCAAGTAAGCACAATGGATACTACTACATATCCATTGAATGGCTAAAATTTAACCTGACAATATCAAGTGAAAGCAAGGATGTGGGAGCAACTTAAAGTCTCATACCTTACTGATGGAGATGCAAATTCTTATAGCCACTTTACAAAATAGTTAGGTAGTTCCTTTTAAAATTAAACATACACTTAACATATTACCCAGAAATTCCACATTTTTACCCAAGAGAAATCAAAACATATATCCACACAAAGACTTATATGTCAATTCTCATAGAAGTTTTAGTCATAATAGCCAAACACTAGAGACCACTTAAATGTCCATCAACAGATAAATGAATAAATACATGTGGTATATCCATACAGTGAATGACTACTTGGCCATGAAAATGAACTGCCAATACAGGCAGCAGCATGAATCTCAAAAGTACCATGGTAAAGGAAAGAATCCAGACACACACAAAACTGCATTCTGTGTGCTTTCATTTATATGAAATTCTAGAAAAGGCAAAACTGTAATGATAAAAAGGAGGTCAGTGGTTATAGGGGGCCAGGGTAGAGAAAAGGGATTAACTACAGAGGAATGAGGGATCTTTCTGAGCTGATAAATGTTTTATATATATATTATGATTAGGGTACTGGTTATAAGACTTTATACACTTGTCTAAACTCATTGAATTATACACTTAAAGTTGATCTTATTGGATTACTTTATATCTCAAACTAATAATAAATAAATAAATAAAATACAGTTGACCCTTGAAAAATGTGAGTTCACTTATGTGCGGATTTTTTTCAATAAATACTATAAATGTATTTTCTCTTCTTCATGGTTTTCTAATAACATTTTATTTTTTCTAGATTACTTAGATTACTTTATTGTAAGAATATAATATATAATACATATAACACACAAAATATGTATTAATCAACTGTTTATGTTATTGGTAAGGCTTCCAGTCAACAGTAGGCTATTAGTAATTAACTTTTGGGAAAGTCAAAAGTTATATGTGAATTTTCAACTGCATGGGGGGTTGGTGCCCCTAACCCTCATGTTGTTCAAGGGTCAACTGTATACTAAAATCAGTAATTAAACCAAAGTATACTACCCACTTAGAGAAGATATTTGAACTTCTATATTTAAATCATCTTTTAAACTATTTATTTTGGTCTACATTTTATAATATATATATTTGTATATTAGCAAATCTACATAATTTATAAATAAATAATCATATATTGAGACATGAACTCAATTTTTCCTTTCAATGATAGGGATGAACTGTTTAAAACATTTGAGGTCTAGAAGGTAGTTTCAGTGTTGTGTTAGAAGCAGAAACCAGATTGTAATTGTTGAGAAGTGGGGATAACAAGTAAACTGCTCTTTCAAGACATTTGGTGAGGAAAAAAGAAAGATATTTGGTGAAGAGACAGGTATAGCTACATGCATAGTGGAGAGTGGATACAAGGTAGCTATTTGTAGGATGGGCCACTTTGATATAGGTTTCAAGTAAGGAATCAGAAAATACAGATCAATAATATGATAGGAGAGAGAGAGAGAGAGAGAGAGAGAGAGAGAGAGAGAGAGAGAGAGAGAAGGAAATACCATGGATAAAATACCCAGAGTTTGCAGGAGGAAACGGTGAAGAGCAGAGAGAGACAGAGAGTGTTAGTTATGCAATTGACTTTTTCATTCTTTAATGCATTAAGCAAGGACATCGGTGCAAGGGAAGAAGACAAGGTAGGGGAGAAGTGTTTGCTATAACCAGCATGGCCAATAACATGCAGAACTGATTAGACCAATAACACAAATGAATAAATAAGCAGCTGTGGGAAAGCAGCTGAGCTTCTATCATCAAGTTCTATTTATGGTGATGGTACCCACCGCACAGGCACATCTCCAACCTGACCCTGAGATGGTTGACAGGAGCAGGCTGCTTAGACTTGGCCACTGAAGGAAATGCCTCTTCATGCCTACTCTAGCAATAGATGGCCCAGTAAGTGGAAAGTGGTAGGAACTTATGGGGAAACTGGTGAATTGATATCTGTACCTCTGGGTCCCTTTGTAATTCATCCATCACCCACAGGACCTTGGACCAACATTCCCATTTGCCTCAGACACTAATTTTGGTGCCACTGGTCAATGCTAACCTGGGTGTGGTGGTTGTGTGGGTGGGGACCACCAGGAAGTGGAGGAAGTGGGACTGGTGATTCAGGCAGGGGCCCTGCTTCAGCTCAGCCTGACTCACCCAGGACCATGGGAATGGGCACTTCAGGGCTGGTGGCGCCATCCCTGAGCAGCACCAGGGCCTGAAGGGGCATCATTAGTGGTTTCGAATGCTTGCCCAGCACTTCTCAGAAGGTGGCCTTGGGGCCTGCCCACATGCCATCTGGGTAATTACGTCCTATTTACCTTCCTGCAGATCCAGAGGAACTGGCACCCGACCTCCTGACTTAACCTGAGTACTGTCCGGGTGATACAGCAATTGACCTTAAAGATGCTGCTTCTTTCCAAACTCACTCAACCTCTTCCCTCACTACTCCATGCTGGGGGACTCAGCAGGACCCAGAGGCAGGGCCTCTGACCACCTTCTCATTGCGCTCATCAGCCACAGTGCTCTTCTCCCAAAGAAGGCAGCCTCCATTGCCAGTGTGGACACTTGGTGTAGGTGGCTTCTCTTGCTTCTCTCTCTACTTCAAACAATTCTACTCTTTTGCTCTAATGAAACACAGTTATTCGTGTATTATTTATTCATTTATTATATTAATTTTTTGTTACAACTGTAAGCCTACTTTTGCTCACCCTGTGTATTATGTCATTTAACTCCCAATTAACCCCACGAGTTGTAATTTCTATTATATGAGACGGCATAGTTTGGAGATCAACGGTATTGACTCTGGAACCAGACTACCTGGTGTTTGAATTCTGGCTCTGACGTTTATTAGTTGTATAACAGGCAAGTTATTTAAACTTTCTGTACCTCAGTTTCCTCATCTATAAAGTGGAGCTAATAATACTACCTAGCTCAGAGTTGTTTTGAAGATTAGTGAATTTGTATACATACAGCACTTAGAAGAACACCAGGCACGCAGCAAGTGCTCAATACATTTTATCTATGACTATTACCATCACCACCACCACTATCATCTCCAAATTTAAAGACAAGGAAACAGGCACAGGATGTGAAGAAACATGTCTAGTTGTCCTTGGTTGTATACATGCATAACCCATGGACACAGACAATAGGGTGCTGAAGACCTGGGCAGGGGGAGGGAGGGCAGGGCGGGCTGGAGGGGGTCAATGGGGGGGAAAATAGGACATATGTAATACTTTCAACAATAAAGATTAATTTTTTTTAAAAAGGACCTAATAAAATAAATTAATCAGCCAGGAAAAAAAGAAAAAGAAACATGTCTAGGTTGTACAATTAATAAGGGATGGACTAGAGATTTGAATCAAGGCTGCTTCTGGCTCCAGAGATTGTGTTCTTAACCATAAAACAATACTTCCTGTGCCCTGGCACCCTAGGGAAGAGTCTGCCGAAAACAGAGTGCTAATACACACAGAGCAGAGCTGAGAGGTGAAGAGGGTAAAACAGGGACCTGAGGACATTATCAGACCCCCATGAGCTAGTCATCTTAGCCCGTTCAGGCTGTGGTAACAAAAACTCCATAGACTGGGTGGTGTCTAGACAACAGAAATGGATTTCTTACAGTTCTGGAGGCTGCAAAGTCCAAGATCAAGGTGCTGGCAGATTCAATATCTGGTGACTGGCTATCTTCTCTCTGTGGGGACACAAACATTGGGTCTATTGCATCAGTCAAGCCGGAAGTCAACTCTACCTTTGGAGTTTTCAATAATATTAATCAAAAAATTCCTTCTGCCTCAATTCACTTTGAGGTGGAGTATCTGTCCCTTGCAGTTGAAGTCCCTTGCAGACTTATAGCAATTCAAATCTCAACCTCAAGACTAGCCTTGTATTCTGGGCCTGAATGGCCCAAAGAGAACAGGAAACACACCCATAAAAGAGTCTACTCTAGGGTCACCAAAACAAAGCTGTTCACTTGTTCATCCATTCATTCATTTCATTCACATCCTCCATGTGCCAGGTATTATATTAGTTGCTAAAACATTCTGGGTGCATTGGTCAGACGCCACTTCTGCATCGAACTATCCGTGGTGTGCCCATCAGTTTATCAATTAGGGCCAGCTCCAGCCTCAAGTGGAATCTCAGTTCTCCTACCTTTCAGAACGGAAGTCTCTGGGATCTTATGATCTATGCCAGATATTTTTTTTTCTGAGCTAGGCATAGTCACTGCTACAGCAGGACTCTGGCTTGTCTTTAAATGGAAAAGATAATGGGGAATTTCTGCACAGACTAAATTATTCATCTCCATCGAACCACATAAGCAGCATTCAATCTCCATCTCTGGACACACAGTCTTCCCAGATCAAAATATTCGATCGAGGTCCAAACAGGAAATGCAGATGCAAATGGGTGACTTAGAATGCCAGGGTAAAGCCCCCCACCAGCAAGGTGAGTTGTTTCTGACTTTGCATCAGATGTACACAGAGAACCCTTGAGGGCTGGGATTACTTTTGATTTTTACATCACAAGTGTCACAGAAAATACACAATGAAAAACCCAATGATTCCTTGGAGAGTTCATTGCTCTCCCCATCTTCTTTGATTCCCCTGCCTCCTCTCCACATCCTTTGAACTTCTAAAAAGACACTTTGAAGGCATGTCATAAAGCAGTTTTTCATTCATGCTCCTCTCTTTGATGATCTTGCTGTTTGTCTGAACTGCAGCGTCCACAGGATGTCAGGCTGGGCGAGCTGAAAGCCAATACTGATGAGGAAGGGCAAGTAAGGAAGAGCCTGAGCTGCGTTTGTCAATAAGAAAAAAGGGATAAGGGGGGAGAGAACAAGACCAGAGGGGCCCAAGCAGAATTTCTGGTCTCTCTGGATTGTCTTATCCTTCAGAGTGGCCACTTGTGAGAGAGGTCAAGGGCACCAGAGCCCAGCGAGAGTTCACAGCCAGCAAAATGTTTTGTTCAGATGCTTTTGCTTCCCCCTCCTGCTCTGGCCTCAAA
>NW_005370597.1:4261238-4271187 GCF_000412655.1 Myotis brandtii | reverse complement strand
GCAATAACCCAGCTTATACTTGAAAAGGATTATTTTTTATTGTTCCCAACCTCTCCCATTTTCTCTAGTGAAAAATTCAGTCATTTTAATGCTAACTGATATCTTGAGGTGGGGAAAGAAGATGGAGAGAGAATAGATAACAAGCAGGCCTGCACACACACATTTTTTTTTCACCTTGCCCAGTGAGTAAATGGTGGAGAACTACGTGTCTCACGAACCCTCAAATGCCAGGAAATAGCCAGTGGCCCTGAAAGCAGCTGCCCCAGCTCCCCTGACCTGGAGATGGGTAGCTGTGGTGAGGGCAGACAAGAACCTCCCATGAACCCAAGAGTTCTCTGATCCAAAGAGAAAACAAACCACTCCCATGATGCAGTAAGCCTAATTCAGCCTCATGAAGTGGTTGAGGGCCAGGGATGGGAGAAAACCTTCATCCCGGTATCAATACTAAATACATTAGAACCTGTCCCTCTGGGGGACTCTGGTGTCTGTGGGGAGGGTGAAGAACTCATTCATTCACAAATGTTCAGTGAGTAGGGCCTACCAAGCATTGGGGAGGACAACAGTGAGCAAAACAGAGAGGGTCTCTGCCCTCATGGAGCTAACAGTTTAGTGAGAGGTTAGATCCGCTCATATATGTGTAGTTATAAAATGGGACACATGCCTTGAAGGAAAGGTATAGGGTGTTATGAAAGCATCTAGCACAGAGACACCGTTTGGATGTGGAGGACAGGCTAGATGGAGATCCAGGAAGGCCCATCTAAAGGGGTGACTGTAAACTGAGACCTGAAGGGGAGAGGGAGCTAGGCAAGCAAAGAGTAGGCAACAGGATATTACGCAAATGGAACAGCATTTTACGCAAAAGGAACAGGCTATGAGAAGGTCTGGCCAAAGGGGAGACAGACAAGAGGGGTCAACAGGGGAAGCAGGGGGCCAATCAGGAGTAAGGATTCAACAAATGCGTATGCAGCCCCACAACATGCCAGGTGCTGTTCTGAGTGTCCACAGCGGTGAACACAATTCACAAAGTCCCTGTCCTCCTGGAGGTTACTTCTCAGATGTTACCTCGTCAGAAACCAGACTCCAGCAGAGCTGCCAATAATTCAGGCTGCATGGCCGTGATGAGGGACAGGACAGTGCCACTTCACACACTCAAGAATTTTCTCATCTGAAGGGCTCAGAACCCAAGCCTCCAAACCTAAGTGAGCAGCTACTCTCATTCCTCACCTTGGATGTACCCAGACCAAGATCACCAGTAGGAACGCAGCACGCGACAGGGCCACTGAATCAGACAGGAGATCATCCCTCTCTGGACTGTCAATTCTGGCCCGCCATGGCAAGGGGTCAGGAGCGATCTCTAGCTCCTCCATCAGCTCTGAGTCCTGGGGATCCTTCTGGCACAGAGCATGGTGGTTTATGGCATGGGATTTGGGGTCAAACAGTGTTGGCTTCTTGTTCCAACTCTGCCACTTGCCAACTGGGCCCAGAACCTAACCTCTCTGATCCTGTCTCTCAGTCTATAAAAGAGGGTTGACACGACCTTGATTACAGGGTAGTCTGGAGGATTAAAAGAGTCAGGGCACAGCTTGGCACTCTGCATGGCACACAGCAAACGCTCACTCAGCATCAGCAACGATGACTATGATGGTTGTGATATATCCCACTTCCCTGACTGGAGGCACCCAGCTTAATGTAATTTTCATAAATAACAGAATTAGAACTCAAGCAATTAAGTGCAATGCACAGCCCTGTCCCCTTTCTTCATGCATTGCCAGGGAAACCAAGGCAGAGTTCAGCATCTAGCCTGGCGTAACCCCAGGACTTCAAAGTCAGGAATGTTCATTTCTGAGAACAGTGAAGCAACCACAGGAAGCATGCCGCAGAAGGAACAACTGGCTGAATTAGTCCCAGGGGAACTACTCGGAACTATCTTCCGTTCAGAAAGACTTTGTGAATTTTCCATTGCAAATATTTAATATCGAATTGGGTTCTCTCTTCCGCCTTTGTCAGTGGAGTGCTCAAAATAATTGTAATATTAGCCTAAGCCAAGTAAAATTAGGAAGATAAATCTGCAACATTTCCTTCCCCTTCTCCCTCTGCCTCCCTGCCCACAACATATCCCGAAGCCAAAACTTCAAGGATTTGAAGTCGTCCACAGCTCAGCAGCACAGCAGTGAAACAGTTGCTTTAAAACAGGTTCAAACATCGGCCCAGTTACTTATAAAGTTGATGATTTTTAGGCTAATAACATCTCTTTAAGCCTCTGTTCCCTCCTCCATAACATGGGGACGGTAAGAGTACTTAGCTTATTAGGTTACTGGGCACACAGAAAAAGTCCCACAGATGAATGTGAGTTGCTGTTATTTCTACCATTTATTCTATTCCCACCCTGTGATCTAAGTCATCCAGAGATGACCTGGTACAGCTGGGCCAGCAGGCTCCGGGCAGGCACTAGCTGACCAAGGAGAAAAACATCTGCGGCTGGAATGGGGGTGAGAAGGCCCTGTGTCCTCCTTAGAGATCGACTGGCCACACGGCACGAGAGATCTGTGTGAAATCAAGAGAATGCACTAGGGACCAAGTCAAACTCTGCTGGCACTGAGAGAGCAGCTCCTTCTGGTTCTTAGAGTTTCCAATCCTCAAATCAGAGTTGACTCCAGATTAAAGTCCGAGACCTTTAAAGTATATCCAAGGACCTCGACGGGCTCTTTCTCCCACCCTCCTCTTTCCTACCCACAGCGAACAGTAGAGTCTCTGACCTCATGGAACTTCCAGTCTAGGCAGCAAGAAGATAGACCATGTCATGAATTAGGAAAAATCCTATGAAGGAACTAAACTGGATGGTGAGGTGGTGAGGGACTTGGGGGTGGGGGCGTAGGGGAGGAAACACCTCAAATGGGATGGTCAAGAAAAGGCCCCCCAAGGAGTATAGGATCCAAGGCTGCACCAGTGACAGAAAACAAACTAACAGTTTATCTTATTTATTTTCAAGGCAAAAAACAGGTCCAAGGAATAAATGCTTGAGTCAGGCGAAAGGAGAGGTATTAGACTGAGGGTCTTTCCATTCAATCCTCTCTTCCCCCACCACTACACCATGAAAAGGTTAGTCAGAACGGACCCCAGGAGGATCTAATTCCCCTCCCACAGATGGCCCTAAAACATGACCAGAAATGCAGGTCTCTCTAATTTGTGCCAGAACCAGCACTAGACTAATAACAATCAGAGCAGCAATAATCATTTGCTGAGCAGGCTGGGCACTTCCTGTGTGTTCCCTCATTTCATCCTCCCAACAACAGGATATGCTGCTAAGACTGTCATCACCATCCGCATGTCACTGATGGGGAACCCTCAGCCGATTCAAGGTGGGATGGGGCTGCTGCTAGGGAGGTACTCTTCTCAGACCCTTTTTAGAGTTGAAGAAATTAAGATACGAAGAGGTCAAGTGACCTGTCCAGTGTGGTACAGCCCACAATGGGTAAAAGGAAGACTTAAACCCAGGGAGACGATGCCAGAGTACACGCATTTAAAGACTCTAAAGTGTGTGCAGGGAGTAGTGAGTCATTCCATTTCTCTGCAGCAGTAGCTGTAGGAAGAGACCTGAAAGACAACCTACATTCATTCAATAACGTGAAAGGGACACAGAACAGCCAGGCCTGAGACCACCTCCCCAGAGCTTTAGTCTAGAACACGTTTATACACACAAAAAAATTCATTCCTGCTGCAATATGAGCCAAGGAGGAGGTTAGGGGGTGATGAGCGTGGATAAGGGGGGAGACTGGAGAAATCTTATCTGAGGCAGAAACATTTAAGGGCTAGCTGAGTGAGGAGAGGGGAGACCAGCATGTCAAGTATCAGGACCTTGGAAAGAACGTGGCGATTTGAGGAACTGAAAAGAAGTGGAGGGACCAGGGTGCATGGGTGAGGGAGGCAGGGGGTAGCAAGAGATGGGTCTGAGGAGGAAGGCAGGGGAGAAGATGGGGGAAAAGTGATGGTAGGTCCGGTTGGGGGAGTTCATAAGGCCAGACTAAGGATCCTCCACCAATAGGTCTGGGGGGACCAAACCTTGCCAGGAGCAAAGCTGCACTGCAGGAAGCTGGTCTGGAGGAAGCAGGGCCCCGGGGTATGGAAACAATGAACACAACCCAGGTAAAGGGAATGAGGACCTTGAGGGAATGGTGGCAGGAGAAGGAATTTAAGACATACACACAGAGAGGGGAGACAATATGCCTAGGGGTCAAGGGGGAAAGCTGAGCCACACCTGTGGACAGGGAGCATGGCCTGTTTAACCAGCAGGAAGACCTGGGGGCCATTCAAATTCTGTTTGGGCACGTTGGTGAGGCCGGCTGGAGTGACAGCTACTGGGCATTGCGGAGGGCACCTTGATATGCTCGAAGAAACAAGTGTTGACTCTTCCCATTTCACACATTGGAAAGCTGAGGCTCGGTGAGGTGGAGTGACTGGGCCACTCACACACTCTGCATGGGCCTCTCTGGGCCAAAGCCCATCTCCCTCCACCACCCCATGCAGCTTCCCTGCAGCTCTTTTTCAGGTTTCAGTCCTTCTCTCACTTACACCCAGTGCTTGTGCTCTGCCATCCGAAGAAACAGACCTTTCAGGTGACCCACCCTGCGCTGGCCCCGCACTGCTAACACTCGGGCTAAAGGAACTCACAGGTACGTTCTGTCTGACCCATTCAGAATTTTTCAAAACACGGGTTTGTTGTTGACATTTGAAAAGTTTACATACAAATTCGGATATCTGGCTTCTCCTGAAAACCCAGATTATCTGGCAACATCGGGTCCACATTCTCATGTGGCAACAACTATCCTGAGTTGAGAAGCAGCTGCCCTCTTAAGTGGCCACGAGCTTTCTAGTTCACCATAGTCCCCACCCCAAACATCTAACATCCAAAATAGAAACTAAGATGCGTGACCACTGAGGAAGTCTGTTCCTTTAAAACTGGTAGTTATTTTTATCTTGGGGACGAAAGGGAGTGGTGGGGACTGGGGCTAATTGAAGAGTACACTCTCAGGAGAGCTCTACCTTCCTAGTTTTTGTGGACACGTGAGTCTCGGATCTCTGCGTGAACACTATTGATATTTTATTCTTACTGGAAGGGAAAGGAGCAGAGCTAGTTGTGTACTAATGCTTGGGTCTCATTTTGAGACCACCCAAGTGTAGACCCTTCCTCCATGTTGCAACCACCATATCTCCACCCAGCTCCTGACTTATTCACCTACTGCCATACAGATGCTAAGTTTTAATTCAAAAGGTTGTTCAGTGGGACATCCCAGGGATGTGGGACACAGAAGCGTATTTGCCCAGAACCATCTGGGGATAAATACAATCCAAGGGAAAGAGGGCTCGTGCTGAGGCTGGCTCAGGTCTTCAATGAAACGGGGCATTCTTTCAGAGCAGGGTCCTAGCAAAGGAGCCGAGGAGGGGAAACACTCCGCCACAGAACTTCCTCTCCCTGGCTGAGACTTGGCATGGAACAGAAGCGGAAACAAACCCCTCACTCCTCTCAAGACAAGCCCAATATGGGGAATGGGAGTCAAGATGTGATGGTGATGGGAGGCGGGGAGGAGGGGAGGGGGGAAGGGAGAGAGGCCAGTGAAATGAAGGGCTTGGGGCCTGTTTTGAAGGGAAATGGGTGGCTACTATTTCAGGTGTCCTGCGTTCTGACTGTTGAGGTCAGGAAATACCCAGGATCTCCAAACACTGTCTAATGCTCAGCACCCCAGCCCCCTCTCATTTCCATCTTACTGGGTTCTATGAAGTCCACAGAGGACGTGTCAACAACAGACCAGCTCATGCCAACGGGTGAAATAGCCTCGCCTTCCGCCCAGCCTTCGGGAGCCACCCACCAGGCACTCGCAATTTTCTGGAGAACCCAGCCGCTAAAGGGTTAAGCATGGGGTACGTGTGATGAGCAACCACGAACATGTTCCCACGCCTGTAGTTTATAGCCACACAAGGAACAGTAATCAAATAACCACACACATACATGCACACATTACTCTAAACCAGTGGTTCTCAACCTTCTGGCCCTTTAAATACAGTTCCTCATGTTGTGACCCAACCATAAAATTATTTTCGTTGCTACTTCATAACTGTAATGTTGCTACTGTTATGAATCGTAATGTAAATATCTGATATGCAGGATGGTCTTAGGCGACCCCTGTGAAAGGGTCGTTCGACCCCCAAAGGGGTCGCGACCCACAGGTTGAGAACCGCTGCAAATAGAACTATGTCCTCTGAAGGAAAGTCAGTCCTGGGCATTCATGTAATAAGGGTAGCAAGTAATAGTCAAGGAGGCACAGCTTCCCAGGGAAGCAGTTGACAGGTCGAGGGAGTGGAGCAGGAAAAGCATTTTAGAAGAGGGAACAGCAGGTGTCAAGACCCTAAGGAACCAGGGAGCATGGCATGTCCTGGGACCTAGGATCCGGCTCCTGCAGCTGAGCCTAGACTGCAAGGGCTGGGCCTGGGCGGCTTATGGCTGTTCTAACCACCCGGACTCTGGGTGGGGCTCCTTATTCTCCGTGACGTCCCCCTAGCTCCCAAAATCCTCAGCACACAGGAAGCACAGCATGAATGAGTGGAGAAGAACCATGATGAGGACAGACCTCTGGAGGGCACAGAGGTGAAGGAATGAATGCAAATCTGTGAATTAAATACACAATAACCAACAAAAAGCTGGAGCCAACTGGTAACGGTGACTTTCACTTCAGTGCTGCTAAACCCTGCAAACCGGGATTCTTTCCTCTCCGTCTCCAGTTCTGAAGCTTTGAGCTCATTGCTGGTGACCTTGTGGCTCTTCCACACCCAGAGGACACAACCCCTGCATCTGGCACCGCGGACAGTGCCTCCAGCTGCAGGGTCCTGCCCAAACAGGAGGGTGCCTCACTGGGCTGCTGTCGTTTCATCCTAAACTCCAGTTTGGTTCCAGTGCAGCCAACTTGAAGGACCTGAAGCAAAGGTGGGTGGGCTCTGGAAAGGGCTGGGAGCCGTGGGAGGCAGGAGCCCACAGCAGGGGGGGTGGCACAATCCACCAGAGACACTAGCCCATGAGCAAATGAGAAGCTGCCTGGGAGGCCACAGGACCACTGGGTTGTTTCAATCCCTGACAAACCAAAGACAAGATGAGGAAACAAGACGTGTCCTCACCAACCTCTCCAGAGGGCCAGGTCTATGCCTCAGAAATCACACAACAATAAATCAGAATTTTAAAATCATCCTTGGTTATCCCTGTAAGTTCTTACAAACCGTAGCTTGAATTCACGATGCACTCTTGAATTTTCGGAAGAGATTTCATTCCAACCTGGCAACCCCCCTCAGAAGGGCTTCACACAGCAGCTGGCGATCTTTGTCCAGTACAGTTTATGCCGCAGTTCATGACACTCCAGTACCAACTCTCCAGGGCTTTCCCAGTGCATCTGTAATCAGACCGAAAGGCCACACCAGGATCTGGCCCCTACCGATGGCATCAACCCCATCCCACACCTCCTGCCCCCTGCTCCCATTCTGCAGCCAATGCCCACTCGGTTCCTCATCCAGGCCACACACTTCCCAGTCCCTGGAGCACGTTGTCACTTCTCTGTAACTTGCTCATCCATCATCAGGCTCTGTGTGAGCTCCAAAAGGAAAAGACCACACTCGCCTTGATGGCAATGTTTTCCTACCACCAGCACAGGTGTTCAACGACTGCCAACTGTGGGACGAATAAGCTGTGTGATCTGCAAAATGACTGTCCTGGACTCTGGGACAGGTCAACTCATGAGAGAAAAGAGAAAGGAGGCTGGGGAACCGTTCTGGGTTAGAGGACACCGGAGACATTACAAGTTAACGCCATCCGCGCCCTTGATTGAACTGGGTCAGAAATAGAAACTGGAACTAAAAGATGAAGGGAACCGAAGTTATGCCTTCTGGATTATGATTTTGAGCTGGCTATTAAGAAACCAAAGACTCAGCCCTAGCCAGTTTGGCTCAGTGGATAGAGCGTCGGCCTGCGGACCAAAGGGTCCCGGGTTCGATTCCTGTCAAGGGCACGTACCTCGGTTGCAGGCTCCTCCCCAGCCCAGGCTCTGGTCGGGGCACGTGCAGGAGGCAACTAACTGATGTGTTTCTCTCACATTGATGTTTCTCTCTGTCTTTCCCTCTCTCTACCACTCTCTTTAAAAATCAATGGAAAAATATCCTCCGGTGAGGATTAAAAATTAAATCTCATCAAACTAATTTTCATTGCTGCATGCTTGTCAGTCTCCATCACTGGATCACACCCTTCATGAGGGCAGGAGCTGGGATGTCAGTGCCAAGCCTGCCCACAGAGGACATGTGATAATCCGCTGAGCTCCACTTCACCGAGACCGCTGGCTCAGTCCCGGTCCCCACCAGATCTTGGAGGCCTGGTGGAGGGCACGCTGAGGGCAGCTCTCCCGAAGCATGGAGACCAGTAGGGGACTGGCGAAGCTTTCCTTCTGCCTGTTGTTTCAGGTGTCCTGTATCGCTTCCCCTTCGGGACAGGAAGTGTCCTGTGTCAGTTTTCTCCTCTTGTTCTGATATCAAAGGCTGGACCAGGGAGTTCCTGAGTGGAGATCAGGGGGTTGGGTCCAGTTACCCACCACCTGCTAGAACAGGGACTAGGCTGCATTGCCCAGTGGGAACAACACACACTTTATTAAATAACAACAACATCATGCACACTGCTCCCTCCACCCGGCCATTCCAGCTCAGGGATCAGTTGAAAGTCTCGCTAGGGTGGGACCCGAAGAACAGGCTTCCCGGGCAGCAGGAGGGGAGGAGATGGGCAGGATGCAAATTCTTTGGATTCTGTGGCTTTGACTGGAGTTTTCCACTTATCCTATCCCTTCCCAAGAAGATACCAAACAGAAACTGTCCCCTACTGGTCTCCATGATAGAAGGTGCACTCCGTTTGGTGGGAAAACCTGCTGTAACCGAGCCTGGGAGCTGGGTGGATTACCTAACCTCTCGGGGCCGCAGTTCCATCTTCTATGATGGTGGCTGACACCCGCCTCGAGGGCTAACAGAACTGAAGATGGAGCCTAGATAACCAAGTATGTTGACATATTATACCTGGTACCAATGATATAAAGCTGTGATGGAATTCGGGAAAACCGTTCCCCTGAATGGATCATCAGCAGGAATTGGGGGTGTGTAACAGAGCAGGCTTACCGAGGTATAGACGTGACCGGGAGAAGGTACCTGCTAAAAGTTCATACTGTACTCAGTCAAGGATAGAAAACTTGCCGGGGGCCACATGGATACAGAGAGTAGGAGCTGATTTTTTTTTTTTTTTTGTCACTGTCTTTTTAAAATATATATACAGCCCTAGCCTGTTTGGCTTAGTGGATAGAGCATTGGCCCACAAATGGAAGGGTCCCGGGTTCAATTGTGGTCAAAGGCACATACCTGGGTTGCAGGCTCAATCTGAGGCAACCAATCAATGTGTCTCTTTTACCTCATTTCTCTCTGTCTTTCCCCTCCCTTCTTCCAGCGTCTCTAAAAATTAATCAAAAAATATCCTTGGGTGAGGCTTAACAAGAAAATAATAAATATATATAAGTATACATCCACAATCCAAAAGAATTTACCCTGAAATTCTAAATGTTTCTGTTTAAGAAAATGTTTGCCAACTTGGGGATCTCCTGGTCCTGACACCAAGCCCAGCACTCAGGACACACCATCCTCTGGAGGGAGTGGTGGCAGCAGAGTCTGCGCCCAGTACCCAGCATCCCCGAGAGCCCATCGCCCAGGGGACCTGTCCCCCAGGGGGCCTTTCTCCACCAAAGCCTGCCCACACCACCTCCTAGCTAGTCTCTAATCCACCCCCTCCTCTCCATACCAACTGCTACAGCCCTACTTTTGCCGTCATTATCTCCCACCTGGACTAGAGCCACAGCCTTTTGGCAGTCTTTCTTGCTGTGGCATGCTA
>NW_005370597.1:4235645-4261160 GCF_000412655.1 Myotis brandtii | reverse complement strand
CCCAAATCTACTCTCTGCTCTACTCATCAGACCACAGAACGTCCTTCCCAGGATCCTTCAGTGGCCCATGGCCTGCAGGCTCCATCCCAGATTCCGCAGGAAGGCACACAGCTCCGTGTTGCTCTGCAGCTGCAGCCTCCACGCTGTATTTTCCTCCTTTATCTTCAAACTGCTTGCAAGTCCCCCTCACTCTGCACACTGGCTCCCCCTCTCCAGGCCTTTGCTAGCTCTTCCTAGCCCTACAAAGCCTGTCCCGTCTTTGCTAGCTCTTATCCTTCATGATTCACTCAGGTATCACTCCCCTAGGATGGTCTCTCTGAAGGCACAGTTTGGGTCACAGCCCGTTCCTCTGATCCCACAGTCTCCACTTTGACCAGTTAACACTGGAATTATGTGTTCATGACTTTGACTTCCCAACTAGATGGTACCTTCCTCCAGGTAATGAGTGGGCTCAATCCTGGACCATTCCCCAGTACCCAGCACCACCCCTAACATTGTAGATGACCAGTAAGTATTTGCTGGATTGAAATGAACTCCCAATGCCCAAACAGCACAATGGGCGGCTCAACCAAACACCCCCTGTATCTGAGGAAAGGAAGAAACGGACTCTGGACCTCTATGTGCAGATCGACAGGAGAATCCAAGCATCACCTAAGGAGGGAACGGGAGTTACTCCCGAAGCTGCCTCGGGCCTGGCCAGCTGTCCCAGCCAAGCTATCTCAGGACTGTCCATCGAAATGCGATGTGAACATCTCTCCAGGGCATGTGCGTATGCCAGGGAATGCACAGAGCCGCAGGATACAAAGGAACCCTCTCCTGGAAAATCAGGTTAATACTTTAACACTTCTTTTTAAAATGGCCAATGTTTACTGAGTATTTACTATGTCCCAGACTTTTAATCTTCAAAACGGCCCCATGAGGTGGGTACTATAAATTGCCTCATTTGCAGATGTAGACACTGAGGCCAGAAAAGTTAAATAAGTCACCTAAGGTTATACCAGCAGTGAGTGGTCACAGTGGAATTCAGACGTAATCATCTGGCTCCAAGTCTGCTGTAAACCATTACACACACTGCTTTTCTTAAGACCACTTTATAGCCCGGGCCGGTGTGGCTCGGTTGGTTGGGCATCATCCTGTGCACAAAGGTCATCGATTCTATTCCCAGTCAGGGCACATGCCCCGGCTGTGGGCTCCACCCTCCACAGGGAGTGTGCAGTAGGCAGCTGACACTGATGTTTCTTTTTCCTCTTCCTACCTCTCTCTCTCTCTCTAAAAATCAATAAACACCTTAAAAATGAAATAAATTAATTAAGTAAAACCACTTTATAGGAAAAGAGAGAGCTAAGTTACGAAGTTAGTGGCACATTTTATATGCCTTTTTGAATATAAGATACAAGACTTCAACATCTAGGCCTTGCTTACCCCTCTCCGAGCTCATCTCTCCATCTTCTGCTCTCCACTAAAGCTTCTTCTCAGTTCTGGAAGAAGCTAAGCTCATTTCTGCCAAAAATCTCCACATATTCTGACCTTGTGTGGCCCCAAGCAAGGCTGGACAGGCAAGCACCCCTATCACAGCTTGAAACCTTTAGCCCAAGTCCACAGGACTGACAAGGCCTGGAATCCTAGAGTAACTCCCACAATTATTACCCTAAAATACAAGAAACAAACCTCTGAATCTGTGTATCAAGCTCAAGGCTGCAGTTCACTGTGCAAAAGGGAGATCATGGTGCAGAAATCTAAAAGCTGCACGCCCCTAGAGAGGGGGGGAGTCGAAGCTCAAACACAGCTCACCTTTGCAGGACGTAATGTGCACACCTGAAGCGTTTCCACCCAGCCTTAGGAAAACGTTTATAAAGAGCAGCAGAGGGGAAGGGGGCGGGGTGGGGAGCATTATTAAAAAGACAAGGAGAGCCACAGGAGAGGAAGTGTCTCTGCTATTACTCCCAGCAGGTCACCATTGTGGAAGAGAAGTAATACCACTTTAAAAGCGACAAACAGGAAGGAAGGGCATGGGGTGGGGGGACGCAGGGAGAGAAAGGAGATCAGAGCGGGTCAAAATATTTTTAAAACAACAGACGTCCTTGTTGGAGCAAAAATTGTTCTGCAGGGAGTCACCTCACAGCAAACTTCTCTCCCTTTGTTTTAGAATTATTTTTTTGGCAGGGAGAGCAGGTCTTCTCTCCCTTTTTCTTCCTCCTGTTTTCTTTTTGGCTCCCTTACCGGGCCTCCTACACCTTCTGGGTTCCAGGAGCATCCTGAGACTATTTACTAACAGGAAGCCAGGCGAGGAGGGGATTGACACAGTCATTAGGTGACATAAGCCTGCTGACAAGCTGCCAACTCAGCCTATTGAAGATATAACTGAAAAGCCCGCATTCCACTCAAAGTAGGTCACCTCCGAGTGCTGTGGATGTCAACTGGGAATTCGCCAAAAGGTTACTGGTTTCCCCAGGGGACAAGCGGAGGTCAAGGGGACGAGGGGAAGGTGAATCTGCGAGGATGGATAAAGTGGAAGAATGGGAGGGAGACATCCTCAGGGAAGACGTAGGGATCTGCATGTCAAGGTCCGAGCAGGCCTGTGTGCACTTGGGATTCTATTTCCATGCACTCCCTTCTGTATGCTTGGTAAGCATTCTCTTCATTAAACTAGGAAAGTCCCCACACAAAAAAATGTCAGTCCCCAAAGGACAAGGACTAGTTGGTGTCTTTAATTTCACCAAATACCACGCCATACCCAAAGCTGACATTTAATAAGTGCCTGCTGACTACGTGAATGTGAGAAAAACAACACAGGGAATTTGCTGAGTACATGGGCTCTGGGATCAAACCTGGGTTTGACATCCAGCTCCATTTCTTGTTAGCTGTGTCCCCTTGAGTAACTTTTGCAAGCTCTTGACGCTTCAGGCTCCTCATTCGTAAAAGAAGGACAATAGTATTGCCCAACTCACTGGGCTCCAGTGAGGGTTGAGTGAGGTATTGCATAGGAAGCCCTGAGTGATGTGCCTGGCACAAAGTAAACGTTCAGTAACTGTGAGTTATTATAATATTTTAATTGCTATCATTATTGTGAATGATGACAGGCTACCCTCTGGCTTTGGGTTTCCCTGAGAGCCTCCAACTTTGTCTGGGTTCTGCTCTTAATAGGACACCAGAAAAATGTCCATCCTGGGCATCCAAGCCTCACCTGGCAGGTCTTTAGGATGAGAGCAGTCTCAAGTACATTGCGTTAAGTTGAGCCCTGGCAAGTTTTCTCAGTGGTTAGAGCTTCGGCTCATGGACTGGTCAAGGGTATGTACCTCATACATCTGTTGCTGGTTGAATCCCTGCCCAGTCCGGGTGCAAGCTGGAGGCAACCAATCGATGTGTCTCTTTCTCTCTCCCTCCCCTCACCCTCCACTCTCTCTAAAAAAAAAAAAAAAAAAATCAATGGAAAAAATATCCTCACTCCTCCAGTGAGGATTTAAAAAAATTGTGTTCAGTTGAAGACTGTCTCCCTATGGAATGGGTGACAGACTGGCAAGATACACTAGTTTTCAGCAAGGCACTTTACATCTCCCATTTTACCCTTGTGGTCAACAATGGAAGAATTTGAGCCAGATGATAAGACAATCAAAAGACTGATAACTGGCTAGACATCTACATGAGCATTTCTCTGATTGTGCTCTCTAGAATATCTGTATACAGACTAGTATGGGGTGCTACATAGCAGGGGAGGAGAGCTTAATGGTCAAATGTATTTGGAAAACTATGAGTAACAATTTTTTATTATTATTATTTTACAAAAGTTTATTCTTAAATATACAACAGGCTCTGCGCCAACACTTCATTCTAGCTATAGGTAGCAACAGATGTTATGACAGGGATTCCAGGTGTTAAAATAGGAAAAGAATTGAGGGTCACCATTGCCTCAGGGACAAGACACAGCTCACTTTTTGCCAGATATCTTAATTCCACCTGTGGCCAGGGGGCCCTTCCATGGCCTTCGGTTTTAGCTCCTCGAGTTTCTTATCGTCTTTTTGCTTTACCTTCCTCATCCATCCCCTTGGCCTACTTCTTGGGCCCCATCAGGGACTTCTTCCTGCCACCTTCAGGTTGAACATGGCACCTGCCACCCCTTCCCCAGATCCTGCTATTTTCCAGATTTTTTACTACATTCATAAGTAACATGTGTCTTCAAGAAGGGGTTACAGTATGTAGCACTATCCAAATGTATTTGATTATAGCGTTCCATTTTTGAGGACCATCCTTCAGAATGCACTTTAAGAAATACTCCTCCATTTGTTCAAAGGGTATCTGACATCAGGAATGTCAGAGGGGCATACTGTGGCTCTGTCCTTGACTCTGGTTCAACATTAATTTGCTGGCATGCTGATCAGATTCAAAGATGACCCTGTGCTGGACAGGGAGGCTGGTAGGAGAGATGTATAATCAGGACTACGGTCTACTAAGATACTTCATATGGATAAATATCAGGTCCTGTATACATGGTCCAAAAACCAACACAAAGCATGCAAGATGGTGATCTATGTAGTAATTGCAAAAAGCACTTGGGACTCTCTTGACTATGAAAAGTGACAACAAGAACCTGCATCCGTGGTGAAAGGGTTTAAACCTGTGGATCAAGCCTCCCCTAAAGGCTGTATCACACACCCCGGTCCCAGCCCTGGAGGTTCTGTTACACATACCAACAAATTACTTTTAAATGTTAAATTTTCTTATTTATTTATTTTACAATATTTTTATTGATATCAGAGAGGGAGGAAGAGAGAGAGCAAGATAGAAACATCAATGATGAGAGAGAATCATCGATTGGCTGCCTCCTGCCCAACCCACACTGGGTATCGAGCCCGAAACCTGGGCATGTGCCCTGACCATGACCTCCTGGTTCATAGGTTGATGCTCAACCCCTGAGCCATGCCGGCTGGGCAATTTTCTTCTTTTTTTAATCTGCAACGTAAACATTCCAAATTGATAGTACCATCAAGTATACTAAGGTTTCCAAAGAAGATACTGCACTTTTAGAAAGAACTGAAAGAAGGCTCAGGTGAGATCAAGGAGAGATGTCTCACACATCCTGGTCAGAGGGCTCCTGGGAGTTAGTTTGTACATGGTTAGTTTGAACACAGATGAAACAGGAAAAAATGGCAGGATAAACAGGGTACCAGAAACCATGTGACACAAAGAATTATGGGAAAGAAATTTAAAGAGAGACAGAGCCCAACCTATGTAGCTTGGTGGTTGAGCATGGACCTATGAACCAGGAGATCACTGGCTCGATTCCTGGTCAGAGCACATGCCTGGGTTGTGGGCTCAATCCCCAAGGGGGGCATGCAGGAGCCAGCCAATCAATGATTCTCTCTTATCATTGATGTTTCTATCTCTCTCTCCCTCTTCCTTCCCCTCTGAAATCAATAAAAAATAAAATAAATAAATAAAAATAAAAAGAGATAGACAAGAGATACAGAGACTAGGAAGGGTGTAGCCTTCTAAATAGATGTGTGAGGGAAGCAACATTCCATGAAGAAGAATCCAATGTTTCTGAATCTTCTAGATGGAACAGATACCCTTGAAAAACTATTGAAAGCTATGAAACTCTCCCCAGAAAAACGTACATGCAAAGAAAATTCTATAAACATTTTCAGGAGATTGCCGCCTTCCCATCACCACCATGGAAGCCCATCCATGGACTTCCGCCATAGAAGACCAAAAGTAGGCTAAAAGCCTCATCAGGATTAAGCAGTGGCTGTGTGATGTCCCACCCCCACTGCTGCCAAAGTAATGAACTAGGGCAGTGGTCGGCAAACTCATTAGTCAACAGAGCCAAATATCAACAGTACAACAATTGAACTTTCTTTAGAGAGCCAAATTGTTTAAACTTAAACTATATAGGTAGGTACACTGTTATTAACTTAATTAGGGTACTCCTAAGGCTTAGGAAGAGCCACACTCAAGGGGCCAAAGAGCCGCATGTGGCTCGCGAGCCACAGTTTGCCGACCACTGAACTAGGGTCAATGAATGGACGGCTATTACAAGGAGGCAAGCATCACTCCATAAAAGACCCACGTCCCCATCATGCCTGCTATCCGGAAACAAGGGGCTGCCTGACAAGTAGGGAGCTTGTCATCACTGGAAGTATTCGAGCAAACTGGATGAGCATTTTCAGGGAAGTTCAATCATACTCCTGATCTCAATGTCCCTGGGCTTTTCAGGACTTTGCTGTGTAGTAAATGTGGTCTGAGGTCCAGTAGCATCTGGGAACTTGTTAGAAATGCAGAACCTACTCTGTCCCTGTTTAAGAAGCTCTGCTGTAAGCTATCTAAGGGTCTCTAAGGGGAGAGAAATAAAAATATTCTGGTCACTCAGCAGTCTGAGTTACACTCCTTTACCTTCTCAAAGACTGTAGATCAGTGGTTCTCAACCTTCTGGCCCTTTAAATACAGTTCCTCATGTTGTGACCCAACCATAAAATTTTTTTCGTTGCTACTTCATAACTGTAATGTTGCTACTGTTATGAATTGTAATGTAAATATCTGATATGCAGGATGGTCTTAGGCGACCCCTGTGAAAGGGTCGTTCAACCGCCAAAGGGGTCACGACCCACAGGTTGAGAACCGCTACTGTAGATGGAGAACGAAGGGGGAAGAATGGAATAATTTCCACTTTGTCTCTAATCCAGGATTAGAACTTATACAAGCAAAAAGCAATTTAAAACATTTATCTTCATGATCATCTCCTTTAATAATAATAATAGATTTGACTTACCATGTACTCGCATGTGAATACTGCTAAGTGCTTTTTTATCCCCTATCTTACTTAATCTTCACAATAACCCTGTAGGGGAAGTACTACCATTTTTCTTCTCCCATTTTACAGATTATGATTTCTGAGGCTCAGAAAGACTTAGTGACTTGCTCAAGGCCACACAGCTAGCAAATGGGGGAGTTGGGTCTTGATGCTGAAGTTCAAGTTCTTAACCACTAATCCACACACCTATCTCCTTTAGAGGAAATCTCCTGCCGTCTCCTCTATTCATTAACTAGTAAAAGTCGTCTGAAGGCTGTCATGTTCCCACAGAGCTCATCTAAGTTATTCAGGGATGCAGCCAAGCTGCTGGCTGGGTAGCTACAGGCACAGGTGCACCAGGGTCTCAGATCTCAGCCTTCCATTGTATTCTGTTCATTACACAGGAAGACTTACAGGTCACGCTTTCAAATCCTGGCCCCTTCCTCATTATCTGCTCCAGCATCAGAGTTCTCTCAGTCCTGTATTGACTTGCTTTATCTCCTGGCTGCGGTCCCATCTCCATTAGATCCCCGGCATTTGAGCAAAATACACAGCTATCCAGTTTGGGCTGAACAGAATTGACTCCCCATTCCTTCTCTGTAATTTTGGCCATAGTCTGAGAGGATTTGGAAGGTGTCATTGACTTGGAATTACAGTTCTTTGTTACAGAATGAATTTCCGGACTACACTGAAGAAGCCAGCATTCCCCCTCACACTTACACAAGCAGCTTTGTTCCCCTTCAAAGTGTCCCTCTAATTGCACTGTGCACATTCATCCTCCACTTTGCTGCTTCTCAAGAAGGAAACTTACCAAGAACTCGGACCTCCTCCAGTGTGTTAGCCTCGGCAGCCTTCATTTGGAAATTAATCACAGGCTGCATATTCTCTCCTCTACTTATTAACTTTTTCACGTCCTGTGGCTATTATACTTTGTGTATGCTTCTGTCTTACATGCCCCAACCAGGGCCTTTAAGGCAGGAACCACATTTTAGTCACATCTGTTTCACAGCAGTCTAGCACACTGCCTTGCCTTGTATTAGGTGGTCAATGACCATGTACTTGATTGGTAACTAACGAACTACGTTTTACATATTACCATGCACATCTGTTGCTATGTCCAAAGTGAATATGCTCTTCCAGATACTGAACTTATTTAGAGGGAGGGACTTGGAGGAGGGGGAGACGGGACTCTAACTAAGCTTGTTGAGATCCTGAAGCAGATGGTGCTGTGTAAAAAAAAAAAAAAAAAAAAAAAACCAAAGCATTACGGTTCCAGCCATCTAAGAGGTAACAATAAAACTTGCTCCCATGAGGTTGGACTAAGCCACTAACCCCCCGGTACAGCTGGAAACACAAAAGCTTCTTAAAGTTCAAGGACCTCAACCCACCTGGTTAGACAATAACTAGGCCAAAACCTCATTTCTCAGCTGCTCTTGTTATCACTTGCTCCAACTCTCAAACCACTTAAAGAGAATTTAAAAATAAACTTGCCTGAGAAATGGGCCTGAAGTGTCTCATTTTCTTAAAAAAAAAATCCTGAGTAATACTGGCTAGGAAAAAGAGAAGAGAGAGGGCATTTCCAACAGTAATAAAGGGAAAAAGAAAGGTTCAGTAAATAAAGCAATTTTTAACTTATACTAGGTGCTTGGTTCACTTTTGGAAATATTGTCATATTTTACTCCTCTCTGCAAGAATAACTCTTTCTGCCCGGCTGGCATGGCTCAGTGGTTGAGCGTCGACCTATGAACCAGGAGATCAAAGTTCAATTCCCAGTTAGGGCACATGCCTGGGTTGTGGGCTTGATCCCCAGGAGGGCGCATGCAGGAGGGAGCCACTGATCAATGATTCTCTCTCGTCATTGATGTTTCTATCTCTCTCTCCTTTCCTCTTTGAAATCAATAAACATGCTTTAAAAAAAAGAATAACTCTGGTCTATTTTTCAGAGGTGTATATAGGTGACTGTGAAACTGCTAAAAAGAAATAAATACAGGGTTAGGGGCAAGGAAAGCCAGACAGAGAGATAGAGAGAGGAAATTTGCTGTGCACAGGAGTAAGGTAAAAATATCCAGTCACCACTTCTTTTTTTCAATATATTTTTACTGATTTCAGAGAGGAAGGGAGAGAGCGCGCGAGAGACAGAAACATCAATGATCAGAAAGAATCATTGATTGGCTGCCTCCTGCACGCCCACAACCTGGGCATGTGCCCTTGACCAGAATTGAACCCGGGACCCTTCAGTCCTCAGGCCAACACTCTATCCACTGAGCCAAACTAGCTAAAGTGCAGTCACCACTTTTATTCAACACTGTACTAGAGTCTTGGCCAGGGCAGTAAAGCCAGAGAAAGAAATAAAAATTGGAAAAGAAGAAGTAAAACTACCTTTATTTGTAAGCATGATTGTCTATGTAGAAAATCCTAAAGAATCTACACAAAAATTACTAATAAGTAAAGTTAGCCAAGTTGCAAGACAGAAAGTCAAGACTCAGTACACAATAATCATCTGTATTTCTATATACCAGCAATAAACATTGAGATATTAATTTAAAATAATACCATTTACGCCCTAACCGATTTGGCTCAGTGGACAGAGCATCAGCCCGAAGACTGAAGGGTCCTAGGTTCGATTCCAGTCAAGGACATGTACCTTGGTTTTGGGCTCGATCCCCAGTAGGGGGTGTGCAGTTGATCAATGCTTCTCTCTCATAGATGTTTCTAACTCTCTATCCCTCTCCTTTCCTCTCTGTAAAAAAAAAATCAATAAAATATATTTAATAAATAAATAAATAAAATAATACTATTTACAATCAAAAGACTTGCATGGCCTGTACACTGAAAACTACAAACCACTGCTGGGAGGAATCAGTGAATACCTCACTGAATGGAGAGGTGAGTCCTGTTCACAGAGTCGCAGATTCGTTGTTTTTAAGCTGAATCTATAAATGATTCATCTGTATGAATGTCTTCATTCATTTGTGCGAATGTTTTCGTTTCTCCTATGTATCAAATATTGTCCTAAATGCCAAGGATGCAGCAGTAAGATTAAAATGTAAGCCCTGCAGGGGCAGGGATGATTATCAGGAAAGAAAGAGAAGAGAAAGAAGCAAAATATGCATGTGGTTTAGGAAGTAGCAGGGAGGAGAACAATGCAAGGGAGGGGCTAAGGAATGACCCAGGAGGAAGGAATGAAAATTCACGTGGGGTGGAGACACTTTAACGAAGACCTGATAAAGGTGTGGAAGTGAGGCTTCTGCAGTAAGTCTTTGCTTATCATCTGTAGATTCCATGACCATAGGCTAATTGATATAAACAACAGTTAAGTTCCTGTATCTCATCAACATTATAACTAACGGATGTTATTTGAGGACCTACTGTAGATACCCAAGGGGAAAGTACTCCAGGGAGAAGGAATAACAAAAATTCTTTGAGGTGAGAACAAACCTAAAATGTTCCAGGAATGAGTTAGGCCAGTGATCGGCAAACTCATTAGTCAACAGAGCCAAATATCAACAGTACAACGATTGAAATTTCTTTTGAGAGCCAAATTTTTTAAACTTAAACTATATAGGTAGGTACATTGTTATTAACTTAATTAGGGTACTCCTAAGGCTTAGGAAGAGCCACACTCAAGGGGCCAAAGAGCCGCATGTGGCTCGCGAGCCGCAGTTTGCCGACCATGGAGTTAGGCAGTATGGCTGTGGCCTAGTGAGCAAGGGGAGAGTAATATTAGATGAGGTCAGAGAGGCAACAGGTGGCCAGTTTGGGTGGAGCTAATAAATTGAAAGACTGCATTTAAAACTAGAGTTGGAGGTCACCAGGTGAATAGGGTAGAAGAAAAAATCCAAGGACAAAATCCTGGGACACCTCAACACATAAGGCCAGCAGGAAGAAAAGCAACAAGAGGGGTCTGAGGAATAAAGAGGAAGAGAAAGAAAACAAACAAAAAAAGAATAAAAAACAACAACAAAGAAGGGGGTCTAAGGGAGGCGGAAAGAACACCAGGAGAGTGCAGTGTCCTAGGAGGAGGTAATGATCGATTGTGCATATGCAGCTGACAGGTCCAATAAGATGAAGTCGTTGGATGTGACAAAAGAGGCTGGAAAGGCAGTCAGCAGCTGGGCTATCTGGGGAGTTGTCAGGCACAGAGAAGGGGTGCAGGAGTCTCACTGCTCCCGGGTGGCTTTCAGGCCTCTGCTCCCACAGCTCCTCTTTACTGAGTTGAGGTCTGCTCAGCATCTTGCCCTCAGTGCCTGGCCTGGCAAAGCCTTCCCAACCAGGCCAGATCCCCTCACTACAGATGCTCACGGCACCAGCACCTGTCTCCTTCCCAGCACAGGACCCGAAGGAGTTGCCCTTTCATTTGTGTGACGGTGTGAAAAGTGTATCCGTCTATTTGCCTGCACTCCGGGGGCAAGGACCGTGTCCTTGCACATGGACTTCCTCTCTGCACCTAGCACAGGCCTGGCACAGAGCAGGCCCTCAACAAACGGTAGGAGATAAGGGGGAGACTTACAGGCACTCATGTGACCAGGTAAAGCCATAGGGATGGTGAGGTGAGGTGAGATGCACATCCAAGTCAGAAGGGGGGACAGGACATGGAGTCTGAGGGAAGGGAGAAGGCACTGGAAGGAAAGGAAAAGAAGTCTTTCCTCCAAGGCACAGAGCTGGACGAGGCAGGAATCAGAGGCCGCTCCAAGAGAGTTGATTGCAGGCCTGGAGGAGACAGTGGAGGGCTCTAGTCGGTCCCGTTTAGCTCTTGTTTTAGGCAGAGAAGAGAGTATAGACGGACTTGGTGATGAGAGGCTGGGAAGCCCACTTGCTCATCACCACAGTAAGACGGATGTTGGGCTGTCCCAAACATACCAAAGAAAGAGAGGTTTTGTTTGGGGGCGGAAATCCATTATCTACCTCTGCAAATTAAACACCAGGGGAGAATTAGTAGATAAAATGTTCACCCCTAAAGGAAGAATATTAACCTTACGAAGTGCCTATCATGTGCTATCCGTTATCTCATTTAATCCTCAACTCCCTGGCCACCCTGTGTCGGACCATTCTTTCCTATTATTCCTTTCAAAGCATTTTATCACTGACAGTAGTTATCTTGTATGTTTCTTTACTGCTTATCATCTGCCTTCCCGGAGCAGGGTAAGCTCCTGGGGCAGGAAGCTTGTCTGACCTTATGTCACACCCTCTGCCAGCTCAGCACCAGGCACACAGCAAGCAGCAAATGTCCCGAGAAGGAAGGAGTTTCGTACAAGTCCTACCACCTACCTACCGACCTACCTGCTCTACAGGCAAGGATCCTTGCTCATCTTTCATTTTTCTCCCTTAGTGTTTAAAGCATTTGTATGTTTGAACTGAGGCCGCTCTATACCATCTTGCTGTTTTTCTAGTACTTGCAAGACTGGTCTCGGCCCTACTCCTCTCTCCAAAAGCAAAATCTGTCCCTTCCCTGTTTAAAGTCCAAATGAAAAGGAAAACGGAGGGGGATGGGGGGACTTGCAATGTAGTTCAGTATCTGGTTAAAACTAGTCTTACTTCCCCACTCTGACTGACTTGGGTGGAGCTGCAGAGCCTAACCCCAGGGCCCTGCCACAGCTGATTTGGGCAGAGCTGCGGGGACCCCCAGGGGCCGCCACAGAAGGAGTTATATAGGTCAGAGCCTCCCCACGAGTTCAGTTCAGGCTTTGGATCTGGAATCCCCTGGACTAGCCGATGTGCGAAATAAAGGTTACACTTTCCTCCCTCGGAGTGCTGGCTGATCGTTCTCCCGAGCATTCCGCCACAACACAAGCAGCCTCCACCTGACTATGTGAACAACCCCATGCTCTCTGTCCCTCTGGTGTCTCTGCATGAGCTCTGCTTCTGCATATATGACTTCCCCTCGGGGATGCCCAGCAAAGCCACTCGACTGTCCTTCTTTGTCAAGTCTTCCATGACCCCCGTGTTAGTCTCCTAGGGCTGCTACAACAAAGTACCACAAACTGGGTGGTTTAAAACAACAGAAATGCATTCTCTCACAGTTCTGGAGGCCGGAAGTCCAAGTCCAGGCACCGGCAGGGCCACACTCTCCTTGAGGGATCTGGGGAAGAACCCATTCCCCACACCTTTCTCTTAGCCCCTGGTGTTGGCCAACAGTTCTTGATGTTAGGGGAGGGTAATGTTTTCCTCCTGCATACCAGAGGTCTCCACTGCCGGCTGAGCTCTGTGGAGCTAAGGAAGTGCAGGTCCAAGGGGGGAGCAAGTTAATCCCCTTCTCCTTTCCCCCCTCTCAGGCCAGGAGGGCTTCCGGTGAGGAGCTGCAGTCTTTCCGCTGCCTCAGAGGATGGGATGGCACCCAGCATGTAATGAGAGGTTAGGGTGGTGATGCCATTTACCAACCCCTACTTAACTGGCAGACCAGCTCTCGCAGCTGTTTTGGACAGCCAGCACTCTGGTGAATGAATCACCCTGCACCCTGGGCCCCACCAGGTGCAGCCCTGGCCTGGGATCACTTCTGCACCAAAAGCAGCCAGAAGCTTCAGCAAGCCAGGGCTCAGTCCCAACCACTCAGGAGGTCCTTGCAGGCCCCCCAATGCTCGCTCAGACCTCCACAGGTGCACACACTAACACACACACAACTGTCAGATCATCACGAGTGTCAGGCACATCTGGGATTTCTGCAATAAGGTGTGCCGGGGTCTGGACCATTCTGCTCTACACTCCCCCAGCTCCATGCAAACAAGTCAGTAAAAGTTCGGGCAGAGCTGCTTCAGGATCAACCAGATTTCTTCAAGAAACAAGAGTGGTAAATTCCACACATCAGCTTTGCTTGAGCTGACAAGTTGTAGCTGGGAAAGCAAGGGGGTGGACTTTGCTTTTTGGGTTACAAAAGTGAATTGGGCTGGCAGCTAAAGCTTGAATAATAAAGGTGGAAGAGAAGGTGGTTAAAGAAAGGGAGTGAGATAAGGATAAAAAATATCTTTTCCTGCCTGGCCGGTGTGGTTCAGTGGTTGAGTGTCAACCCAGAAACCAAGAGGTCACAGCTTCAATTCCAGGTCAGGGCACATGCCCAGGTTGCGGGCTTGATCCCCAGTAGGGGACGTGCAGGAGAGAGCCGATCCATGTTTCTATCTCTCTATTTCTCTCCCTTCCTCCTTTCTAAAAATCAATAAAAACATATTTTTTTTTTAAAAAAAGCAAAACCTTTGCTCTAGCTGGTTTGGCCCACTGGATAGAGCGTCGGCCTGGGGACTGAAGGATCCCAGGTTTGATTCCCACCAAGGGCACATGTGTAGGTTGCAGGTCCGAGCCCCAGTAGGGGGTGTGCAGGAGGCAGCCAATCAATGATTCTCTGTCATCATTGATGTTTCTCTCTCTCTCCCTTCCTCTCTGAAATCAATAAAAATATATTTAAAAAATAATAAAAAGCAAAACCTTTAAAAAATCTTTTCCTATCACCAGGATTTTAGAAAAACTTTACTTCCTGGATCTTTCCTACACACATGGCTTTTTCTGTCTCTCTGCTGGAGTCCCGGTCACTGGCGGAGAGGCATGGCATGGGGGGACGGGAGAGGTATGGGAGGGTGGACAAGCTCAGGAGGCTCAGCTCAGCCCACCACTGCCCAGCACCTCCAGGAGGGAGCTGAGCAAACACAGAGCCAGGCGGCTGGAAGTCAGCAAACATGGAAACAGCAGCTGGAGGAGAGCCTCGAAAGTAACCAAGAAAAGGAAAGGTTATGGAAGAATACAGCGGGCAGCCCTGTGTGCTGGGCCAACACAGGCACAGGGGATAAGCCCCTCGGCTGGCCTGACTGCTCTCCATTAAATGAGGCATTGGGCGCAATGCCCCACTCGAGGTCCTCTCTAGATCCAGCATTTTCCAGTCTCGGAAAGGGGACTCTGTAGAGTGAGAAAATGTGTGTGTGTGTGTGTGTGTGTGTGTGTGTACACATGTGCACACACATATGCACATATAAACACACACCAACGTATAGTCAAAGCTTCTCCCTGAATTGCAACAAACCAAAAGAGATGCTGGGGAGTGTGGGGTTCAGAGAGTGTATCTTAGAATCAGAGGGGGTAAGTTGCAGCTCTGAAGCTCACTATAGCTGTGTGACCTCGAGCAAGTGACTTAACCTCTCTGACCTCCATCCTTGACCTATTGAATGGAGCTAGTTACAGTGTTCACCTCTCTGAGGCAGCAGACACCCGAGCCTTCTCCACTGAGAGTTGATTCCTGTATATTTAACAACAGAGAACTACCACGTTAGATGATCAAGTGTGATATATTTTAAGTGTGTTTTTTAAAAAATATATTTTATTGATTTTTTACAGAGAGGAAGGGAGAGGAATAGAGAGCCAGAAACATTGATGAGAGAGAAACATCGATCAGCTGCCTTCTGCACACCCCCCACTGGGGATGTGCCTGCAACCAAGGTACATGCCCTTGACCGGAATCGAACCTGGGACCCTTCAGTCTGCAGGCCAACGCTCTATCCACTGAGCCAAACCGGTTAGGGCAAGTGTGTTTTTTTTAATTTAACATTAATAATAAACATGGAACCTAAGCTAATAGGAAATACTAACATCAATTTCCTGGTTTTGATAGTATACTACAGTTATGTAAGATATTATCATTGGGGGAAGCAGGAGGGAGGGTACACAGAATTTCTCTGTATTATTTTTGCTACTTCCTCTGAATCAAACCATTTAAAAATAACAAGTTGTTGTAAAAATTAACAAAAATATTATTATTGCATATATGACTATTTGAAGATAAAGTAAAAAATCTAAATTTGAGGTTTTATATAAATGAGACACCCTAGAAAATCTACCCCTGCTCCTCTCTAACTTGTCCCCCTGCAAGAAGTCCTAGTTCTTTAAGAATTAAGTTAGATAATATTTATACAGCTCTTAGCACTACCAGGAATAGAGCCTCGATGTCTGCTATTTTTTAAAAATATTTTTATTGATTTCAGAGAGGAAAGGAGAGGGAGAGAGAAATAGGAACATCAATGATTGATGGGCTGCCTCCTGCACACCCCCTACTGGGGACTGAGCCATCAACTCAGGCATGTGCCCTTGACCGAAATCAAACCTGGGACCCTTCAGTCGGCAGGCCAACGCTCTATCCACTGACCCAAACCAGCTAGGGGGATGTTTGCTATTTTTAAATATGATAGTGATTATTACCCAAAATAGGGAAATAACATTCCATGTTTGGGACATATGTATCACAACATAGCAATTTTGAATGATGCTCTAGATGTAAGGTTGTTGGCATTGAGAGCAGTTCATAATATATTAAGTGAAAAAAAGCAGGTTAAAATCTGTATGGGTAGTTTTATCCTATTCTTTTGCAAGTTAGTCTAGTGAGTAGCTAAGAGCATCTGGTTCTGGAACCAGACTGCCTGGGTTCAAATCCCAGCTTGGTTACTTACCTATGTGATCTTAAGCAAAGTACCTAATCGTTCTGAGCCTCAGCTTTCTCATCTGTACAATGGGTTTAATAGTAAAACCAGTCATTGGATTGTTGAGGATTAAATGAATCCATACATGTAAAGTACTGGCAAATGATGCCATTCAAATGTTAGCTATCAATTGTTAGATTTTATTCTGCACTAATATATTCTCATTAGGAAAGAGTCGGGAGGAGCATACAAGCATCAAAATTGCAGCAGCGATTATCCTAAATGATAGGCTTGCAGAGGACTTTCCTATTTCTGCTAATATTTCCACAGGAAGTATGGGCAAAAAACAAACCTGAAATTCTTGGGATAAAAAAAATATATATATATGTTTTAAAAATTTTAACACATCAGTTGTTTCCATGTAATAGCTAGAAGAAAATATGGAGAGGGAATCTATAACAAAACTCCAAAACAGAATATAAGTTTTCTGAGTTTGCTAGTGTCTCAGAGTAACTATAACTGGACATTTCCCCCAGCCCATGGCTCTCAAAAAATGTTGGATGACACGCCCATGCGAGTCACCCACGTAATGGATACATATTTTTAACCACACACGCAATCCCATGCTCAAATTTACCTCACACACATATGTACATATTATCAAAGAGAAGAGATTATACATGCAGGTTAAATGCAGTCACGGAAAGTGCCTTGGCAAGCGGCGAGCGAAGGCACAAAGAAGGTTCTGTGGGTTTCCCGCGCTCTGGTTCCCATGCAGTTCCCAACCAACACCACTTAGGACGGCACGGACCAGCGCCTTCCTTCCCAGGTGGCTGCCTTCCCACACTGCCCACCACCTCCCTCACTGGCACCGGCCAGACGGGCACCTTACGTGGAAGGACTCTAGCGAGCCAACCGAGTGTGCACAAGAGGCGGGGAATCCTGCTCCCGCCTTCCCGGGGGGCGATCTGGTTGCCCGGGACCCAGGCGCTGCTGCCTCCCTCCCTGGGCACAGCCCCAGGCCAGCCGCTGCTGGAGAGCTGCCCCAGGTCCACTCGGCTTCGCTACATGAAAATAAAACACCAGCCTGTTCAGGGGCCGCCCGGCACATTATTGCGAGGAAGCTATAAAAGCTGCCAACATGGGTTACCTCAAGCGTTTTCCTTCTCCAATACACCGGGGCTGAGGCGCTGCCTTTCCTCGGCTCCCCCGCTTTCCATCTTTTCGGAAAAGGCTTTCTGTGTCCCGACTGTGTTTGTTGACATCCCGGCCTCTTGGCCGCTCCAGCTGCGCGAGAGCGAGTCTCCCTCCCCGCCATTCAAAGTGGCCCCTGTTCCGACCCGCTGCCCATAACATGCACTTCCAGACCACACGGCCCACTGGCTTCTCAAAGTCTGGCTCGGAAACCAAATAAAAAGCTTCTCACTCACACTCCAGTTTATGTGCAGCAGCTCAAAAGCCGTATTTTCATGTCTTCCACGACTCCCACCTGAATAAATTCATTTTAAGTGCCACTTTTCCATCTGTGGGTTAGGAAGCAGTGAGGAGGTCTGAGGGACAGCCCTGCGGGCTCCGTAGGATGCTACAGGCAGACAGGGATGCAAAGTGACCTGAACAGCCACACCTGCAGCCCCTCGCCTAAGCCGCTGCATTCGGCCAAGCTCCTGCCTTTGTCATGGTTGACAACATGGCCCTTATAGTCCAGGCTTCCAATCCCAGCTCAGCAGGCTCCTGGGTGTGTCCCCTTGGGGCTCAGGGCCACCTTAGCGCTTATGTCCTCATCTATAAAATGGGCACAATGCTGGGGGGATAGTGCAATGCTTGCATGGGATGATGAAATGCACATTGAGTCCATCCTATTTCATAGCCAGGAAACAGACGCTAGGAAGGCTCAGCATCTCACAGCTGGTTCAGGGATTCGAACCCCGGCTGCCTGACACCAAGCCACTTTCCATGCCGACATAGCAACACACCCATCCAACAACCAGTGCTGGACACGGTAGAAAGAAATTTTATGTTTCAACAGACAACTATAGCACACACGTGTGGGTTATCAAATTCTGGCCCTCTTCATTGCCACTGAGCCATTTTTCACCTCTTAGTAATTTTTTTTTAAGTTGTCACCTATCAGTAAATTGGACTGGATCTGCCATCTTGCACGTGTTCTCAGTCCTTCCGCTTTCCAGTTGTCCTCCCACCCTCCTGATGTGGCTTCACTGGGAACTACAACCTGACTGCCCAGGTCCTTATCGGGACTCCAGGTTGGCTGTAGCTGACCTCGCCCTCCAAGATCTAAAGAAGCCCTGCAAGCAGAAGCTGGGTGGCTTGAGAGAAACTTCAAAGAACTCATCGCCACAGAAGATCATGAATCCCCTCATTTGAATGCCTGATAGTTCACACCATTCAGCCAATATCCTCTCCTACCAAGTCCAACAGATGGTTCAGCTGGCCCTTAGTGAACAAAAGGCTGAGAACTGAACGAGAACTACACTTGTGTGGTTCAGAGGAAAGAGGAATGTCTCTTCTGTCCTTGAACAAGATGGGGAACTAACAAAGACCCTCTCCTTGGCCAAACTTTAGTTCGGCTTCTCTGAGCCCTGAGCCTTCTCCTCAACTAGACCTTGACCTTGGCCTTCCTCGCCAGGTCCACATCGCCATGTCTTAGCAGGAATCCTGTTAGGTCAGTTGAGCAAGACTCCCTCTACCTTTGATGTCTGCTCTTAGCAATTTTCCATCCACTGAGCCCCTCACTCTGTCTCTTGGTGATAAATCCCTGCCAGTCCTTGTATTCAGAGTTGAGCTCCATCTCTCTCTTCTATTGCAACCGCCCTGAATAAAATCTTTTTTATCACTTTAATACGTGTTAGAATAACGACTTCTTGTTGTTTGTTTCTTATTGTTAATCCTAACGAGAGAAACATCAAGAGTTGAGCTCCATCTCTCTCTTCTATTGCAACCGCCTGAATAAGATCTTTTTTATCACTTTAATAAGTGTTAGAATAACGACTTCTTGTTGGTTGGTTGTTTGTTTCTTGTTGTTAATCCTAACGAGAGAAACATCGATGTGAGAGACATGTGCCCTGACCAGGGCCGGGAATAGAACCTGCAATCCAGGTTGGGAATTCCTGATTGGGAATCGAATCCGAGACCCTTCAGTGTGTGGGCCGACACTCTTACCATTGAGCGCCACCGGCCAGGGTGAATAACTCCTTCTTTAACAATAGGAAAGCTTGCTTCGAGTAGGAGGGCCTCTCTTTCCTGAGAAATTTCCATTTATGTCCCAATACCATCCCCAGGTCTCTGAGAGCCACCTCCTTCTCCTGCTTCGTACAAGCAAACTTATGACAATGACTGCATTGGTTTCTCACCTCCACCCTGTGAATCTTTGCCTGTCACAGGCTGGCTGCCAGCCCCCCTCCCTGCCCTGCCGGCTGCTGGCCCCCAGCTCCATGACAGGCCATTCACGCAGAGAACACAGCTACGAAAATACAGAAACGCAGTTCCCATCTGGAAACGACTCAAGGCTAAATATTATGTAGGATGCGATGGTGTTCATCTACCAGCAAAAAAGCGAGGCTCAGAGAAGCAGAGAAACGAGGAGACTGCAGGCAAGAGGGCCAGTGCGTCAGCAAGAGCTAAATTTAGCAACAGAAGCCTCTAACATCATTCTCTCAGGAAAAGGAGCCGTGGGAGAGAAAAAAAATATGAACATATTTAAATGAAAGAACCTTTGAGAGAGGGAAAGAATCCCTGTCCTAACTGACCTGCTGCTACTTCTCAGAAACCAGAGTGGAAAAGGAGTTCTCTTGGGGAGACTGGGCCCAAGGTCAGCGGAAGGGCTCCAGCTGGCCCGTTCCAGACCCAAGGAACCAAATCCCCTAGTGGAAGGTCCCTTTGGCCCGTTGACTGCATGGCACAAAGGAAGCTGCAGATTGGGAAATGCAATGGTAATTGCTGGGGGCAAGGGGAGCAGGTGGATTCTAAGACACTAGAAATTCTGGAAAAACCTGTAACACAGCTTTCAAACAGATGTTGCTTTCTAGTAGAGTGGCTGGTGTAAAGCCACTCACCACCCAGGCACCAGATGCCTACAGGGAGGGTTTGGATGTAGGGAGAAGAGACAGAGACGTCCCAGGCAATGCAGCATAATGTATCCGAGCACAGGTGTGGGACCCAGTTCAGGCCCAGCTCTGCCTGAAGCCGGCTCTGTGGGGTGGGGCCAGTTACCCCGCTCTGGGCTAAAGAGAACAAAGGTAACAGGACATTTTTAACATACTAAGATTGTAAATATTTTTGGATGTATGTGTAGGGAAGAGGGAAGGCAACATCCGAATTACCCACCCACCCCCATTAAGCCTTCTGTCTTGACCTCAACAAAAGACCCATTTTTTAAAACATTTCATCACACTCATAAAAATGGATTGGTCCCCACAGAGGACTCGTCGTTTTACTATAAACAGAGTCCTTCTGCTATGGATGGAAGTGGGGTTTCCCTTTCCCCACTGGATGCTGAGGGTGGGGTCCCTATAGTATCTCAAGAAAAAGAATTTTCTGAGACTTGCACGGGAGGATGAGTGATTTTTTATTGGTGTGAAATGACATCCCTGGGTTTCCAAAGCCCCATTTCCCTTAATTCAGTCCTGGAAGAAGCGCAACTGGGGAGTCAGTGGAGCTAAAAGCAAAGCCAGTGTTCAAAGTGTCCCTTCCATGTTGGAATTAGGTCCCGTTTAGCAATAGGTTAGCTGCTGTCCGTTAGCCCATTGTGTGGGGTCCCCGTGGACAAATGCAAGAGAGCAGGAGTGTGAGAGTCCCACCGGCCAGGAGTCAACCAAGAGGAACCAAGAGAGACCGAGAGAGTGAACGCCTTTGTGTAGGGGACTAAACATCCCAAGTCTTTCCCCATTTGCAATGGCCATGCCTACTCTGGCCAACCGCCTGTTTCCAGGAGAGCAGACAGTCAGCACCCCTGTTTTATGAAAATGAAAGTGAGCTCAGGAATTGAGGGCAGGAGCTCAGATCGGCCTAACAATCCTGGCCTCTCTCCAATCCCACTGCTTGCTGACTCCAGGCCTCCTCAGCCAGCCAGGGACCCCCAGCTGGGAGGAGGTGGGGCCCTGGCATCCCTAGCCCCATGTGGCCGGAGGCATGCCTGTCTGCTCACCCTTCCCTCTCCCTCATTCATCCCCACCTCAACTCTCTGTCCCTGCTCCTGCTTCCATAATAAGAAGGTTCAGGGAAACTAGGAGAAGTTCCTCTAACAACTCATTAGTTAACTGTCTCACCTTTACTATCCTATCACCTCATAGATCAAAAACTTCTCATTTGCAATGTATGAGTCAGAATTTGCTCTGCTGTGCTTGATGGAAGCCACCAAAGTTGACATGACTTAAGTGGGGGGAAATGGAATTCATGTGCACTGGGGTGTCTGGAGTACATACTAGTATCTAGCTTCAGGCATGGCTAGATCTAGGAGCTCAAACATCCGGGTTCTGAGTATCTGTCCTTTCTCCACTTAGTGAGCAAGATATTCACCATCAGGCTTACCTTTACAACCTACTAACTCCAGCAAAAATAGATCATCTTCCCCAAGAGCTTGGGAGAAAGGTGCCAGGAAGGACTCACCTGACTAGGATCACCTCCCCACTTCTAGGGACGACAGGGCAAGGGTCTGCCTTACCCAACCACACAGCATAAGGTGCTCCCTTCCTAGAAGGGAGTGGGAAATGCTGGGAAGGAAATCAACAACAGATTTCCACCTAAACAAATCTCTCCCACTCTAAGAACAAATTAGTTCTTGGCACAGGCATTCATTGGCAGCAGTAAGCAGGAATGACACCCAGGCAAAATGAATGATTAACTAACATTCACAAAAAATGCCCAAATACTACAACAGAAATCTGTATGAGAACATGATTTTTTAGTCAGGTTTATTTAGGTACGATTTTTTTTTAAATATGTTTTTATTGATTTCAGAGAGGAAGGGAGAGAGATAGAAACATCACTGATGAGAGAGAATCATTGATTGGCTGCCTCCTGCACACCCCACACTGGGGATGGAGCCTGCAACCCCGGGCATATGCCCTGACCATGAATTGAACCATGACCTCCTGGTTCATAGGTCAACACTCAACCACCAAGCTACCCCAGCCCAGTGGTCTGATTTACATATGGCAAAATTCACCCTTTTAGTACAATTTTTAGTAAATGCATGCAATTATGTAACCACCACCACAATCAAAATATAAAACATTTCCATCAATCCCCAAAATTCCTTGGTGTCAACCCTAACCCCTATTCCTGGCCCCTGGCAACCACTGATTTGATATGGCCTTATAACTAAACAAGATATTCTGAAAGTTATATTTCCAGAATATCTTGAAGTTATTCAGTGTGTAGCCTGTTGAGTCTGGCTTATTTCACTTACAATGCATTTGAAATTCACCTGTGTTGCTGCATGTATCAGAAATTCGCTCCTTTTATTACTGAACATCATCATTGCTATAGACCCAGGGGTTCTTTAATTCACCTACAAAAATGTGATCTAAGATATTCATAAGGTACCCTACATATATCATTATTTTATATCTCAGTTCAACAAATATTTAAATTTCCTCAGTATATCCAGAAACAGGGTAATATCAGTGAGCAAGATAAAGTCTTGGCGCTTACATTTTAATGGAAAGAGATAGAAAATGAAGAAATATGTCAGGAGAAATGACATGAGGCAAAATAGAACAGGCTAGAGGAAGGGGGGCGGCGGAGGTTGTAATAAAGTGATCAAGGAAAGCTCTAAGACACTCAGAGAGAGCAAGGGCCATAAGCCTTGAGATTACCTAGAGCGGGGATGGGGATCATCTGGCAAGGCCTGTGAAATCATTTGGTCTGGCCCTGCCGAGGCATTAGGGGTGAGTTCATTAAATGTTTGACCAAATATAGCTGGCTAATTTTTAAGCTGATACTTTTGTATGGCCTGCAGATGATGTTATAAATATCCAATGACCCTTGGCAGAAAAAAGGTTCCCCACCTGAGCTAGAGGAAAACATCCCAGGCAGAAGGAACTGCCAGAGCAGAGGTCCATGGCTCCTCCCCGGACACTGACACCACCATCAAACGCGGCCCTGATGGACCCTTTGATCCAGCCGTACAACACACTGACACTTCGGGAAGCCCGTCGCCAGCGACGACGCCCGCTAGCCAGATCAACAAGGACAACCAAACCACCGACTTGGGGTCAGCTGAAGAAGTTAACAACTGAGGCCCAGCAGATGGTAGAAAAGCAAGAAGTGGAAGCTACTCTCTCAGTCAAGTCAGAGGACTCTGAGTAAATTGGCAAAAGAGACTTTCATTTGGTAAGAAATGTTACTGTGGTTTGATTTTTCACTTATTGCTGTTTTGCATTGCCATTGTTTTATTATTCTTACTAGTTTTAAAAATGTTATGTTCAAGTTTTAAAATGTTTGGGGTTTTGCATTGGCATTGTTTTGTTATTGTTTTAATAGCCAGAGTTTTGTTCTTGATGCTTAAGTTTGATGCTTAAATTTTACTGTCATTATGGTAGCTTAAAAAATAAAAGAAGGGTGACATGTGGGAAGCTGATATAGGGTTAAGCCTCGGACTGACCTGTGGGCAAAGTCATAAACAATTCCCAGCTTGGAGGGCACAGTCCTCTTGGCATAGTTAGGCTTGACCTTATAACGCTCCCTAGATCTTACTCGGGAAGCTAATGGGCTGAGGGAATTGCAAGAAGAACAAAAACAAGTGAAACTCACAAGAACAGTGTAAACAAGTGAAACTCACAAGAACTGTGTAACTATGGAAACCACTACCTTGTTTACCTCTCACTATAAAATAAAGGCTCAGCTTGCCTTGGAATCTTTCTCTGTGGCCTCAGCCAGGCACAGGAAGATCCACGGAGACTAAAGAGAGCTAGAGAGTTCTGAATGCTGTCTCCGTGTAAAACATTCTTTGCCGACTCCGTCCACACCTTTGGGAACCCCTGGACCACTGGGGCTAACCCCCAGCACTCACTGAGCTCAGTGTTTGAGGAACAAGTTGACCAAAGGCTACGTTAGCACATCAAGGGCAGGAGCAGCTGGGAGATGAGGTGGGAGGAAAGGCAAGGCCTCCCAAACCAAGGTGAGGCCTTTGGGTTTCACCCTAACAAGATGGGAAATTATCTCATCCAGGTATCCATCTCTTCTCTGTAGCTTCAACCTCTGGTCTATCAGATGTACTTCTCACCTGCAACTAAACATGCTCAAGCCTTCCTCTTTTTAAACCTTCCCTGGATCCTCACACACCATTACCCTTCCTTTCACGTTCACATATCATGAATGACATCACATTCCCTCTACTTTACCGCCTCCCAATGCCCCAGGAACTTACTGCTATCTGGGTGTCACCTCCAGCACTGTATGTCACCTCCTGCTATAGTCATCAATGACATTCTCAGTTTGCACCTCTCAAAAACAAGTCTTTCTGTCCTGAGAGTCTCTTTCCTTGGCTTTAGTGACACCAAATTCTCCTGGCTTCTTCTACCTGGACATTCCTCAGCAAAGAGCACTGGCTCTGGTCTTGGGTGAACACCATACCAGCTGTCCAGCTGCCCCCAGCAGCGCCAGGGATGTGGCTCTACCAGACACCCTGCCGCAGCCAATCAAATATATCATGGCCCACTTTACACCAGCTCCCTTATGGTCTCTAATGCAACCGATTGATCGTAAAGAACAGAAGTGGGGTAGTCATCACGCCCACGCTTGAAGTGCTCCCGGGAGACATCACCAAGTTTGCTTCTCCCACGTTGTGCACCCAGGATTTGAGAAACATGCCTTACCTTTCACTAATCAGAGGGCTTCTTTCTCCACCTGCTGGGGCACCCTTTTTCTCCACCACGCCCGCCCTCATCAATGCAGATGTCACCGGAACAGTGATTAAACCTAATAGGAACATTTGAGTTGATTATCTGTCATTGGACTTAGAAGATGCCTTTGCCATGAAAAGTGGATTCTTTCTGGAACCTAGTGAATTTCTCCCCCTGACCTCTGATATCTTGCTTTCGTACTCTATGGGATTTTTTTTCCTTTCTTTCTTTAAAAATTAACTTCACTAGGGGGGAAAAAAATGAAACATTTCTGGTTGTGGGAAGGGGGAGGGGGAAACAAGCAAATACAGTGAGGCCCCCCTGGCCCCCATCTGTTCCAAATCTTCCCCTCACAGGATGTAATGTCTAAAAAGCAAGAAAAATATGCCTTCCTCTTCCAACATCCAGCAGGATCTTGCATGCAAAGGGAAGAATGTCTGGTTACTCTGGGTTTTCATCTGCTTTTTAACTCCCACATGTT
>NW_005370597.1:4233399-4235453 GCF_000412655.1 Myotis brandtii | reverse complement strand
CCACCAGGGTTCACCCCCCCCTCACCCGCCAAAACCCCAGTGCTATGGGGCCAGGAGCCAGCAGGGTTCACCACTAGTGAGGAACATCCTGGTTTTGGCAATGAGCTCCCTCCCCTCCACACACCAACCCTTCTGGCACAAAGGGTTAGTTCTAAACATGACCAATGACTTTTGCAGATTTCTTAGCACAAGACATGCCAGAGGGATGCCTGGGCCCCCGGAGGAGGTGGGGCCGCCCCCGGGGGTAAAAGGGAGTGGGCTCAGAATCCCGAACTTCTTATTCTGCACTCTCACCCCTGCTTCCAGGCACTTTGCAGGCGGATGTACACGGGCAGCCAACTCTTGGACATCTGAACAGGAAGGATGCCCCCCAGTCGCTGATACAGGCCTAGCTGATACCTTTCCAGGACTGGGAAGGTGATATTTACAGGGAGGGCAGCTAGCCAAGCTAGACCAGCTCCAACCTTACTCCAGCCAGCCCCTTCTTCCGTCTCCTGCAGTTGTTCAAGTTAAATGAAGAGGCATTCCTCCCTGAATTGCTTGATTTTTACGCAAGGACAGAGGCTCTCGTTAAAATGATTGAGAAACCCTGACTGCAAAGGTGGACAAGAACCTGCCTGACCTGCCCTGCCCCTTTGGCTCTTAATCTTCCTCTCTTCTGTCCCCCGGCCACCTCCACCTCCTCCTCCTCCGCCTGGGCCCCCAAGCTTGCTCCTTGGCACATGCTGCTTCTTTGTACCCCGACAGCACGGGTCCCATGTGGTCCTCCAGGTGAACACAGCTCTCTTACCCCTTCATCCTTTCCTCCAGCCCTCTCACCCCTTATCACACCCTACAAGACCTATATGCTTCATCCTTCCTTACTCACACCCTCCACTGACTAGACTTCCTGCCACTCTTCCCCTACAACCTACTGCCTCCTTGCTGTTGCTCAAACATACCAATTGCCCCCGCCCCCCTTAGGTCAGGGCCTCTGCACCTGCTGATCCCTCTACCTGGAACCCCTTCTCCTAGGCGTTTGAAATTCAGCTCCCTCAGATGATCTAGATTTCTGCCCCAAACTACCTCTCTAGAGAGGCCTTGCTAACACTAATAAAAGGCTCCCCCATCCCTCCATCACTCTCTACCGGCTCCACCCCACACCTGCTTTATTTTCATTCACAGCATCTTTCACCACCACCAAAGGCTCTCTCCTTGACCAACCTTTACTCAGGCTCCTCTGAGCCCTCGTCTCAACTAGGCCTCAACCTTGGCCCCTGCTAGGTCGTCCCCTCCTCTTGATAGCTGATCAAGTTTCTCATCCCTGTCTTCGAAAGTTAGTCCTTGGCCTGCCTTCTGCAAGTACAGTGGGGCCTTGACTTACGAGTTTAATTCGTTCCGTGACGGAGCTCGTAACTCAAATTACTCGTATGTCAAATCAAAAAGTGAACGAGTGAGACACGTGATGCTGGGCTGATGTTGTGGCATTCACTGTGACGTTCGCAGGCTGCGCCAAGTAGCGGTGGGGTATCTGAAGCTGGCTCGTAACCTGAATTTTAGCTCGCAACTCAAAGCAAAAAATCGGCCAAGAGATGGCTCATATCTCGAAAAACTCGTTAGTCGGGACACTCGTAAGTCAAGGCCCCACTGTATCCTGCTACGTTGGTTCTGCAAGAATCCCCCTACCCTTGATGTCTCCATCCACTGACCCCCTCACTCTAGATCAGTGATGGCGAACCTATGACACGAGTGTCAGAGGGGACACGTGAACTCATTTTTTTGGTTGATTTTTCTGTTAAATGGCATTTAAATATATAAAATAAATATCAAAAATATAAGTCTTTGTTTTACTATGGTTGCAAATACAAAAAAAATTCTATATGTGACACGGCACCAGAGTTAAGTTAGGGTTTTTCAAAATGCTGACACGCCGAGCTCAAAAGGTTCGCCATCACTGCTCTAGATGAACACCCCCTACCCTTGATGTCTCCATCCACTGGCCCCTTCACTCTAGATCAGCCGTGGGCAAACTACGGCCCGCGGGCCGGATCCGGCCCGTTTGAAATGAATAAAAC
>NW_005370597.1:4226498-4233309 GCF_000412655.1 Myotis brandtii | reverse complement strand
ACCCTTTTATATAATGATGTTTACTTTGAATTTATATTAGTTCACACAAACACTCCATCCATGCTTTTGTTCCGGCCCTCCGGTCCAGTTTAAGAACCCATTGTGGCCCTCGAGTCAAAAAGTTTGCCCACCCCTGCTCTAGATGAATCCCCCTACCCCTGATGTCTCCATCCATTGACCCCTTCACTCTGTGGGTCGTAAATCCCCAGCTGTCACTGCTGTATTCAGAGTTGAGCTCAATCTTTATTCTGTTGCAATAGTCTTGAATAAAGTCTTCCTTACCATTTTAATCATCGTCAGAACCATTTTTCATTAACGCCACCTGACATCACATGATCTTTGTGTTTACCTGTCTCCCTCCATTGGGCTGTGAGCTCCAGAAGGCAGGTAGGTCTCTGTGCTTGCTCTCTTCTGCCTCCCTAGCTTCTAGAACGGTATCTGACACGCAGCAGATACTCAACAAACACTAGTTGAGGAACAAATCTAGCTTCCCCCACTTCTCCCTTTTAAAAAAAAAAAATAAATAAATTATATATATATATTGATTTCAGAGAGGGAGTGGGTGGGGTGAGATAGAAACACCAATGATGAGAGAGAATCATTGATTGGCTGCCTCCTGCACACCCCACACTGGGGATAGAGCCTGCAACCCAGGCATGTGTCCTGACTGGGAATCAAATTGTGACCTCCTGGTTCATAGGTCGATGCTCAACCACTGAGCCACACCAGCCGGGCCCCTCCTTCTCTCTTCATCTCAATTTACCTGACACCCCCTCTGGGAAGTCATTCCTGAATCTTCCAAGGCTTGCCCCTGTGCTTCACCTAACAGTGCTCATAGTGTTCACAAGGGATAGTTCTCTGGTTTAATATGCAGTTTTAATTTAACTATGTGATATACTAACATACAGAACAAAGCACGGACGTCTATCATGACCACCTGCCCTCCTTCCCTCCCACACCTCCACAGCACCCCACCCCTGGCTGTTCTCTCTGCATAGGCATCCACGCACACACCGTCTGCATGTCTCCACTCCTCCCTTCCCCACATACGTTGCCTGAGCGACGGCTTCATTTAAAAGGGAGGAGGAGGAGTCCTGGCAGGGCTGAGAGCCAGTTCTCTACTCCCAAAACCAAGCCCAGCTTTGCACCCTTCTTTCGGGCTTTCTCCACTCACAGGAGGAAAAACGGCACTTCTGGGGCTGCCCTGTAAGAGGGCCAGACACCCCCAGATCACTTCTCCACTCCCGGCAAACTGACAAAGCCAGCGCGTTTCAGAGTGAGCAGCCCAGGAAGCGGGGATCCTGGAGGGCATGAGGGTTCGTTAGACCACAGCGGACCAGGGCCCTGGTGGTGGTGGTGAAAGGGGGGTCTCAGGGGCGGGGGAGAGGAAGCTGGTTGTAGAAACCGCCCAAGTAGGTTTCCACATAAAGGAAAAGTAAACAGATGAAGGCTCTTCCTCAGCCCTTTGAGCCTCTCAGAGCAGAGCAACCCTTCAGGTGTTGAAAAGCTAATCCGATTTAAAAATGCTTTGAAAGGGCTGGAAGAGGAAGTCCTGACTACTGACCACCCCCTCCACTGGCCTGCAGCCTGAGTGTGGTCCCTCTCCCCTCCCTCGGCCCTCTGTCTGGGGGCAACTATACACACAGAGACCCAGAGGAGCAGGAAGGTACCTGGGGCAGAAGCGGGAACCAACCCTGGTCCACTTAGGGCTACTGACTCCTCTTCCTGCCGAGACAAAAGGCTTCTTGAGAGCAGAAAACTGGCTGAGATTGGAAAGGGCAGACTCCACACAGCCTTCACCCCAAGGCAAGCTCAGCCCACTCACGCCCTCGACACCTGGAGGATATTGAAGTGCCCGGCCTGCTTCCTCCGAGGCTCGTTATTACCCCCACCCCACCCTCGCCTCCACTGCAGGTGCGTCTCATGTCTGGCAGCCAGTAACTCCCTGACGTCCAGGTGAAATGAGTCTCCAAGTGGCCTTGCTGGGCAGTTAAAGGAAGAGGTGAACCCTCTCCAAGGCTCCAGATTCTGGTCCTCACCCTTGGACAGCTTTTTGTTTTTTAAATGTATTTTTATTGATTTCAGAGAGGAAGGGGGAGGGAAAGAGAGATAGAAACATCAATGATAAAAGTCATTGATCGGCTAGCCTCCTGCACGCCCCACAGTGGGGATGGAGCCCACAACCCGGGCATGTGCCTGACTGGGAATCAAACCATGACCTCCTGGTTTATAGGTCGACACTCAACCACTGAGCCACACCGGCCAGGCTCCCTGGGACAGCTTTAGCAGACCTGTCACCCACTGCCATCAAGCTGTGGTGACCAACCAGAGACTCTCCCCGCTCCCGGTGTTAGCACTGAAAGCACCACTTCCATCACCACAGCCGCCCCACCTCCTCTCCTGCCACCACCTCCCCTCCACCCCCCAGGGTCAGGGCACATATTTTGGGAAGGTGGGCTCTCTGGGATTGCTCCCTAATGCTAATGCCCTTGCTGGGATTCAGAAGGGAGAAATGTGGTGAATCCAGAGGTTGAATCAATTCCTTTCAACCAGAAACTATGGGTTCTTAAACTGGACCGGCCGGAACAAAAGCATGGATGGAGTGTTTGTGTGAACTAATATAAATTCAAAGTAAACATCATTACATAAAAGGGTACGGTCTTTTTTTTTTTTTAGTTTTATTCATTTCAAACGGGCCGGATCTGGCCCTCAGGCTGTAGTTTGCCCACGGCTGGGTTAGAGCATCAGCCTGAGCACCAAAAGGTTTCAGGTTTGATTCCCAGTCAAGGGCATGCACCTGGGTTGAATGTTGATCCCTGGCCCTGGTCGAGGGTGTGTCTCTCTCACATCAGTGTTTCTCTCTCTCCTCCCTCCCTCCATCCACTCTCTCTAAAAATCAATGGAAAAAATATCCTCAGGTGAGAATTAACAACAAGAAAATAATAATGTCAGTCCCGGGTGGGTACTTGAAAAATCAGGGATACACTTTGTAAAATATATGGTTGTCTAACCACCATGCATACACCTGAAACTAATACAAAATAATATTAAATATAAACTGTAATTGAAAAAAATTAAAATGGTAGCAACATCAAAATATATTTTGGGAAGATTTTTTTTATTTTTAGGAATCATTTTTAGCATTTTGATAAAAATGTGGAGTAATCTTAACTCACAGACTAAGTGATTGTTACAAGTTTTTAAAAAGGAAAAGAAAAAGCTTTGTTCCAAAAGTCAGTCATGTGAGATAGTTTTTTTTTTCTTAAATTTGTTTAGAAGGGAAAATATAAAGCCATTAGAAATTATTGCATTTTGATATTTTTAAGTTTAACTTTATTGTTGAAAGTATGTTAGATACTTTCCTTTTTTCCCCCTTTTGACTCCCTCCACCCTGAACCCACCCTCAGCCCTCCACCACCATCCCCCCAGCCTTCACCACACTACTGTCTGAGTCCATGGTTGTGCATATGTGCATATAAATTATTTGGTTACTCTCTCCCCACCTACTCCCCCACCCCTGCCTTTCCTCTGAGACTGATATTAGAATTCTGAAGAAACAGTGCTGGAAATATACAAGTTGGGACTATCTATCTATCTATCTATCTATCTATCATCTATTATTCAAATATATTTTTATTGATTTCAGAGAAGAAGGGAGAGAGAAAAAGAGATAGAAACATCAATGATGAGAGAGAATCATTGATTGGCTGTCTCCTGTAAACCCCACACTGGGGAGGGGGTGTGCGGGAGGCAGCTGATCGATGTTTCTCTCTCATCGATGTTTCTAACTCTCTATCCCTCTCCCTTCCTCTCTGTAAAAAATCAATAAAATATATATTTAAAAAAACAACAACAACATACAGTGAAAAGGACTGAAAGGAAATGAACAAGATAAAAAAACAACAACGAGCACTTGCTAAACGTCTTGCTAACTCCTGTACATTCTTACCTCATTTAATCCTAGGCAATCCTATTAAACTAGAATTATTTTTATCCTCACTCTACCAATGAGAAAACCAAAGCTCCAAACGAATAATTAAACTGCCCAGTGGTTGCCCACAGCTAATAAGGGGGAAAGAAGGAACCTAAACTCAGATGTCCCTTTCAGGGCCTGCGTCCTTATCTTCTCCAGTGGTCAGCAAACTCATTAGTCAACAGAGCCAAATATCAACAGTACAACGATTGAAATTTCTTTTGAGAGCCAAATTTTTTAAACTTAAACTATATAGGTAGGTACATTGTTATTAACTTAATTAGGGTACTCCTAAGGCTTAGGAAGAGCCACACTCAAGGGGCCAAAGAGCCGCATGTGGCTCGCGAGCCGCAGTTTGCCGACCACGGTACTATACCACACCCACACTGCTAATAACTTTTCCCCCTCTACTCTCTACTTTGTTTTATTTTCTAAATTGTCTACAGTAACCATTATTGCATTTTTAAAACTTTTTCTTTCCATTTCAAAGGTAATACAGGCTTATAACATTTGGCGTTACTTTTTTAATGCAGAAAACAATAAAGTTAGGACCAAACAACATTTAGAAACTACGACTAGCCTTCCTTCATCTTAAATTTAAACTTCACAGTTTGGCTCTCTGCTGGCCTTTGGGCCACATTTCCCATCACTCCTTTCTCATAGTCGTTAAGTCACTAAACTAACTTATTAGGTGATATGGTCAGATCCACATTTCGGAAAGAACGCCTCTAGGGATGGAGAGGAAGGTGGACTGCTAAGGTGGAGGGTGGAGATGGTGGGGGCAGGTGAGGGCCTGCACCATGATGGCCCCACAGGGATAACCTGGCCAATGGCCAAGGCGAAACACACCTGTGGAAAGGCCACGCCCACAGTGCCCCGGGAAACAAACTGGCCACGGAAAAGCATCAGCGTTCAACGAAAGAAACAGCAGGCAGACCTGCGGGATCTGGGCAGGATCCCTCCCTGTGTCAGGGCCTCCGGGCTGCTCCTCCAAGGGAGCCAGGATACAGGGAGGTCTCCAGTAGCCACGCCCTGGAACCTCCAGGGCACCAATGGCCAGGGCCAGAAGGCCCACCACCCATACCAGGATTCTGGACCTGGCCTCCCTAGGAGCCATAGATTGAGGGTGGGAGCAGGGTTTTGAGAAAACAAATTACCAAGAGCTTGGCTGCAGCAGAGCAGTAGCAGGACAAAGTGCGAAACGTTGCAACAAAGATGCTCAGATTTCACTCACTTTTCCCAACCCTTGCAAATGTGTTGGGCTTTCCAAGTAAGGAAGCCGCAATGTTGCTGGAGGAAATAAAAAGAAAAGGAAGAAACATTCAACCGTGGTTCTCAGCCATCGTGGGGCCCCAGAACCACCTGGGAGGAGAGGCTGTTTAAAGGCAGCCGATTTTTCAGGTCACGCAAACATCCTGATCTCATAGATCCTGCTCAGGCCTAAGGGTCTGCATTTAATAAGGATTTCCCCAAGTTACTATTGAAGCCCACCTGCTCAGAAACCCCAATTGACAGTGTCTTGCTGATGTAAGAATTAACACTTGGGGAACACTTCTAATTACTTCACCTTTAAAAAAAAACATGTGGCAAAGGGTATAATGTACAGGGAATTTTTTAAAATTATTTTTTGCAGCTTTTCTGAAAAACATGATTCTTAAAAAGTTTAAAATATATATATTACAAAAGTAATATATGCCTATAATAAAAAGTTTTAAAGAGTACCACATTAGATAAAGGGGAAAATGGACATCCCCCTTCACCATCCCTCACCCCCATCAACACGACCAGCCCCACCTCACTCTCCAAACTAACCACTATGAACAGCTTGGTAAATATTAGCAAACAAGTCAGACTTTCTTTTGTTTTCATTTTTTAGTAATAGCGAATGCCTACAATAATGTGATGAAAATAACAATCAAAATTGTTGGTCGAAGTGCAAATTAATAGAGCCCTTCTGAAAAGCAATTTAGCAATGTGTTTCAAGAACCATGGGATCATTCATTCTCCTGGACCTATCAATCCCACATATAGGCATTCCTCCAAAGGCCATCACTCTCCTGAAGTGGTATGCAATGTTTTTTATTTTTTAAGTTTTATTGTGATAAGAACATTTATGAAATCTACCCTCTTCACAAATTTTTAAGTGTATAATACATTATTGTTCACTACAGGTACAATGTTGTACAGCAGATCTCGTAAGTTTATCTATCTTGCTTGGCTGAAACTTTATGCCCATTGACTAGTAACTCCCCATTCCCTCTTCCCCCAGCTCCTAACAATCATCACTCTGTGCTTTGATTTTATGAATTTGGCTACTTTAGAGATCTTATATAAGTGGGACTCATGCAATATTTTGTCTTTCTGTGATTGGCTCTTTCATGTAGCAGGATATCCTCAAGGTTCATGCATGCTGTGGCACATTGCAGAATCTCCTCCTTCTTTAGGGCTGAATAGTATTCCATTATATGTAAGTACCACAGTTTCTTTATCCATTCATCTGTCAATGGACATTTAGGCTGCTTCCACATCTTGGTTGTTATAAATTGTGCTGGACATAGGAGTGCTAATATTTCTTCAAAATCCTGATTTCAATGCTTTTGGGTAAATACCCAGAAGTGGAATTGCTGAATCATGGTAGTTCTATTTTTTGAGGAACCTCCATACTGTTTTCCAGAGCTGCTGCACAATTTTGCATTCCCACCAGCAGTGTGCAAGGGCTCCAATTTCTCCACATCTTCCCCAACACCTGTCTTTTTTTTTTCTAGCCACCCTGAGGTGTGAGGGAATCTCATTATTATTTGATTTGCATTTCTCTAATGAATAGTGACATTGAGCCCA
>NW_005370597.1:4209236-4226475 GCF_000412655.1 Myotis brandtii | reverse complement strand
ATATCTCTTTGTCCTCTTTAGAGAAATGTCTATTCAAGCCTTAGCCCATCTTTAATCAGGTTATTAGTTATATATTTACTATTGAGTTCTATTGAGAAGTATGTAATTTAAAATGACATCACAAAGCAACAAGGAAGATAGCTGTGCTAATGTTAATGAAAAAGGAAAACAGAGTATAAACATTTGACATATCCCCTGATTACCAAGATACTAAATTGTTTCCATTTAGTTTTGTTTATAGATAAAACAAATGAAATAAACCTAAATTGCTAACAGTATGTTAGGGAAGTGGCATTTGATTGAAACTTTTTTTCTCTATCATTTCCTCTGTTGAGTGCTCAGAACGCACATTTTGCAGACAGACAGATAGACAGACAGACAGACCTGGGTGAGAAATCCATCTCCCACTTTCCATGCGTTTAACTAGGAGGACTTATGTAACCTCCCTGAGCCTTAGCTTCCTTATGGAGATACATGGAGATAAAAATTATCCTCTAGACCTGCTTCGAGGATTAAAATAAGAAAACACGTGGAAACACCAGATGCTTTCTGACCTGACAAGATAAGTAAAGCAGTTACGGTTATTTTTCGGTATTCTCTGGATAGGTCGCATTTCACAAATCAATACTTAAGCACTGGGATTTTAGAACGGGGATTAAAATTTGATACCCCTCATGTTCCTCATCAGATCCTCTCCTAAGCCCCTGCTCAGTTTAACTCTAAAAGAGATTTTGTACAAAATGCATTACAGTGACAAGCACCATCGCCAGGTAACGGGAAAAATGAAATGGGAACAAGATCTGTAAATTGTAAAGTACCTAAAAATGTAATGCACCATGAGTCCATTTTGACAATATGACTCTGAAGGGACAGTAATTAAACAAAGACCCATGTACCTGGAGTATTTGCATGAGGTGCAATAATGCAGTAAGTGAACACGGGAAATGCGGGAGGCGAGGGAGTGGAGATGGAATGTGGATGGGCTGTGTCAACAGCGTCCCCATTACTCTTCTGATGCCTGGGCCACGGCTTCCAGGAGGAGGCAAGACTTTCCAGGGCAATGAGAGCAGAGTAACTATCTCAGGATGCCTTTCAGCCAATCAGAAGAACAGCTCCTTGGCCCACCTTCATCTAATTTACGGCAAGGCCTGCCTGTTAGGCTTGGCTCCATGTAATTTAATCACAAGGGTTACTCTGGGCCTATGATTAAGAGTATATCTCTTCTTTCTAAGGGTCTATTTAGAAATAGAAACTAAATCATTATTTTATTATCATTACCTTGGTAGTGTGCTCATGCTTACCATTTCTAAAATTCCAAAAATACTGTTCAAGAAAATATATAAGCCCTAGCAGGTTTGGCCCAGTGGATAGAGCATCGGGCCTCGAACTAAAGAGTCCCGGGTTCGATTCCGGGTTCAATTCTGGTCAAGGGCACTTACCTTGGTTGCAGGCTCGATCCCTGGCCCTGGTCAGGGTGGGTGCAGGAGGCAACCAATCAATGTGTCTCTCTCACATTGATGTTTCTGTCTCTCCACTCCCTTCCACTCTCTCTAAATATCAGTGGAAAAATATCCTTGGATGAGAATTAACAAAAAAAAAGAAAAGAAAAGAAAAGAAAGAAAAAATATACAACTATATCTATTTAAAAGTGAAAGGAAAAAAATCCTCTTTATATCCCCCATCTCACATCCCTGGAAGAAACTGCTGATTGGATGCATGCTCTTCACTTTTACAAATAACATGTGATGCATTCACATGCAAACACACCTTTTTGTTGTTGTTAATCCTCACCCGAGAATATTTTTTTCCATTGCTTTTCAGAGAGTGGAAAGGAGGGAGGGGGAGAAAGACATTGATGTGAGAGAGACATATCAATCGGTTGCCTCTACACGTGCCCCAACTGCAGGGAGGGGGGGTGGAAAGGGGGGACTGGAATCAAACCCACAACCCTTCAGTGTGCAGACTGATGCTCTAACCACTGAGCACACAGCCAGGGCACAAACACACTTTTTTTTTTCTTTACATAAATAAGATGACACTGTATTTCTCTAAGACTTGAATTTTTCACTTAATAATAAGTCAAGGGCCCTAACCAGTTTGGCTTAGTGGATAGAGCGTTGGCCTGTGGACTGAAGAGTCCCAGGTTCAATTCCGGTCAAGGGCATGTACCTTGATTGCCGGCACATCCCCAATAGGGGGTGTCCAGGAGGCAGCCGATCGATGTTTCTCTCTCATCGATGTTCCTAACTCTCTATTCCTCTCCCTTCCTCTCTCTAAAAAAAATCAATAAAATATATTTTAAAAAATAAAAAATAATAATAAGTCAAGGGCATTGTTCTATATCTGGACATACAGGCATCCGTGTGGTGGTTTTAGACCCTGAAGACAGCCGGCTTAAAGCCCAGCTCCCCATACTGTAACATATGAAAGTCACTTAGAATAGTGTGTCGAGTAAGTAGTACATGTGTGTTGGCCATTGTTATTATTTACCTTGTTCTTTTCTTTAATAGCCTAATAACCATCTAGTATTCCATCATCTGGATGAGCCATAATTTATTGAGCCAGTCCCCTGCTGAGAGACATAGGTTATGTTCTCCTTTTCCTGTAGTGAGCAGTTTTGAACTTAGGTCTTTGTATACATGGGCAAGCATCACTCTAAGATAGTACCCAAGGCATGGGATTGTTGCATCAAAGGTCATGCTCTTTTTTTAGAGAGAGAACAAGAGAAACATCAATTTGTTGTTCCACTTACTCACTCATTGGCTTATTCTTGTTTGTGCCCTGCCTGGGGATCAAACCCACAACCTTGACTGTGGGGAGCTGATATAGGGTTAAGCCTCAGACTGACCTGTGGGCAAAGTCATAAACAATTCCCAGCTTAGAGGGCACAGTCCTCTTAGCATAATTAGGCTTGACCTTATAACGCTCCCTAGATCTTACTCAGGAAGCTAATGGGCTGAGGGAAGTGCAACAAGACCAAAAACAAGTGAAACTCACAAGAACAAAAACAAGTGAAACTCACAAGAACAGTGTAAACAAGTGAAACTCACAAGAACTGTGTAACTATGGAAACCACTACCTTGTTTACCTCTCACTATAAAATAAAGGCTCAGCTTGCCTTGGGATCTTTCTCTGTGGCCTCAGCCAGGCACAGGGAAGATCCACGGAGACTAAAGAGAGCTAGAGAGTTCTGAACGCTGTCTCTGTGTAAAACATTCTTCGCCGACTCCGTCCACACCTTTGGGAACCACTGGACCACTGAGGCTGGACCCCAGCACTTGACTATCGGGACGACGCTCTAACCAACTGAGCTACCTGGCCAGGGAGGTCATGCTCATATTTCATGAAAGCTGTTGCCTAATTTCCCTCCAAAAGGCTGCACTAATTTACATCCCTGCCAACGGCATATGCCCACCTGTCTCCAGGTGCCTTCCAAACCCTGGCAGCCTAGATCTTTGGCATCCCCATTTCTGAATTTGCGTTCCCTCAATGAAACCTCAATCAAAACCAACAATGCATTTGTTCAAGTCCCTGGGACACCTGATCTCTTTGTCTTTTCTAAGAGGAATGAGACATTTTCAGCTCTGACAGGCCTGCAGTTGCCTGGACACAGCCCTGGGATGAATTTGAAAAACACAAATAAAATGCACTTGCTGTTCCCTAACCCCCTCCCGAGCAGCTCAAGGGGCCCACGTGAGGCCCAGCGCTCTGCTCTGTACCACATGCAAAAAGACTTTCAATAGCAGCTGGTGTTTTCCTGGGTGGAGATCAGAGCCAGCGTTTGTATATAAATATTATCCCGGAACTGGAGGGAGAATGGGCTGGAAGCAGAAGCTGCAACATCCCAGTGTCTTGTTAATGGGGCGTGGGGGTGTGCGGGAGGAGCAAGCACCCTCATCCTAACCCTCAGCTCCCTGTAGAAGGGGAAGCACCCCAGGCACAGGTCCACCCCATCAGGGCAGCTTATAATAAAACCGAGAGGGAAGCTGGTGTGGAGCTTGGCTTGAAATCTCCAGCCAGCAGAGAAGCAGGGCACAGAGATGCGCTCTGTCTGCGAGGTGCAGCCTGGAGTTCTGTCGCCTGCTTTAGATGTCTGGCCCAGTCAACACCCACAGACACCTGGGTCCTTAGACCCCCTGAATGAGGTGGCCCTCAGCCTCATCGCCAAGGTGCTGCTGTGGCACAGGGTGACTTCGAGCGTTGCCGGAAGACCTCTAGGAATCTGTGGAGCCGGGAGGGGGTTGTTCTGGCCCATGAGGGGCCGCCCAGAGTTCTTAGGCAGGAATGTCAGTAATTCCGAGGGTTGCCCCTGCTAAGCTCCACAAGCCCCAAAGCCATTCATCTTTCAAACTTGTTTTTCAGGCTCCCTATTTTATGGCTCAAAACCATTCACCTTTGTTCTTCCAACTGTCTCCTTGCCTCCCACCATTCCCAGGGAGCCAGGTCAGGTCAGGGAGGGGAAGAGGCAGGCTGAGTCTCTGGAACAGTGGATTCCGTGGATCAGAGCAAATTCCAGAGATGAGACCCAGGGACCCTGGCTCGCGTCCATAACGGAGGGAATAACTCAGATGATTATCTCCGGCACTCACTCGGAAGCGAGTTAAGCTTCCCTTCTTAGTCCACACACATGGAAGGGTCAGCAGAAAGGACAGGAGGCCCAGAGACCTCGGGTCTGACTAGAGGCTGCGTGTGGTCCAAAAAAAGGGACTTAAGCTCACTGTGCCTCAGTTTCCTTTTCTCTGAGAGCCTGGGCCTAAACACCCAACACCCTGCATTTGATTAAATACACAGAACAGGTATTTGTTGAGTGTGGACTATGTTTAGACACCATGGACTCAGCAATAAAGAATGAGACCCTGCCTGCCTTTGTGGAGTCTACATTTCCTGTGAGGCAGACACTAGGCCAGTGATGGCGAACCTATGACACGCGTGTCAGAGGTGACACGCAAACTCATTTTTTTGGTTGATTTTTCTTTGTTAAATGGCATTTAAATATATAAAATAAATATCAAAAATATAAATCTTTGTTTTACTATGGTTGCAAAGATCAAAAAATTTCTATATGTGACACAGCACCAGAGTTAAGTTAGGGTTTTTCAAAATGCTGACACGCCGAGCTCAAAAGATTCGCCATCACTGCACTAGGCAAATGTCACACTTACTACTGAGGGACCCAGGTTTCTGAGGGAATGAACACATCAACAGGGTCACACAGCTCCTGAGTGGGCTGCATGGCGCACTCTCTCTCTCAAGGACACTCTTCCCATGGACACTGACCACAGCCCACCGGGGGCACCGAGACTCCCGCAGCTGCACCTTCAGAGCCTACCCTGACCACCCCTTCCGAGGCCCTGGGAGGGGCCTGGAAAGAAACTGGTCTTGGGTTTCTCTAAGCTTTGCTAATGTCAAGTCTTATTTGTTTATTATTTATTTTTTAATTGATTTCAGAGAGAGGGGAGGAGAGGGAGAGAATCATTGATTGGCTGCCTCCTGCACACCCCTCACTGGAGACTGAACCCACAACCCGGGCATGTGTCCGACTAGGAATGGAACAGTGACCTCCTGGTTCATAGGTCGATGCTCAACCACTGAGAACACTGGCCGGGCTGCTAATGTCGTCTTAACCACAACTGGAAAGGGTATAGTCTCCGCTCACCCCCGTGTCCCTCTGTCCCTCCTGCCCTCCTGCTCTGTGATGTCAGGGTGGCCTTAGGTATTCAGGGACCGCTCACGTGGGAGTTAACTTGGAGGGACATTACGTCTGAGTCTCGAGGGACATATTTATGTGGTTCAGTCACCTCCACGCCTGTTGAGTTCTGGTCAGCCCCCCAGAGCAGGCACAGTTCCCAGGAGAATTCCTGTCCCCAGCGCCTGCCACCCAGTTCCTGATGTCACATGGCAGTGGAATCACCGCGTGAGCGTGCCCTACCGTGGGGCAGGACAGGAGGAGACCGTGTGGCAGGTTCAGAAGGACAGCAGAGGCCAGCCCGTGAGAGATGCTTCCAGTCACTGGGCCTGGAGAATTGTAAGTGGAAAATTCAGTCCCTCTAGTCAAAATGGAGTTCTCTTCTGTCAGAAATATACTGGGTGCATAGAATTATAATGATCGTAGTTGCTTCCCCCCCCCCCACCCTTTTTCATGGGAATAGTATAAAATAGTACTTACCAAAATTCCTGTTTATGAAACATGAGCACAGGGTAACACTAAAATAGTGTGTAAGCCTGTGTGAATTTGCTCATTTTCTGCATCTAAGCTGTCAATCATAAACAACAATTGTTGCCCTGGCTGGTTTGGCTCAGTGGATAGAGCGTCGGCCTGCAGACTGAAGGGTCCCAGGTTCGATTCCAGCCAAGGGCACATGCCTGGGTTGCGGGCTTTATCCCCAGTGGGGGATGTGCAGGAGGCAGCCAATCAATGATTCTCTCTCATCATTGATGTTTCTATCTCTTTCCCTCTCCCTTCCTCTCTGAAATCAATAAAGATATATAAAAAAAACAATTGTTGATCCAAAAGCAGGATTTCTTTTATTCTCTCTATTAAAGTTATTTATAAAACCATTATCATGGGAAGTAGTGATTAAAGAGTATGAACCCAGAAAATGTAGGAATAAAAAGTGTGATAGTGGTGTGTCAGGCAATTTATTACTTAAAATGTTCTACTATTCTTCAGTGTTGGAGTTATTTGCTGGCTTTCCAAATTGGGTAAATTGTTGGAGTACCTTTCTCCCTCTAAATAAATATTCACTTACATTCCTAATATTGGATTTATAATTTTGCAGTATCTCTCTTAAAGACAGCTCCCAAATTGTACAGCTTCAGGCACCCATAAAACCTTCACTGTCCCCTCTAGCCACCATCTCCAGAGCAGTTATGATGTGCCAGGAGCTCCAAAAAGTCCCTCCACATGGATTATCTCATTTAATCCCCAGTCAGCCCCCCAAGGTAAACTAAAGCTTGGAGCATTTATTCTACACAATACATACAGCTCATTCTGCAGAGTTTCAGCAGTGACTCAAAATCCCACAGTGCTGGGAGCAGGGGCCTCCACACAGAACTATCATTACAATTTATTGTGTCTCCTCAGATTAAAGCGGAAGGGGTAAAAAGAGACTGAAATATTTGTACAGGCACAGAGGACATCAATAAAGACACAGAGTGCTGGTAACAGTGGCTGCCTCTGTGGAGGGAGCTGGGGCGGGGAGGGAGACACACCCCTCTGGTACCTTCACATTTTTTAAAATATATTTGATTGATTTTTTTACAGAGAGGAAGGGAGAGGGATAGAGTTAGAAACATCGATGAGAGAGAAACATCAATCAGCTGCCTCCTGCACACCTCCTACTGGGGATGTGCCCAAAACCAAGGTACATGCCCTTGACCAGAATCGAATCTGGGACCCTTCAATCCGCAGGCCGACACTCTATCCACTGAGCCAAACTGGCTAGGTCTACCTTCACATTTTTAAACAAGTTAATATATGCAAAGTTTTTGACAGGGGGCCTGGCACAGGGTAAGTGTTCGATAAATGTTATTTTGTTATTGTTATTGTCAATGACTTACACAAATGAGTTTAAAATTAAAGAGGTGGGCCCCGATATCTGAAGTTCCAGCTGCATTTTGTGTTTACTTTAGATGACAGTTCCTACGGCTTACCACTGCCAGGGGCTCTAATGAGTGTCGCGTTTAATAGTCCCTGCATCTCTATGAGGTAATAAAGACTATTCCCACCCCCGGTTGCAGGTATGGAAACAGAGGCACAGAGAGGTGAAACAACAAGCCCTAGGTCACACAGCCAGTGTGGCAGAGGCTAGGATGAACACCCAGGCTGGATGACTCAACACCAAATGCAGAAGAGCCTCCCTGGACGCCCTCCTGGTATGTCCCGGGGCAGCCCCCACGTTCTTCCCTCTTAATGTGCAAGGCTCCAGTGAGCTCCGTGCATGGCAGGGCCGTGGCCAGGAAGCCTAGAGTGTGGGAAAGGGACAGGCTGTCGCTGCAGATGTGAAGGCAGCAGGAGAGCTCTTCAGGGCTGATTAACCAGCTAGGAATTAAGAGGGGAGGGAGGCAAGAAGGGAGCAGGAAGGAAAAACATGTCGAACAGGATGTCCAACGATGGGCTCAGCCATTTCTCCCCTAACCTCCCAGAACTGTGAGGGAGTCAGTGTTACTCTGATGCCACTGCCCAGCTGAGAGGACGGGCTGCAAGAGGCCACGAAGCTCAAAGACAGCGGGGCCTAGAAAACAGAGGCCTGGGGCCCACTGCTTGCTGAGAGCAAAGAGCAATTCCCAGCCTCCTCCCCGCACTGCCCGTCCAGGCCTTCCCTGGCTTGTGCAGCCTAAAGCAAGTATCTCTATACAGCACAGCTCAACTCAGTGGGCCCTCGGTGGCCTCTCCCTACTGGACAATATTTGGGGATGGGAGGTCTCCTGAGTCAGCTTGCCAAAGCAGCGACCTTTCCCCACGAGAAGTGGGTGAACCAATGCATCTTCTTGTGTGGAAGGCCACGGACCCAGGAGCCTGGAGACAGCTCTCAGGGTTACATCTATTGTGGAATCTCCACTCAGTCTGTGAGCACTGAGTACAGACCACTTGAGTACTTGGCCCCTCGGCCTCTGTGTGACTTTTAAGGGCAGCCCTGACCTTCACCTGCCTGTCATGTAGGAATGCAGTGGTCCACATAAGTGTGTCAGACTGCTGAGGACTTCCAGCAACAGCCACCCAATAAAAGTCTTAGCATGTCATAGCTATGTGACCTTGAGTTAGTCACTTGACCTCTTTGATCACAGTTATTTCCAGGATTACAAATTAACACATGTTCTATACAATAAAGGATGGCCCCAGCCCACCCCAGATTGCTGGTACCTTGAAGAGGGGGAGCAGTCTGACTCATCTTGGCATTTCCTGCAATGTGCCTTCATAATAGAATGCCTCATGCCAGAGAAGGGGCTCAGCAGAGATTTGCTAATTTAAGGCAAAACAGTATGGGTCATGGAGACCTGGGTTCCAAGCCTGCCTCTGCCACTAAGTTCCCGCTAGGGAACCTTTAGAGCTGGGTCCTCACACCTCCAGGGTCCCCATGTTGCAAAATTCCAGGGGAGCAGTTCTCACAGTGTTCAGGAAATGAGGCCCATACTTTAAAAAGAGCCCTGACTTCAAAGGGGGGATGTCAGGATTCAAGGTGGGCTGCACAGGCTTGGCTCAGAGAGAGAGCAAATAAACAGTCTAGAAAAGGCATAAAGTAAAAGGAGATGCTAAGTGAATGTAACAGCAGACTAAGTCCACAACACACTATTCAAGAGGTTAAAGAATTTGCTAATATACAAAGATATTACCACAAATTTGATTTCCAGTTACTCCTTTTCTGGTAGTTACAGAACATTTATGAGCCTTGTTTTTTGGTGTGTGTGTGTGTGTGTGTGTGTGTGTGTGTTTTCCCATTGTGGATGTGGAAATGGTTCCATTAGCAAAGATATATGAATTTTTAACAGCCCCCCCCCAAAAAAAAAGGTCTATTCACAAAACGAATCTTAATGTTCATTTTATATTGATAAGCTGCAGAGCTGACATAAATGATATTTTGGGTTGTTTTTCTCTTTTAAAACTGTCTTGTCGTTCTAAGAACTCGGTGCTATTTGCAAATGCCCTTTTAGGGAACTTGGGTCTTTCTACTGAGAAAGAAAACTGTGCAGTGAGCACTGTTTGGGCTCGAAAAGGTGTTCCCAGCAGCACTTCCCTGGGCAGAGGCTGTGCCCTCTAAATCTTGAAGATCTAAAGGAGGGACTTCAGCCACCATCTCCCTCCTGGGCCAACAAGTCACAAAAATCCATTTTCCACCAGGGAAGATTTTAGGAAACAAATTCTGGTTTTCCTTGCCAAAGACTCTTCCTTTTCTTAGAAAAGGGCTCATCTGCCCTGCTGGAGCATCTGTATCTGGTCTAGACAGCTTTACTTGGGGAACATCCCGCGTATCAGGAAGAAAAGTGGTCAGGATGCGATGAACCAGAGGGAGAGAAACAAGCATTAGGTTGATGGACGAGAAAGGTACCAGGAGTCAGATTGGTTCTGGCAAGTCTCTTGACCTCCCAGAGACTCGGTTTCCTTATCTATAAAATGGGGGTAGAAACTCCACAAGGACTGATCCTCCCCGGCCACCCTCTCCCACAGCAATTCACACGTCTGATTAAAGGCCAAGCAGTGCAGGGCTGCACACTCCATGCCCAACGTAAAAACGAGTGCGGGGGTAGCAGCCCCGTGTGCTCTTCTCAGCTGCAGCCTGCTTCTGCTTCCAGCAGCCCAGACCGTCCACCCTCCCACGCTGTGTCCCTTTACTGCCACCACTGCTCCGCAGCCCCTGGCCAGTGACCTGCCCACGGATGCCCCAAAGGAGAAAATGGTTATACGCTGGTGGTTCAGGGAAACTTACTCCCCATCTTAAGCAGTAATTAGGAGGAATGTAGAGAAACATGGGGAAATGTCTATAATACAGCGCTGAGTGAAAAACAGTCACAAAAATCATGTCTATCACAAAGTTTGCAGACTTTGGATGAAATTAAACCTACGTTTGAATCTCAGTTCTGCCAACTGTGGCTATACGACCTCTCAGAGCCTCAGTCTCTTCATCAAAGTAAAGGGGATAATAATTCCTTCCCTCTGGAATTAATGCAAGAATTGGGTGGAAAATATGTAAAAGGTTTAACACAATCCAGGCCCTGGTATAAGAGTTCACATGCCCTGGCCGGTGAGTTCAGTGGTTAGAGCCTTGTCCCATGCACGGAAGGGTCTCAGGTTTGATTCCTGGTCAGGGCACATCCCAGGTTTTGGGTTCAATCCCTGGTCAGGCCACATGCATGAGGCAGCCAATGGATGTTTCTCTCTCACACTGATGTTTCTCTCTCTCCCTCTCCCTTCCTTTCTCTCTAGAATCAATGAAAAACATATCCTCGGGTGAAGTTTTTCAGAAAAAAGAAAAAGAGCCTGGCCAGGTAGCTCAGTTGGTTAGAGCGTCATCCCCATATGCCAAGGTTGCAAGTTTGATCCGTGGTCAGGGTACATACAAGAATCAACCAATGAGTGCATAAGTAAGTGGAACAACAAACCAGTTTCTCTCTCTCTCACTCCCTCTAAAATCCATTTTAAAATAAACAAACAGCCGTGACTGGTTTGGCTCAGTGGATAGAGCGTCGGTCTGCGGACTGAAAGGTCCCAGGTTCGATTCCAGTCAAGGGCATGTACCTTGATTGCGGGCACATCCCCAGTGGGAGGTGTGCAGGAGGCAGCTGATCGATGTTTCTAACTCTCTATTCCTCTCCCTTCCTCTCTGTAAAAAATCAATAAAATATTTTTTTAAAAATAATAAAATAAACAAACAAACAACCACAGTGCATCTAGCTTGTGGGTTCCCACGGCCTGGGTTTAGGAACCAGGCTCCATCAGGGCCATTTGCAGCAGGCATGGTTCGTTCAATCAAAGTCAGATGACTGGGGTGGGACAGTTATCAGTGGAGACAGGCTCAATTATTTTCATTATATGGAGTCAACAGAGACAGGATGAACAATGAGTCTGAGCCAGAGAAGTAAAGGTTAAGGTGAGAGGGAGAGAGGGAACCGCAGGGCGACCCTCCCAGGTGCCGTGCCCACTGAACCATGATGCCATGATGCCTTCTCCTTGGTGTAAGAGCAAGGATGGGAAGACATTGATGACTGTCTGCTGGTCCCAGCCTAAACTCCTAGAGGTTAACGTCTCATCTACTGTGTGGCTGACTCTAAATGCCTCAAACACAAAGAGCTTCATCAAGACCTCATCTAAATGGACCAGCGTGGGAAGGGATGCAGTAACTGGGGATCCTCTCACCCCCACTCCTTTACCCAGCAAGACCCCTTTCCTTCTCCAGTAATAGCAGCTCACATTACTAAGGCCCTCTTACTGCCAGGCCCTGTGCTAAACACTTGGCACACACCATCTTATTTCACTTTCCCAACAACTTGAAAGTTCGATTCTGGTACCCCTCGATCTAACTGGAGGGGCTGAGCAGTCACCCCAGGATGTGCCTCTGCGGTATTGGTATTCGGATGGTTTTGAGCTAAAGGCAACCGAGACGCCACAGGCTTGAGAAACTTCTGCCCCCCACCCCCAACTACCTAGAGAAATTTGAATGGGGGCCTTGCCCGTAATAAGAGATTATCAGAGATAACCTTGTTTTGACCTATCTGTAGGGCAGGGCCAACTTCTAATTACTGAACATCTGCTCTTCTTACTGTCCTGCAATGACCTTCCTCCCCTCTGAAGCCCAGAATGTCAAGCATACCTCCTTTTCCCTTTCTGTCTTTGAGCCTCTCGTGGAGGAGGGTAGGGGGATCCCCATTATTAGAAGGAATCTTGAGAATAAAGTCTCTTCCTCCTCCACCTTGCAAATGAAGAAAGTGAGGCCCAGAGAGGGTTATTGTGACTTGACCAAGCCGATCAGTGGCAGAACCACCAAACCCAGATCTGTCTAAGCCCAGATCCCAAGTTCTCAACACTATACAATTTCTTCTCCTTTCTGTCTCCTCTGTTTATTTATGCTCAAGGCTTTCTAATACCCCAAAAGCCCAGATCCCAAGTTCTCAACACTATACAATTTCTTTTCTTCTCCTTTCTGTCTCCTCTGTTTACGCCCAAGGCTTTCTAATACCCCAAATCAGACTCTGACTCTTTGGTGGTGGTGGTGGTGGGGGGGTTCTCGGGGCTGGGGCTATTCAGGAGGCTGACCTTGGAAGAATAAGGCCCCTCAGGTGGAAGAGTTACTGTTGATGAGATTCTCAAGAACAGGAAACTTCCCGGACTGCCTGCAATAAATCCCAGCCTTCCTTCCTTTGTGATTTCACCCCGGGAGCAACACTCGGGGATGACTCATCTGGAGACCAGCAGGACATCTCCACTGGAGACTGGAGGTGACCTTGGCCAGGCACTTACATCCTGTGCCTGGCTTCCTGGTTTGTCAAGTGGGCAGCCCCAGCCTCCCAGCCAGGCTTGTGGTGGCTACAACAAAAGGGTGAACACAAAGCATGTCACAAATAATTTTTAAAAGAGAATGCAAAATACTGACAGTTCCCTAACTCCCACCCAGTCTCACATACCAAACCATTATCTAAATCCTCTCCAAGCTGAATTCCGGCTCCTGCCTTCTTGTCAGGGCAAACTGGGATTACTGGAAAAGAAAAGGTGACATTGATAATAAACCTTTCTTCCATCAGTAATTAGTCACTCCTTCGCCCCCGCCCCATCACCCTTTACTATGTAATACTAATAACAGCTAACATTCATGAAACCCTAATTAAACACGTATTTTATGAATCTTTTCCTCATTGGATCCCTTTGTAAGTGTCTACGACTAGCCCCACTTTACAGATGAGAAAAATAAAGTTCAGACCAGTTGAAAACATAAAGTTAACATAGATAGTAGGGGTCAAAGCTCAGATTCCAAATCATCAGATCTGTCAGCCTCCACTAACTAGAATGCCTTCGCCGACTTCATTTTATTTCCTCTGTTCTTTGTTCATTTTTTTCTCTCTCACTGACTTCGTTTTAAAATGACTAGCCCCAGCACTCTCTTGCCACCTTCCCCACTTAATTTTTCTCCATAGTTCTTACTCTCTTTAACAATGAATTTATTACCCTGCCCCTCCCCCATCCAAGTTGACTATAAATCCATGTGGGCAGAGATTTTGGGGGCTGTCTTGTCACTGTTGTGTCCCCTCAGTGCCTACAACAATGCCTGACACAAAGTAGGTACTCAATAAATATTTATCAAACAATTAAATTTGCCAAAAATTCTCATCAGCTATTTCCGACTGTCCTGTCTACTAGATTGTAAATTTTGGCAGTAGTTTGTTCATCTCAGTCCCTTCTACCCCTCATCCCCTTCAGTCTAGAATACTTCGAGTACAATATTCCATCAATATCTGGGGCCATGACTGGACTCTATGTGGTTTTGGAATGTGCATGGGGGCAGTCTGCTGTTTGGGGAATTCACTCTCTGCTCCCCACAGCAAAGCGGGTGTTCCGTGGGTCACCGAGGGGGGCTGGGAAGCTGGGCGCTCCTCTCTGTGGCCCTGGGTTCAGCCCTCCCCATCCTGGCCCCGGATGCTGGTGGACAGGCCAAGGGAGGGCTCCCTAGCCTGATGCAAAGGTTGCTGCATTTTGTTAGCCATGTTTCTCTGAATCATCTTCCCTGAGCCGTGGGAAGGGTTCAGTATGTGGCTTCACAAACTCTGCTGAGCAGCAGGCTGAGCAGGGGGTTGGAAATGATATGGAAAAAAAAAAAGATCTAATTAAGCAGAGTAGGTGATAGTGTCAGGAAAAAAAAAAAAAAAAGCAAGCGAGTGGCAATTTGGATATCTGCCTGCAAATAGAAGAGATGACTGTCGTTTTCTCCTCTGGCTCCTGTTTGCCCTATAAATCTCAGTTCACTAATCCAAGTGTTTTAATTATCGCTGTATAATACAACCTGCTGTGTTGGGCCCATCATGGGGAAATTAAAACGAAGGAGGGGGGCAGAGGGATTCAGGCTACCCCATTCTCCCATCTCTCTTGTTTACATTAATCTGAAGGTGTTTTTCCCCCTTGTGCCATAAACACAACATGGGGTTTTCCAGCATCAAACATATTACCTCCTTCCACTCACAAAAAGGAACTTCAGCCCAGCGCTCTCTCCCCTAAACCATGCAACTCAGGGACCTGGAGTTACCTTGGCCACTGTTGACACTTAATCCCCAAGAAATCAAAAGAACCAAATCCGTGAATTTGGGGCACCAAAAGGAGAGTCCCTCAGTGAGAAGCAGCATCATAGGTAAGACTAGCATTTGAATGTCACCTCCACTACCTTCTAGCTGTGTGCCCTTGGGCAAATCACTGAACCTCTCTGAGCCGTGGCTTCTTCAAATAAAATACAGCAATAATAGAATTAAATATAAAATATAAAGCACTTAGCCCAGTGCCTGACACACTGTAGATGCGATGCAACACACTCCCATCTCCTAGCCTTTTTCTTGGCCATTCCAACCGCCTGAAGGAAACTCAGAAAGCCCTGTGGCTGGCTCTTCCCCTTCCTTCTCAAATGTCACCTTATCCGTGAGCCTTCCCTTACCACCCTCAATAAACCAAAATGCTAAGCTACCCTCATACATACACACACACACACACACACACACGCACTTCTTTGTTTTTCTCCATAGCCAGAAGCACTACTTGGCATTTTATAGCTACTTCATATTTGTTTCAATGTTTTTGTCATCTTCACCTAAAAAGTAAACTCCAAGAAGTTTGTTTTGTTGACTACTGTATTTCCAGCCTCTATACAAAAGGGCCTGGCATCTAGTGGCTGTTCAGTAAATAGTAAATGAATGAATAAACAGGAGCTGTTCTGATGACGCGTGAAAGGGCCAATCAGAGACCACGTAAACCAGTTCCTCACAGGCTAGGCAACTGAGGCCAGGAGACATCAGAGGACCTGCCCTCTGTCTGGTTCCTGCTTCCCCGGGACTGTGTGGTGGTGGAGGCTGGGGCCCCTGCCTCCTGCTGTCTTGCTTTGCCTCTGGCTAGCCTGCTCACACCAACAACTCAGCATGTTGGTACCCTGTGCTCCTCATCTGGGGAATGGAAACGATTAGGCAGATGGCTTTTCCTCCCAAGCACTCGGGACCTGGATGCCCCAGTGACTGGCAATCTATAAAAGTGAAAAGGACAGGTGGAGATACCGCAGCCGCCCTGGAAATCCATCAACAAATGCGCTCACAGTTGAGGAAATGCAGACAGCTGCAGCACAAAGGAGCCAAAACCCTCCAGCATCCAGGACCCTCTTGGCTTTCTGCACTGACTGAGGGCAAACACTGCAGTTTCTGGGGCTTCTGGATGACTTCCTCTTGCACAGACACAGGGGATGCTGGGAGGAGAGATGCACATCCCCGTTCCATCGTGCCTCCGTGGGACAACTTCAGTGCCAGCCAACTTTTCATCTCTTAGGATCCTCCTAAGGATCCAATGAGAAAGTGCATGTAGAACACCTGGCACAGTGCATGGCACACAGCAGGGACGTGATAGCATTGACTGTTCTGATGACACTGATGATATCCAGAGGCACACACAATCCTCCCCCTCCTACCCCCATCCACCTCACCAGCTTGGAAGTAAGGTTCTTGCAAAAGAAGGGGACTATTCAGCTGTAGGAATCCAGCACCAGATAACTTTTTAAAGGAGCCCATTTTTCCATGCAAGCACAGTGGAAAGAACTCAGACTCCAAGTCAGGTCTTCCTCATCCTCCAAGCCAATCAGGACCTCAAACGTCTCCAAAAGAGAAGATTCCAGCCTGAGAGTATCAGCCACTTAGGTTCTTTTTATTCAGAAAATGGGACCTGGCCCAGAGCTCCCTGGAGGTGGAGGTGACCAAGAACGCAACAAAAATTTCCTGCCCTCCCTTCACTGCCTAATCATCAGATTTAAAGTCCATACTAAAGAGGGACAGCACCAGTAACCAGAATGCGGTGACTCACTGAGGCCTGGGCTTCCACTTACACTGTGTGAGCTGGTCGGGTTCCCCAAGCCCTCGGCTGAACACTACAGCGAATGGTGACGCCTAGCTCATGGCGCTATGGCAGGGATTAAATCAAAGAAGGCGGCTAAACGCAGTGCCTGGCACATGAGCTGCTGCTCTGAATACGCAGGCCAGGAAGCCCAGTGCAGCCGAGCCCAATCACAAGCATTAAGTTCTCCGAAAGAACACTGTACAGCAAGGGCGGTCCTTCCCTAGACCGCAGAGCAGACTGCACCACGCGGCCATGGGCCGCAGGTTGAGAAGGGATGTTAACTCCACCAGAGGCTTCCAGAAACCTTACAAAGCAAGGTGCGTTTTGGGGGGGGGGGGGGGGGGAGAGAGAATGCTGCAAAAAGACAGGTGAAACTGAGACCCAGGCAGCTCCTGAAGGGAGGGGTGCCCGGCTGGAAGGGGCAGGGCAACGCTCCTCATTCAGTAGTTGTGGCTTTGGACTTCCCAATGCCAACTGTCACTCTGACGACTGCAGATTCTGAGTAGGTGCCCCCGGCAGTATTGTTACAAACGTACGTTCTGGAGTGAACCAAATCTGGGTAAAGTGGCTACCAGGGGGGTTCCTGGAGCTGGTGACTTTTGGCTACTTGAGTAACCTCCCTGGGCCTCAGTTTCCCTGCAGGCGCCGGGGCTAAGGTCACAGCCCCTGCAGCGAGGT
>NW_005370597.1:4208648-4208867 GCF_000412655.1 Myotis brandtii | reverse complement strand
TTTAAAGGAAATTTACAATCATTTCCTCTCTGTGGTTTGGTGACAAATCAACAACATCCTGTTCTTTTGTGAGGCTCCGGGCGCCTGCGAGGCGGGGGCAGCGCTCCGGCTCTTAAAGGGACACACACAGGCCCCCCGTCTTGCCCCGCCCCCACTCCCCTGCGACTCAAAAAAAAGAAAAAAAATCACAGCCTCCCCCAGGCGCCCCCCCCGGGGGAG
>NW_005370597.1:4194763-4208634 GCF_000412655.1 Myotis brandtii | reverse complement strand
ATGTAGCAGCCCAGGGCCATCTCCTGCCGCAGGGGGTGGAGGGGCGCCCGCCCGACGCTTCCCCTCCCAACCCCAACCCTAGGGCAGCGCCCCCTGCCCCGGGCCTCGGACCTCCGGATGGTTTTTATCCCTTTTCCCGAATCCCCTCGCCTCGAATTTTCCAGCCCCAAGATTCTGGATTTATGGTTAAAATGTCGACGTACGCACATGAGGTTTATAAAACGCCGAAGCAGAAAGAGGCTTCCCGAGCTGTGGGAGTAATGAGAATCAGATGGCTAGGACCAGAAAAATAAAAAATATTCAACTGCCCTCCTGGGATTTCATTCAGTCACTTAATGAGTATATTTTAACTAAGCACTGGTCACCATTCTAGGCCCAGGACAGCAGGAACAAGGCAGACACGGTCCCTACTCCCAGGGGCTTAAATTCTGGAAATAAATGAGCGAACAGTATTATTCCACACGCTATAAGCGCTATGATAAAAAGGTTATATTGCATAGACCAGGGCTTTCTATAGGGCTTTCTGATTGGGACTTGCAGGGTAACGCACCAGCCCTATTATCAGAAAAGCTATGGAAGCCAGGACCATCTGAAGGCCACCCTGGGGACAGGTTTCTTTCATGAGGACAAGCCTGGGAGGTTGGCATCCAGGATAAGACAAACCTGGGCCCTTCTGCTGTGGCTGTAATGACCAGGGCAAGTCCCTTCCCGCTCTAGGCCTCACAGTTTCCTCATCTGGAACATGAAAACACGGAGAGAAATTCAGTTGTTCTCAACCCTGGGTGAATTAGAATTACCCTGGTAGGTTTTCAAAAACACTGAGCCCTGCTCCCACCTCAGACTAACAGGATCAGCCTCTGGTAATGGAGGCTGGGCACTGGCATTTTTATAAGGATCCCTGGGTGAGTGTAGTGTACAGCCAGGGTCAAGAGCCAGTGACCTAAATGACCTCTAAAGTGTGGGTTTAAAGCACCACGAGAGCTATTTGGATTCAGAGTATAATCAGTCACATCATTTTGTGCTTAGCATCTTTTATCATACACCAAATGTGCTATATCCTATATAATAAAAGGGTAATATGCAAATTGTCCCCTCAACTAGGAGTTCAACTAGAGTTCGACCAGGGGGGTGAGGCCGGCCTGCCAATTGCCCAGGGCCCCTACCCCCAACCCCGATCAGGGGCGGGGCCAGCTGGCTAACCTCCCACCTTCTTCACACACACCCCACCCACTGACCCAGCTGGATCGCCCCGCCCAAATCTGGGCGGGCTGGCTGGACCCCACCCGTGCACAAATTCATGCACTGGGCCTCTAGTATGTTTACATTTAAGTTACAATGAAAACCCCTACCAAATTAGACAGGTACTATTATTTTCCTCATCTTGTGGATGAGGAAACTGAGGTACAAAGAGAATACAAAATTTGGTCAAGAGCATACAGCTAATAAGAGGTCTTGCCTGAATCCTCTAAGCTGGAGGCCCTTTCCAGTGACAAGGAGCAAATTTCTACCTAACAGAGTTGTTAATCACATGGAATAGCTCCCAAGAGGAGAGAATGAGGTGCTTTAGGTCTGCGCTGCTCATACATCTTGGATGGAGGCAGGCGACTGGCCTGGATGACTCCTGGGCCTTCTCACAGCCCCAAAGTGTGCGCCCAGAGTGCAGGTCCCAACTGAGCGAGTAACTCTAAGAAAACAGCCTTTTATGTGTCTCTGCATTGGCCTTGGTCATTTTCAAAGATGATCCTCATAAAATGTGTGTTTGTGTGCATTTTTAAAAATTTTTAAATTTACTGATTGTTAGGTGAAAGGGGAGAGAGGGAGGGAAGGGGGGGGGAGAGAGAGAGAGAGAGAGAGAGAGATTTGTTGTTCTACTCATTTATTTGGTTGGTTCTTGTATGTGTCCTAACCAGGGATTAAACCTGCAACCTTGGCATATTGGGACGACGCTCTAAACAACTGAGCTACCCGGTCAGGGCAAATGTGCAGTTCAGCCTTAACAAGATGGAAGAAATGACTTGGCAGGGCCAGGAGGTGAGAATTTCCTGTACACCCCAGTATGGCCAGGATAGAATATACTCACCCATCCACACACTCTCCACCTAGGCCCACCACTGCCCTTTTTACCTTTGCCCATCTTCACATTTGAGCAGTTAGTTCCCTGAGGCGGGACCCAGAGGAGGGACCCAGAGGAGGACATGGCAAGTGGGAGCTGAAACAGGTTCCCCAGGAAAGTAAAAGACCTGTCAAAGCAGAGAGAAAAGGGAAGATGCTCTACTCTTACAGAGGAATACTATGCTGCTGTTAAAAAGGAGGAGAGAGCTGCATGGACAGACTAGAAAGATGCCTGTTGATGATATACAAGGTACATAGTAGGATCTTCTCACTGATACTTATGTAAGCAACACACACACACACACACACACACACGCACACGCACGCACACATGCGCGCGCACGCACACACACACACACCCGCGCACGCGCACACACGCACACGCACACACACACACACACACACACACACGCATTCATGGAAAGAGAAGAAACCAGTACAGCCATCTGGAAGGACAGACTCCAAACTGTTACTAGTGATGACTGGGCAGATACCTGGGGGCAGGGGGAGGGGGCACAGAGTTGGAGTATGTTGTATTAATGGTAAACTTTTACTTTCTCTGTATTAAGGACAGCGACCATGTATTAAATTTTTTAAACATAACGGCACTTCTACTTATAAATAACAAAAACAAATATTAAAAGGGGAAGTATAAAAGCCCGCCCGGGGCCCTGGGAACTCTCTCCAGGGGAGACGCCTAGCAATGCCATCTTTGCCGATTTCCCCAGCTGGTCCCATTGCTCTTGCACGGTTGCTTTCTCCTCGGTGTGCTATTCCAGGGGCAGTCTCCTGCCTGGCCAGCGGCCTCCCCTCTGGTCAGCGAGTGCCCACAGAAGACGGATTTGAGAGCTGCCAGCTCCAATTGATGTAAGAAATGACAAAGCTCATTTGAGAGGAAAAACTGCCAAAGGTGCTCCTTGGCAGCAGAGGTGGGTAAAGGGAGTGGCACTAGTATCCCAAGGCTCTGACTTTCCTATGTGTCTACATGTTATTCTGGAAGCTGAGACAGCGGTCTGACAGACCGAGACTTCAAGAGAAATGATAGTGTCTTACAGTCAGAACCTTATTCCAGAAATCCCAAAAGCTAGGGGCACGGGGTCCACTTACCACATTATACAGGGTGGGGCCAAAGTAGGTTTACAGTGGTGAGAACGAGAAACACTGAGTTTATTCGTGTATTATTTGTTGTATTATTTTCCATATGAACAACTGTACACTGACTTTGGCCCCACCCTGAATGCAGAACTGTCTCCACCAGCAAGGACCTGCTAAGTCAGCAAATCCATGGCCTACGTGGCTGGCACAAGGTGAACTGTCATGCTCTAGGGAGGAATTGTTGGGCCACTCTGTACTTCCTCTTATTTATGTTTTCTTAGATCTTTGTAGTTTATAAAGAGCATAATGTCCTGGTGAAGAGCATGAGCTAAGAGGACAGAGAACCCGGGTGGCTTCTCAGATCCACCACCTTCTCTAAGCCTCAGTTTCCTGTGCTCTAAAATGGGAATAATAATAGTACTTCCCTCATAGAGTTTCTTGGTGAGAGGTAAATGGGATAATACAGGAAGTCTTGAACCCTGCATCTGGCACACACAGTCAGTAGTAATTGTTGATTTGCTAACTAAGGATAGCAAGACCCACGGCAGTTACTCACCGTACCTTAATGAGAATGAGGTAGGTGACTGAGTATTTTGGCTCCTCAGCGTTCACACACACACTAGCTCACACAGTTCAAACATAAGTCTGAATCTTGGCCTCCACAACTAGAGGTTTTACAAAAGACATGTGTCCACCAAAATTTTGCATGATTGAGCTACTGCATTCAAAAATGATCACCTTCAACTAAAGTTACTCAATAAGGCCCTCCATCCACAGGCCGTGTGCTGGCTGCTGTACATACAGATCAAGACAAGTGATACTCCTTCCTTCCATTCCTCTAGGCCTGGCCATCTTCAAGTCTTTCCGAATCCCTTAGAAATAGGAATCCTTTCTTTCATGTTTTAACTTCTGCTCCTGCCTTCCTCCGTCCAGTTAGGAGAAAGAAAGTTTCCAGGGTAGGAGGCTTAAACTGATGGGCCATTAGCAGCATAACAAAGCAAAAGGAATTTTCCAGGTCACCAGCCAACTTTAGAGTGGCATTTAAAATTCACTTGCTTAGTGGCAGACAAAGAGGCTGGTCCGAGAGGGTGGGGAAGGGTTTCTCCCAGCTGATGAGGAACTGGGGAACACCCTTTTCATGGCCAGCAAAACCAGTAGACACCATGACATGCTGCTTGGTTTCTGAGCTGATCTTTTATCATTGTACTTGGAACACAGGTATGAAAAAGAAAATAACCATCTGTCTGCTGAAACCATAAATAAAAGGTTCTCCTTGGCTTCAGAGTTAGGGAACACCCAGATCCCTGCTCAGGCTTCCACCATGATTTGCTAAAATATAACATACCCATACATTTCTTCTGAGCCCACTGAACAACCTCTCTCTCTCTCTCTCTCTCTCTCTCACACACACACACACACACACACACACACACACACACACACAACCTACCTTATTCCCGCTGTGACAAAGTTCAGCAGGAGAAGAGCTATGATCACGCTGTGTTTCCCCCACCCCTTGCCTGTATCTTAAAAATTTATTTTTTGGAAGTCTGGAAGTCATTGGCGGAGGCAGTTGCACCACTTAATTGGTAAGCAGATCTGCTCTGGTAGAAATGTTCTTCTAGGGATCACCTTTGCTATTGAAGGAGGAATGACTAGCAGAGTCCTGCTGAAATTCAGTAGCTGGGCCTTATTACCTCCCTATACCATTCTCCCCTCTCCCATAGTACATTGCTCCAGAACCGTTCATAGCCCTATGGTAGGTACATAGGCCTTAAAATTCCTACAACCTCACCCTGGCCCATGTGGCTCAGTAGGGTGGAGTGTTGTCCTATGCACTGCAAGGTCACAGGTTTGATTCCAGTCGAGGTGCTTCCGGGAGGCAACCAATCATTGTCTCACTCACATCAAAGTTTATCTCTCTCCCTTCCTTCTTCTCTAAAACCAATGAAAGGAAAAATTAACAACAGAAATATTCCTACAACCTCTTCACCCTGAGGGCCCCACCAAATTGCACAAGGCTGCTTAAGTAGCAGTGACACACATTTTTAGGTTTTTCCAAACTCTTTAAAACTCAGTGGAATCCTTTTCAAAGGAGTGCAAAATACGAAAAACAGAAACTACTAGTATTGTTTCTGTTTGAAGCCAATCACAATGTTGCTTAAAAGAGTCCCTAAGATTCAAAGTTTGAAAAAAAAATCACTACTTAGAATATCACTCTATTAGTGTTTTTATGAACAGGTCAGTATGTCTATAAAATGCTAAAAAAAATTTTTTTTTTAATTTATTTATTTTTAGAGAGAAGAAGGGGGGAGAGAGAGAGAGAGAGAGAGAGAGAGAGAGACATCAATGTGAGAGAAACATTGATCAGTTGCCTCCTGCCCTGACATGGGATTGAACACAAAACCTGGACATGTGCCCCAACTGGGAATTAAACCAAACACCTTCTGGTGCACCAGAAGTCGCTCCAACCAACTGAGCCACACTGGCCAGAGCTAGAACACTTTTGATCCAGGCCCTGCCTACCTGAACGCCATGCAGTTACTCCCATGGTGTCTACTCTCTGGACTTACTCCTTTGTTTTGTTGGTGCAGGTCCTCCACTAGCTTCCTGGGAAGAGATACATGGGAGGTACATTTTTTGAGACCTTGCATATCCGAACATGTCTTTCCTTTATTCTTTTTTCCCACATTTTGATTGGTAGTTTTCCTAGGTATAAAATTCTAGGTTGTAAATCATTCCTCAACAAGCCTAGGTCTCTCCAGCATTCAGGTCTTTGAACTAGAAATATCCTTTCACATGGAATACATACCCCCGTCCACCTCCTGCCCTTATGTAGCTAACACCTCATTATTCTTGTCAGGGAAACTTCCCTGCCAGCCACCTGCCCCTCCTAGCTGGGTAGATATCCCTCCTATTTGTTCCCACAACACCTGGGTCTTACCCCCTCAATACACTTTTTACACTCTATTGTCATTACCTGTTTATTTGTCTGTGTCCTTTACTAGTTTGTGAATATGAGGGCTAAAAATACAGAGCTGTTATGCCACTCAGTAAATATTTGTAGAACAAAGGAATAAATTAATGGTTGTAATGGTTTGTTTGTTTTTCATTACAAGATACAATTGCTAATAAAAAGTTTGACAAATGCATGCTCTGGGTCTGGGTCTGAGGGGTAAAGAACAGGATTAGTCTGGGGGAAGAAATGCCTCCTTGATACTAGGAGCATAGAAAGAACCCTTATAATTTCTTGTTCAATATTTGCTTTCCATGAGGACAGGGACCAGGTCTGCCCAGCTCACTGCTGTGTTCCTAACAACTAGACCATAATGGTAGCTTAATAAAGAGCTGATGAATGAATGAACTGGTCCAAAGGGAGTTCTATGCATTATACCACCAAGAAAACCAAGAGATAAACAGTCCCTACGCTGTCTTACAGGCTTGGGAAATGGGTAGTTTGAAATGAAGACTCAATTCATCATTTCTTCCCACCTCACCTCAATAGAAAACCAGGACCCTCTTCCAATTCCCTGCTCCAGATACAGGCATTCCCTTCTTTAGACACCTGGATTTGAAGCCCAAGAATTATTTGGCTTGGACCCTCTTCATCGTAGTCTGTTTCTTTTCAATCATCAAGTCCTTATTGCCTCCTCTCCCTTTACAACAACTTTCACGCGGAGCCTCCTTTTTCATTCTTCTTGCTAGTACCCCCATGGAGGCCCCAATCACCCACGTTTTCACATGGCTCTCTCCTCACTCCAAGTCACTTTGACTCCTCTGTAGATGAATCTTTCTGAAGCATCACTTTTCATAGTGTCTCTTCACTGCCCAAAACATCTTTAGAGGCTCTTCTTTTCCTTCCACATTAAGTCACTACTTCTCTGCCATTTCTCAACCTTCAGAATGACTCCGAATGCTCTGTTTTTCCCTCCCTACACACACCAGCTCACTTATCGCACACACACACACACACAACTCACTCTGATGAGGCAAGATGTTCCACTGTCTCCGAGCAGACTTCTACACAATTTGTGCAATCTCTTCTCTGGAATGTTCTCCCCACCCCTCTCTTAATTCAATCCATCTTTCCAGACCTGGTTTAAATCTTTCCTCCTCCAAGATGCCTTCACTGACAACTTCAAGCCTTGCTGATCTCCCCAACTTAAAATCCAAATAGTACTTATCATCTTTGCAGCCCAATTCAATCCCGATGGGTACCTTATGTCAGACACTATACAGTCTACATAGGTTAGTGTGGTTTTCCTCTATGACTCTGGCAGCTCATGGACGGCAAAACTGTAAGGATGTCGCCCTGGTTGGTTTTGCTCAGTGGATAGAGCGTCAGCCTGCGGACTGAAGGGTCCTGGGTTTGATTCCGGTCAAGGGCACATGCCCGGGTTTCGGGCTCGGTCCCCAGTGGGGGGCGTGCAGGAGGCAGCCAATCGGTGGTTCTCTCTCATCACTGATGTTTCTATCTCTCTCTCCCTTCCTCTCTGAGATCAATAAAAACATATTTTTAAAAAAACAACTGTAAGGATGTCCTGTCCTTGCACCTAAGGGGACCCTTTGAGTTCAACACATAATAATATTCAGGAGGTGACAAGAGAGCTGCCTTCAGAAATAGACAGACCTGGGTTAATCCCAGTCCCAGCAATTACTGTGTATATTTGGGCAAGTAATTTAGACCCTTTGAGCTTCTGTATCCTCATCTGTATAACTGGAATAATAACAGTTACTTCATAGTAACTATTAAAAGAGATAAAGCTAAGTCAGGCAATTTGCACATTGCATTGATACATGGTAAGTATTCCATATATGTTAGCTATTGTTATAAAAGACTCCAATCCCTGTTCTTGGGAGTTGCATTTTGGCCTTGGTTTTGTTTTAGACTTTCAGTCACTGAGTCAGCCTTGCAAACAGTGATTTCCTTCCCCTTCCTACCTCTGTGTCCACCCTGAGCTGGTCAAAGCATATCTCTGCAAGCAGTGGCTAGGTCAGCGGTTCTCAACCTGTGGGTCGTGACCCCTTTGGCGGTCGAACGACCCTTTCACAGGGGTTGCCTAAGACCATCCTGCATATCAGATATTTACATCACGATTCATAACAGTAGCAACATTACAGTTATGAAGTAGCAACGAAAATAATTTTATGGTTGGGTCACAACATGAGGAACTGTATTTAAAGGGCCAGAAGGTTGAGAACCACTGGGCTAGGGGCAAGTTCCATTATGCAAGGGCACCTCAGGCCCCGCGTTGTTATCCCTCCTGCCCTCAGCACTCCTGGGTTCCGTGCTGAATAGTTTGGGTGGGGACCTTTTGTTTGTGAGGCTTCTTAAGCCTTTCTTTCTTCCATTTCTTCTTTATCATTACCCTTGTATTATAAAAGCAATAGTGCTCATTGTTTTAAAAAGAAAGCACAGAAGAGGGTAAAGTGAAGAGCAAAGGTCTCACTCCTCACCCAAACCTCCATTCTTACTCTTCGAAAGTGACCAGCTAGCTGTTTCTCTTGTATGTTTCCACAGTGTCCATGGCCACACAAAGAAACATACACAGCCCTGGCCCGTGTGGCTCTGTTGGTTGGAGTGTGTTGTCTCTTCTACCAAAAGGTTGTGGGTTTGATTCCTGGTCCGGGCACTTACCTAGGTTGTGGGTTTGATCCCTGGTCAGGGCACGTACAGGAGGCAACCTATCAACGTTTCTCATATCGATGTTTCTCTCATATCTATGTTTCTTTCTCTCTCATACTGATGTTTCTCTCTCCCTTCCCTCTCTCAAAAAAAAAAAAAAAAAAAAAAATCAATGGAAAAGATATCGTCTGGTGAGGATTGGGGAGTGGGGGGGGACATATACACTTTTCCATGGCTTGCTTTATTCACTTAATCAATCTTGAACACCTTTCTATATTCAAACTTGATAGATCCACCACACACTGTTTAATGGCAACTTAGATTTCTTCTGTGGAGAGCAACTACCATTGGTTTCATCAACCCCTCACAGATGGACATGGCGGTTGTTAAAACACTGTGATAAACATCCCTGCATATATATCTCTGTGGACCACTTAAGTCTGTAAGGCTTCTGATTGCCAGATGAGAGCAGACTGGGGGTGATTCTTCAAACTCGGTTCTGCCTCCTGATGGAGAACTCGCTGTGTTGCATGAGACAGTCATTACCCACACACAGGAGTCAGTCCCAGACCCACTGACTCACTGGTCAGAAGCATGAGCACCTTCCTTCTGACCTCAAAATAGAAGAAAGAGGTCACTGGGCTGCTTTCTCATGAGCCCGCCCAACAGAATCCACGTTTCTCCCCTTCTCTGGAAGCAGAGAGGAAATCCCGAGCCTTGAGCTCTAGGATTGCAGAACCCAGCTGTGTTCTCAGGTAGCCCTGAGAAAGGCCCCAAGAAGGAAGGAAACACGTTTTTAGTTCATGAGACACATTCCCAGCTGTTTTCAGGGGGCCAGGAGGGATGTTGATGTGACAATAAGGACAGTAGCTGAGACAGGCTTCAGGTGGTGGCTGGGAGGAGGTGCACACACAGGGCTTTCATCAGCAGTGAGTCGGCATTATTATCCTCGCCCACATCCGCCCCTTTTCTCCGTGTCCTTTCTCAGGCCAAGGACAGGATGGAATGGCAGGAACTGGGGACTGCTTATCTGTAGCTCAGCCTGACTCATGCAGGACCCCAAGCCAGCCACTTACTGTACCCTGGGCCTTCGAAGCCCCAGGGGCCCGAGGGAAGCTAGGCTGGAAAAAGGTGCCCCCGGGCTGTGTCCGAGTTGCTTACTCACAGCTCTGGGACCCATAGAGAGTTAGCAAACCATCCTAAACTTCAGTTGGTCTGTTCCTCTACCTGTAAGAAAAGCAAAAGCAGTCCCTGTCTTATACTGTCCTTGAGAGCAGGAGGTACACCAAGTGCTTAACATAGGACATGGCATTACATAAGCAGTCAATAAATCTTTGATATTTTTGCTTTACTGATAGCTGCCTCTTGCCTAGTGCCGTGCCCAATTCAGAGTAGGTGCTTAATTAAGACTCCCCTCCCCTCCCCCCAATGAATGAATGAACAACCTCTTCATTTCTGGAGGGCAGACAGGAAAATTGGAAAATGACCCCCAAGGTCTCTCCAACCTCATGTCACCCCATTCTGTTCTTTACAACAGTGGTAGCTTAGTGATAATGTGGTTTGGTTTGTTTTTCACTGAGGTCTCTCTCTCTCTCCCCTCTCCTCTCTGGCTTCCTAGGAGAAAAGATGTTCTATTCTCCCTGCTTTGTCCTCAAGAGCCAGCTACATAAGACGAATAACTCAGGGCCAAGGTCCTGGAATGCAGCCTCACCTCAGAGTTTCTAAAGAGAAAGTGAGCCCCAGGACCATGGAATGTGGGAGGAGGGAGGAAATTGGGGTGTCCATTCCATAAATATGTATCTGGGGTATCTGCTGTGTCTGGAAGTGACACCAAAAGCTTGTTGCTTGGCCTGCCCCTCCACTCTCCTACCTGCGGCATATGCCTCATCCCTGAAAGCCTGGCCTCCATCTCTCTACTGGCTTCCTTGTAGGTAATCCCCAGGAGTTCCCACTGTCAATCCAGGTGCCCTTTCCTCCATTCTTGGTCCCCACGGCCTCTCTCAGCACCTTTCTTCCCCTTCGGTTTCTCTAGGTGACTGTCCTCCCATCTCCTTTCTCGGTCCCATATTCTTACCTTCTATTTAACAGCTGAATTGTGTTCCCCACCAAAATCCATATATTGAAATCCTAATCCCTTATACCTCAGAGTGTAACTCTATTAGGAGATAGGGTCTTTAAAAAGTAACTAAGGAGGTCATTAAGATGGACCCTAACCCAATATCACTGGTGTCCTTAGAAGAGGAAAGTAGGACATCAGCAGAAGGCAGATCACGTGGAGACAGAGAAACCCATCTACAACCAAGGGGAGAGGCCTCAACCCTGTCAACATTTTGATCTCAGACTTCTAGACTCCAGGATTATGAGGAAATAAACTTCTGTTGTCTAGGCCACCTCATCCGAGGCACTTTATTATGGCAGCCCTAGCAAACTAATACACCCCCTGTATTGTATGACATGGTCATTACCCACAAACATGCCATCTTCCTGTATAAATCCACCTCCATGTCTTACTATCACCCCTCCCCTCCCCAATCTCCCACTCAGGTCAATATGTCCACACACTGAGACCTGCACACACCCAGATTCCAGCTCTGAATTCCAACCGCCTGCCAGACAATTCCTCTTGAGTTGTTTGGCCAATTCCTAAACCTCAAGAGGACTAGAACCACAGAATATTTGAAGGTGGTCAGTCTGACCACCTTGCTTTACAGATTAGGAAACCGAGGCACTAAACAAACAAACAAACAAACAAACAGAAAACAAACTCAGCTCGCTTTCTGAGTTCCTTATTTCTAAAAGCATCATCCATCTGGTCACCACTCAAAGACGTGGAGTCATCTTTTATTCTGCCCTTTCTTTCATTCCTCATAGCCAATTAAAGAACTTCCACTGCATTCTTTTTTTTGCCCACTGCATTCTAAAGTCACCGTGTCTGTTGTCTAGTGTTTCAATGTTATTGTGTCTCCCCTCCTCCCCCCATAGATGAAATATTTTAGTGCATTTATATTTAGGTAAATACTGAATTTTGGGGCCTCAGTAGTCTGTTCTGTTTCAGGGTGGGATAGCAGATAAAAATGGTACCTATATCATGGGGTTTTTGCAAAAATGAAATGTGGATTCGAACCCAGTATGGTCTGGCCTCAAAACTCTTTGTATTATCATGCTACCTCTTTCTCTGGGAATGTAAAGGAATTGGTTCAATTTCTGAACCAATGAAAACAATTCCAAATAATGAATAATATATCTAATATTGTTTTCAAAAATGCTTGCTGAATAGGCACAAAAGTACGGATTATACAGAAGCCAAAAAAGAAATGAAAAGAGAACTCTGGAACAGAAGTGAGTGCCCAAGACAGCTTAGACTGAGGATGTCTGCCAACACGTGGTGATGTGGAGCTTGCATTTTGACGCATACAAGGAATGAGGAGGATAGGAGACAACGCTTAAACTCATACAAGTTACAAAGTCTAACAGAAGCCCCTCCAAAGGGTCTACAAAGAGTTACAAACTTTGTGTAAGGGCGAATGAGAAATAAATTCATGGCCCAGAAGGGAAATTTGTTTGCCCAACTTTGATACCTAGTGAGAGAATAAAAACAAAATATTCCCTTAAAATTCATAACTACAAGCCAGCTTCACATGAGTTTATAGACTGAATTTAAACTACCTGAACCCTCTGTAATCTGAAAAACTTTAAGCAGCAAATTTAGTTTAAGGAACTCAAGGTAGGAATAAACCCTGGTAACTGGTAAAAGCAAATACAAATCCCCTCTGAAGGGACTGAAATTTCAACCCATGCTCAAGGAATAATCCACAAAGTTCCAAAAAATTGAGCCTAAAGTTAAAAATCAAAAAACACACAAGGAAACAAGGCACCATAACTGAGAACCAGCAGAAACAACAGATAGCATAATCAGACTCACAGAAATATGAGATATAGAAGTATCAAGTACAGAATATGAATAGGTATGTTTAACATATTTCAAGAAATAAATGTGAGCTTTAAATACATGAGCCAAGAGCAAAAGACTATAAGAGGCAATCGAGCAATTTGAAAAAAAAAATAAAATAAAATAATAGGTTAAATAGCAGATTAGATACTGTTAAAAGCAGAATCTGTTTATTGGAGTATGGATATGAAGAAATCTAGAAAGTGATCCAGAGATACAAAGAGATAAAAAAAAAATGAAGAATTACATATATGATATTGGAGGATAAAATAAGATGGCCTAATATATATTTACAGAAGAAAATAAAGAAAGAATAAGGAAGAGGAGGTATTTGTAGAGTCAGAATCAGAAATAGAGTGAGGTGCCTAAAGTATAAAAGGGCTAATCCTGTATTTGCCCCAAACTCAGGAATGAATACCTCCTTAAATTTGGAGCCCTAGGCACCTCACTGGCTTCACACTAGTGCTGGCCCTCTGAGAATTTTTTCAAATTATTGTAAGATACCAAATTCTGGGTCTGGCTATCCCAAGACAGATAAAGAAAAATATATTCATACCTATTTACATCATAGTGAAATTAGAGGGCCGGAGACAAATACAGGTCAATAACAAAGAAACTACAATTAGACTGACCACACACTATTCAGCAGCCACAATGGGAACCAGAAGAGCATCTTTAATGTGCTGAGACAAAGTAAGTGGCAATCAGAATTTTATTCAAGACTTTAAATATGAGGGTGAAAGAAAGTCATTTTCAACCAACAAAAATTGAGAGAACTTACTACCAATAGACCTTTACTGAAGGAAATTCTAAAGGATTAATTTCAGATGGAAGGAAGGCAATCTCAGACAGGTGCTCTAATGAAAAGGAGGCCACCAGTGAACAACATTTGACTGTGTAAAGAAGTAATAATAGGGTGTCGTCCCATGCATCAAGAGGTTGCCGGTTCGATTCCCATTAGGAACACATGCTCAGTTTGCAGGCTCAATTCCTGGTAGGAGGCATGTGGGAGACAGCCGACCAATGTTTCTCCCTCATTGATGTTTCTCTCTCTCTCTCTCTCTCTCTCTCTCTCTCTCTCTCTCTCTC
>NW_005370597.1:4193057-4194638 GCF_000412655.1 Myotis brandtii | reverse complement strand
GGGGGGGGGGGGGGAGAGGCGTCAAGGTGGAGGGGCAGAGACTTAAGAGTTAAAGTAGCTTAAGGGTCTTGAATTGTTTAAGAGGGTGAAAATGGTAATTTTTAAATATGTAGGGGATCCACTAAAAGAATAAATAGAGCCCGGCCAGCATGGCTCAGTGGTTGAGGGTAGACCTATGAACCAGGGGTCATGGTTCAATTCCACAGCTTCAAGCCTTTTAGTAGCATCCCACAGTCCTTGAGAAGGATAGCATTATATATCCTAGCATAGCCTTCAAAGCTCTTTACAATCTGTCCTCTCTGCCATGTATCTCCAGCTCTTTCTGGAACCGGAATCCACCCCATTTCAGCCCTGTAGTCACAATGGCTTTCTCTTATATCCTTGCATTCACCATGCATACTCCCTCCCACCTCAGGACCTTTGCATATGCTGTTCACTGCCTGGAATACTTTTCACTCCAACCCCCAAACCTACTTGTCACCACTCATCCTTTTGGGCTGAGCTCAAATGACACTTACTAGAGGAACTTTCTCAAATCCCAGGCCTTCATTATATATACCTTCAGGGCATTAATACCTCTCCTGCAGAGCCATTACCATCCGTGAGTGTAAAGTCAATCAAATCAGAGAACAGGATGTAGATTTTATTAATCACAGGAAATGCTTTTGGTTCAATTCCCATTTTTTATTTCAATTCCCATTGTTGTCATATTCTATTTATATTTGTGCAATTATTTGATGAATGTATGTCCCACTACACTGGAAGCTCCATTAGAGCTAAGATGGCACCTTTTTTGCTCACTACTCTATAGTGCCTGGCACCTAGCAGAAGCTCAATAAAGTTTGATAAATGAAGGAATGAAAACATCCTTACTAAGAGAAGGGCACTTTGCCCAGAAACGAGTGTTATATACCCTATGAAGCTTTGCCCAGTTTCATTACTCAATTTGCATTCATTCATTCACAGATCATTAACATGACATTTCTCTGTATCAGAGAGAAGTTAAAGGCAGCTTCCTTCAAAGGCCTTTTCTGGACATAAAAACATTCCCTGGGCTATTTATATGTAAGAACGTGGCGGGAGAGCCTCCAAGCCCGGACAGTTGGTGGCATCTCAGTAAACCCGGTGAGCACTTAAGGCGGAGGATAAGGGAGCGCCGCCCCATTCTTGGCCCATCAGACGCAGAGAAAGCAGGTGAGCCTTTCCAAGGGCCCTAAATGGCAGCAGGACCGCAGCCAATGGCACCCAAGTGACTGAACTCTGGGCATTTTGGCAAAGTGGGGCTGAAGGAGCTGAGTGTGGTTGGCTCCAGACAATTGCTAACCACAGAGAAAATCCTGTCTTAAAATTCCCATTTGGGAAAGGAACCAAAAGCATTTCCGCTGATTAATAATATCTACATCCTGTTCTCCGATTTGATTGACTTTACACGTGGATGGTAATGGCTCTATGCCTTGGCTTTCTCGTCCTCATTGAGGATGAAAATTTTTAGATTCTTTAAGAGCATCAATAAGAACAATAATAGCAGTAGCAGCAACTAACATTTATTGACCATCGCTCTATGCCAGACTCTCTGCTAAT
>NW_005370597.1:4183168-4192792 GCF_000412655.1 Myotis brandtii | reverse complement strand
TTTTCTGTTAATCTTCATGTAAATTAGCTCATGTTGGTCCCCTGCTTAAAACCCTCTAATGACTTCCACTGATATTAAAATAAAATGCAAACTCTTTACCATGGCCTTCAAGGCCCTACATGACCAGGCTCCTCCTTATTTCTGCTGCCTTGTCTCAAACAGCCCTCCCCTCAGGCCATTCTAGCACCATCAGTCTTCTCTCGGCAACTCACATGCCCCAAGCTTGTTCCTACCTCATGGCCTTTGCACCAGCAAGCCTCCGGCCTGGAGTGCTTTTTCCTCAGATCATCCCTGGATGCCTTCTTCTGATCATTTGGATCACAGCTCAGTTACTACCTCCCTGATTCCCCTACCACCCTAACCCCATTGCTTGATCACAGCACCCTGTTGTATGGCCTCCATAGCATGTGTCACTATCTGAAATTATCTTGATGATTTGTTTGCTCTGTCATTATCTGTTTCCCATAACTAGAACATACATTTCACGCGGGCAAAGCCTCCATTGTCTAATTTACCCCTGAATTCTCAGTACTCAGAAAAGAGCTTAGCCCATAGTAGGCATTCTACAAACATTTCTCATGTAAAGGAATGGGTGAAAGACTCTATGAGATAAGAGCTACTATACTTATACTTATTTTATAGATAAAGGATCTAAGGCTCAGTGACATTAAGTGTCTTGCCCAAGGTCACAGAGGTGGTAGGTAAATAGAGGATCTGAGTAACACTCAAATCTAGGCCCAGCTGGCTGCAAGACATGTCCACTTGATCACTACACAGAGATTCATCCCATGAATCATGTCATGTACCCTCCCCACTACTATCCTCATATTCATCCTTTGCATAGAACCTGGCCCAAGAGGTAAGCAGCAAGGAGGCATTGAATAAAGTAGTGCAGAGGGTGTGAATTAGTACAACCACTTTGGATAACTGTTTGGAAATACCTACTAAAGCTGAATCAGCATATATCCACAGATATACAAGCATGTGTTCAACATAAAGCCATGTTCAAGAGTGTTCACAGATGCAGTATTCTTAAAAGCAAGCACTGGAGACCATCTAAATGCCCATAAATAGTAGAATGAATAAATATACTGTACCATAGTCATATAATGAATGGAATATCATACAGCAATGAAAAAGAAACTACAACTACATGCAACAATATAATAAATTTCACCAAAAAAGTACCTACAGTATAATTCCATTTATAGAAGATAAAAAATTAGGTTATATTATAGTGCCAAAAGTCAAAATAGTGATTACCCCCCTTGTGGGTGGAGGTAGGGTATGGTGATGGTTATAGTGATGGGAGTAGCATGAGTGGGGCCTGCAAAATGCTGGCAATGTTCTGTTTCTTGACCTGGACGCTAGTTCCACAGTTGTGTCCACTTTGAGAAAATTCATTGAGTTGCATACTTCTGACTTACACTCTTTGCTGAATGTATTTATGCTGAATCACAGGAAATTGCTGTCTTTGTACAATCATGAAAAATGGTTGCATATTAGCAATTTCAAATGGTTCAACTAACGTTATACTTCAATAAAAAGATTACCTAAGAAAGAAATTCTGCTCAGTTGAATTGCTTTGCACCTAGCTCTGTAACAACTGGTTTTAAGAAAGAGCCTGTGCCTTTCCCAGGCCCCCTGGGCAGGTGGTAAACAGACTCAGCATGGTTGTAAATTCTTCCCAGGGCCTGAGGCCGGGGCGCTGGCTGTGGACTTCAGAGTCCAGAGCCTGGGCCAGCCTCCGTGTGGTCTTCAAGCAGAGATGAGCAACTCCAGTCTCAAGCCCAAGGTGTCAGTGTTCCTGGAGCACACCAGTTTCCGCCGGCCCTAGTCTTTGCCCTCACTGTGTCCTCCTTTCTGGGCACTGGCATGGCTCTTGTTCCTCAGCTTTTAGACTGCCCAAAGAGGCTTTCTCTGATCTCCCTAAAAAGGCTAGTTCCTTCCCCCAATCTCTGTCAAATCCCCTTCTTATTCCCTTCGCGGATTTGACCAACATTTGAAATTATGCTATTACCTGAGTGTTTACTTTTTATTATCTGCTGCCCTCAGAAAACTAACCTGTATCAAGGGATCCCTATAACTTATTTGCTGTTTTATCCTCAGGGCCTGCCATACTGCCTGGTACCTAGAAGGTGCTTAAATATTGGTTGAATGAATGAATGAATGAATGACTAAATGAGGTGGCAGAAACGAAATCCAGGGGAGAAAAGGTGGCCAACGCACACCTGTTAAGTCAGGAAGAAGGGTGCAGTCCCGTCCATCACATGGAGCATGAAAGCCAAGATTGGGGCTCCAGAAAGTCACCGACCCCTCCAGAGTCCAGATACCCATTTTTGATCCCTGCTTCTCCCAGGGTCCCCATTTCTGCGATTTGTAAGCAAGAACCAAGGGGACTACTCTTGGCCATGTTTTCTTCTCTTCCTGTTCTATGCTCACACTGGTTGCCCTGGATTTAGCTCCCACATCTGAAATGGACAGCATGCGTGCATTTTATGTGCATTTGAACTAATGCAAATTTGAACTATGCCATATAAATACATCCACAAAAACCTTGATTCTGTTGCCAAAGCTGATGCTATACAAGTCTGACTTTACATTCACACTGATGAGGAAATCACTCTTGAATTATGTGAGGTCTTCAGGAACATGTCTTTTGTATAACTTTCCACAGCAGAATGAAAACAAGGGTCTTGGAGGAAGGATGGAGAAGAGGAAGCTAGTGATCTGTACTCTCATCACCAAGTTAAAATCTTTACAATTTCCCTGTTACACAGAACAATGAGAGGACCACAAAAATAGCTGTGCACCTGGCTCTGAGCTAAGGTACTTGAAAAACATCATGTGCTTAGTGCTCACAACAACCCTCCGAAGCAGACACTAGGACTATCCCTTTTACAATAGAAGTTTGAAGAGAATAGGAATTATGCAAAGTCACCAAGCGCTTAACATCCCCTTCCCAGATAGACACAAAAGGACCATCATTCAGCATATAGTCAGCATTATACTCTCTGGCTGCCATGAACTTCATGACCTATACTGGCCATGGTTAAACTCAACTCTCTGGTGAACCAAAGATACCGAGCCACATAGTTGAAAATAACTTTTGTCCTGCAAATACTGTCCCAGTTAAAGCAGCAATGACAGCCACAGTGTTATTGTCCCACCTATTCATTAGTAAAGAAAACTTTGCACTTTAGATTTTTTTCTTTTTTTCTGAGGTTTTGAAGCACCTAGATCAGTGGTTCTCAACCTTCTGGCCCTTTCAATACAGTTCCTCATGTTGTGACCCAACCATAAAATTATTTTCATTGCTACTTCATAACTGTAATGTTGCCACTGTTATGAATCGTAATGTAAATATCTATGCAGGATAAAGCTGTGGTTCTTAACCTTCTGGCCCTTTAAATACAGTTCCTCATGTTGTGACCCAACCATAAAATTATTTTCGTTGCTACTTCATAACTGTAATGTTGCCACTGTTATGAATCGTAATGTAAATATCTGATATGCAGGATGGTCTTAGGCGACCCCTGTGAAAGGGTCGTTCAACCACCAAAGGGGTCACGACCCACAGGTTGAGAACCGTTGACCTAGATAAATGGGCTCCTCTTAAAATTCTAACACATTCCTTGCATCAAAATGGCTGGATGTGTCAAATAACCATCGAAATGTGCCGAAAGCTGTTCTAAGGTCTTTATGTGCATTATTCCATTCAAGTTCCATTCAACCCTTGGTGGTCAGTTTTCATATTACAAAGGAGGAAACTGAGGCACGTCAAATCTGAATAACTTATCCAAGGCTACAGAGCTTGAAAGGGTAGGGCTGACCCCCAGCAGTCTGCGGTCATTGTCTGCACATTTCTTGCAAGTTCTCCAGCTTCCAACACTGAAATAGCTGAACGCCCTGAGCCAGAAAGCCTAGGGGCTAGTGCCAGAACAGGGTTCTAACCTGGGCTCTGACGCCTCCTCCCTTCCTCAAAGGACGAGGGTCCCCCTGGCATGTTCAGTTGCCCTAGCCCTCCCCACAGCTCCTTCCTGCTTCTGGGCCTCCTGCCACCTAGGCCAGCCTGGCTGAGTCTGCATTCAGCAGATCTGAGCTGCAGAGAAACTTCTCCAGGCCCCAGGCTGTGCCCCCTCCTTTGCTCTCTGTACTCTCATGCACCACCGCTGTTAACTATAATTAAATCATTCTTTGATCAATTATTTGTTTAGTGTCTATTTCCCTACTTCATTGTAAACAGTGGTGGTTCCAGAATTTTTATGTGGGTGGGGGCAAGTAATCTGTCTGGGTTGGGGGACTTGGCTTTCAGTGCTTTGTACTTGACAGAAGGCTGAGAAATGTCAATTGAACAAAGAAATGAATGAAGGTGCCGCTTACCCCAATCGCACCCCCACCGTGATGTCACCGCTGACTGTGAGTTCCATAGTGTCTATCTCTCTTATCACTGTAACCCCAACACCTTGACACTGTGCCTGACACATAGGAAGTGCATAATAATTTTTTGTGAAATTAATAAATAATTGAAAGCCGAGGGGCTAGTACCAGAACAGCGTTCTAACCTGGGCTCTGACTTCTTATCTGAAAAAGAGCAATGATGAGACCCAGACACAGCTTTTTTTGTTGTTGTTAATCCTCACCCAAGGATATTTTTCCATTGATTTTTTTGAAAGAGTAGAAGGGAGAGAAAAAAAAAAAAAGAATTAAAAAAAAAGTAGAAGGGAGGGGGAGAGATCGAGAGAAACATCCAAGACACATTGATTGGTTGCCTCCCCCATACGCCCTGACCAGGGCCTTGGATTGAGGCACATGCCCTTGACCAGAATCAAACCTGGGACCCTTCTGCAGGCCGGCCGCTCTATCCACTGAGCCAAACTGGCTAGGGCAGAACACAGCTTCTTAAAGCAGCATTACATAGGAAAACATGCTGAGCATAGGGCTGGCACACAGTAAGCACTCCACAGATGTCTGTCACTGAATTGGAATTCCTGCCTCACTCCCACTAACTCAGCTTCCCAGGTCCTGGCCAGGCCAGCAGTTTAATAAGAGGGCAAAGCCCAGAACTGAACCCACTCCACTTCCCTGGCCATGACCTGGTGGGGGTGAAGATGTCTACCCTGAAGTGAAAAGACTGTAAATAGCATGGGCAGGAATGCAAGGTTGTTAGGATTTGCCTCCAGAGGAAAAGTTATACTTGGGGAAGAGATTGAGCAGTTCTGGAATGAACAAAGTCAAAATTATTTTCATTGCTACTTCATAACTGTAATGTTGCCACTGTTATGAATCGTAATGTAAATATCTGATATGCAGGATGGTCTTAGGCGACCCCTGTGAAAGGGTCGTTCAACCACCAAAGGGGTCACGACCCACAGGTTGAGAACCGTTGACCTAGATAAATGGGCTCCTCTTAAAATTCTAACCCATTCCTTGCATCAAAATGGCTGGATGTGTCAAATAACCATCGAAATGTGCCGAAAGCTGTTCTAAGGTCTTTATGTGCATTATTCCATTCAAGTTCCATTCAACCCTTGGTGGTCAGTTTTCATATTACAAAGGAGGAAACTGAGGCACGTCAAATCTGAATAACTTATCCAAGGCTACAGAGCTTGAAAGGGTAGGGCTGACCCCCAGCAGTCTGCGGTCATTGTCTGCACATTTCTTGCAAGTTCTCCAGCTTCCAACACTGAAATAGCTGAACGCCCTGAGCCAGAAAGCCTAGGGGCTAGTGCCAGAACAGGGTTCTAACCTGGGCTCTGACGCCTCCTCCCTTCCTCAAAGGACGAGGGTCCCCCTGGCATGTTCAGTTGCCCTAGCCCTCCCCACAGCTCCTTCCTGCTTCTGGGCCTCCTGCCACCTAGGCCAGCCTGGCTGAGTCTGCATTCAGCAGATCTGAGCTGCAGAGAAACTTCTCCAGGCCCCAGGCTGTGCCCCCTCCTTTGCTCTCTGTACTCTCATGCACCACCGCTGTTAACTATAATTAAATCATTCTTTGATCAATTATTTGTTTAGTGTCTATTTCCCTACTTCATTGTAAACAGTGGTGGTTCCAGAATTTTTATGTGGGTGGGGGCAAGTAATCTGTCTGGGTTGGGGGACTTGGCTTTCAGTGCTTTGTACTTGACAGAAGGCTGAGAAATGTCAATTGAACAAAGAAATGAATGAAGGTGCCGCTTACCCCAATCGCACCCCCACCGTGATGTCACCGCTGACTGTGAGTTCCATAGTGTCTATCTCTCTTATCACTGTAACCCCAACACCTTGACACTGTGCCTGACACATAGGAAGTGCATAATAATTTTTTGTGAAATTAATAAATAATTGAAAGCCGAGGGGCTAGTACCAGAACAGCGTTCTAACCTGGGCTCTGACTTCTTATCTGAAAAAGAGCAATGATGAGACCCAGACACAGCTTTTTTTGTTGTTGTTAATCCTCACCCAAGGATATTTTTCCATTGATTTTTTTGAAAGAGTAGAAGGGAGAGAAAAAAAAAAAAGAATTAAAAAAAAAGTAGAAGGGAGGGGGAGAGATCGAGAGAAACATCCAAGACACATTGATTGGTTGCCTCCCCCATACGCCCTGACCAGGGCCTTGGATTGAGGCACATGCCCTTGACCAGAATCAAACCTGGGACCCTTCTGCAGGCCGGCCGCTCTATCCACTGAGCCAAACTGGCTAGGGCAGAACACAGCTTCTTAAAGCAGCATTACATAGGAAAACATGCTGAGCATAGGGCTGGCACACAGTAAGCACTCCACAGATGTCTGTCACTGAATTGGAATTCCTGCCTCACTCCCACTAACTCAGCTTCCCAGGTCCTGGCCAGGCCAGCAGTTTAATAAGAGGGCAAAGCCCAGAACTGAACCCACTCCACTTCCCTGGCCATGACCTGGTGGGGGTGAAGATGTCTACCCTGAAGTGAAAAGACTGTAAATAGCATGGGCAGGAATGCAAGGTTGTTAGGATTTGCCTCCAGAGGAAAAGTTATACTTGGGGAAGAGATTGAGCAGTTCTGGAATGAACAAAGTCAGATCAAGTAGCAAAAAAGTCCAGCACAGGCCTACTGGCTGCCCAATCCAACAGAAAGGATGTGGTGTCTTTAACCTGTTAAGGAAAAAATGTTTTGAATCCCCCCACTATTTTTAATTTTGTTCCCCCACCCACTGGGCTTTGGGCAGTTGGAGAGACTTAAAACACAAATCAGAGTGTCACGACCTTACTTAAAAACTCATAAGAGGGTAATATCTGAACTGCTCACTGGGCCAACTTCAACCTTACTCTTCAAGCTGTTGCCACGGAAGTCTTGGGTCAGCACCTCCATGTCAGGCTTGTCCCCACACAGGGGTTCCACCCAGGCTCCCTCTGTCTGACATGTCTCCTCAAACACCCTCAGGCTCACTCCTTCAGTCATCTGGACTCAACTCATAACCACACGCTCTCAGGAAAATAGTCCTTGATGTCCAAATTAAAATCACATCCCTCTCCCACTCCCCATATCCCAGGACCCGACTTATTTTTCCTTCCTAGCACTCATCCGGCCTCAAATCTGTCTTCTCTCCGAAAGACTGTGAGCTTCACAAGAGCAGGGAGGGCTGTCTGTCTCTCACCACTGAGTCCTCAGAGTCAGGGCAGGGCCCAACACAGAATATATGAATGAATTAATGAATGAATGAATGAATTTCTCATAACAGTTGCCCCAAACTTCTCCTCTGGTTAGGTCCCAAGTAAGAGCAGAATATGGTCTCCAGTACCCTCCGAGTCACTGAATCACACTCTGCTTAGGCATCACAGGCTCCTCCCAGCTCAAGATTGGGGGCTCTCCCATCTTCTCACCATCCGAGCAGTCCTGGCCTCTCTTTACCTCCTCCTTCAGAAAAGCTGGGAAAATACCAGAAATGGAAGGAACACTGTCTCTTGGCTAATTCCTCTAATAAAGGAAACAGGAGAGTAAACTCCCCCAACATCCTACATCCCGATTTTCTTCCATAGTCTAGAAAGGATTTATTTATTCCCATCCTTTTTAAAGGTTTGAGTGAGGCTCATGAGTGAGCACTAGCTGGAAAATTACTGCTCCAACCTTCCTTTCTTAACATGCTTCAATGACTTGCAAGAAACAGGTTTTTAGGTTTGTGAGGCCGAGAGGGATGGTAGCAGAGTAGAAAGAACAGGGTTGCAAAGATCTAGAAAATCAGCACTAGAATTTACTAGATCTTCCATTTACCAAGCGCAGGCCCCTGGGCCTCAAATTCTGTATCTGACAAATGGGAATAATGACATTGAACTTTAATACCTGTAAAGGGAAGTCCTGCACAACTGTAAAATACTCGATTGTCCTCATAGAGGTTTTTTTCTTGGCTTTAAGGAAGGTCTTGACCCGGAAAGGATGATTGAAGTTCCCCTAGGGAGGGCCTGCTCTGCCCCCAGGAGCTGAGTCCGTCAGTCACACTGTAAAGCTGCATCCGAGTAGAGAGAAAACGTTTTAAAGGGGGACTCGGTGACCTTGGGTTCTGGTTTGGGTTTGCAAAATGTTCCTCCGTGGCCTGTCTCCAGAGCCCCAGCCCAGCCCAGCCCCGGGTGCCTGTCATTGGCTCCTCTGGCAACAGGCAAGCTCAGTCCGATCGTGGCGTAGTTAGAAAAAGAGCCTCACAACCTCCAGTGAAGCCAGAACATCAGCAGGACAAATCTTACGGGGGATTCAGGCCCCAGCCTACCTCTGATCCTCGCATCAAAGCCGCCCCCTACCCCTGACTCCCCGGAGGCTACAGCCTCCTCGGTTCCTGGGCGGAGCTGGGCCTGCTGCGAGGGCTCTCCACCTTCCCTCAGTTAGGCCTAATGGCGGGGCCTTTTCTTTTCACCGGTTGGGACTGATACGTTCCCCTTTTCCCCCCCAACCCCCCATCATTAACTGCAAAGAAAAGATCCCCGGCCACTTCCATTTCCTCTGCGGCTCAAGAGCCCTGTTATTTAATCCCGTGGCCACCCCGGCAGCATCCTCTGCGCGGTCGCTCCACCCATCCACCTGGCCAATTCCCCATCGCTCCTGCTTCTCCGGAGGGGAGCTGGTGGGGGTGGTTGGGGAAAGGCGCCTACAGCAGCAGAGCCTTGGCCTTCGGAAATCCGAGGCTCTCAGATCCGCATTGCGTGAGGGCTGGGAAACGCACGGGGGTGTACAGGGAGCAGCTAGTCAGCGCAGCCAGAGGAGGACCGACGGACGCCGGGGGCACTGCGGACGTTACACTGGGGCGAGGGGGAAGGAGTTGCTACGAAGAGAGAGCCAGGTCTCCTCCGCCCAGCAACCAGCATCGCCCTTGGGGGGTAGGGGGCGGGGGGGGACTGGAGCCGGAAGAGGCCTCGGCCCTGTCGCTGTCCACACCCAAGAAATGGGGGAGGGGTGGTCTGCACTCACTCAAGGGAGACTCAGCCTCAGGAAAGGAACGAGATTCATTCATTAACCCCCACTCCACCCCTCTTTGATATGGACGTTTGACGTTTTCTTAATTATTGGTAAAAGCAGCTTCAAGACCCCTCCTCCGACGCCGCTGGTCTAGAGAAAGAGAAGGGTCCCCAGCAGGGGTCTTCCCGTTCCCCGCCCCCACGACTGCCTGGGGCGGGTAGAGATCCCT
>NW_005370597.1:4171931-4183094 GCF_000412655.1 Myotis brandtii | reverse complement strand
CCCCGCCAGCGAAACTGACGGTTCCAGCCCAGGCCCGCATTGGCTTGAAGGTGGCCTTTACCTCCTCTCGCAGGCTGGGAGGGGGCACAGCCCGCGCAGCTGAGCCAGCTGCAGCAGTCACCGCCGCCCTCCATTCATTTAAAAAAAAAAAGGCGGGGGGCAACAACAACCTCTGCCCGTCTTTGTAAAAGAACGACGGCCCCTGGAGGAGCGAGAGCCAGCCCCAACAATCACGGGTTAAGTTCTTTTCCGGCCCCCCATTCATAAAAAAAAAAGAAAAGAAAAAAAAAGGAGCTCGGCGCATGCGCGCGCGGGGGTCTCTTGTGCCCACCCATTCATAGAATCGCGAACGACGCGCGTGCGCACTGGAGCTCCCTTCCCTCCCATTCATAAAAAAGCCATTTTCCCAGGCAGTGGTTGCAACATCGCCGCGGAGGCTGCGAGAGAAGCTGACAGCGCGGAGCTGGCGCTGCCGAGCGCAGGAAGCCGTGCCGGTTCCTTCAGCCGGCGTCTGCGAGGACAGTGGCTTCTGACCCGCTCGGGTTAGGGGATTTGCACAGACGTGAAGCAATGCTTGTGATTCTGCGGCTCCTCAAAGTAAGTCCCTGGCCGGTTTCGGAATCCGAAACTGACCCACTCTGAGCCGCGACGCGACTCCCCTTTGGGCTGGGGCAAATGGTGCGCTATTTCTAGGCGCGCCTCAGTGTTCCTTCCCTCTCCCTGCGCCTCCTTGAGTCGCTGCGGTGCGCCGCAGCTCCCGGACGCCCTGGGCTGGGCCGGCACGGCGCGGAGGGTATTCACAGCCTGGCACCGGCGTTTCCAACCCAGGACATTACCAAGCCCGGCTTCCCCCTACTCTGACTAGGGAAGCCCCATGCGTGCCCCGGGAGTTTGCCTCTGGCCTGGCCTCTTTCCTCCTGCCACCACCCGCCTCGGGCGCTGGAACGGGAGACTCTAGGCTACGTAAGGAGCCACCTTTAGAGTCCGGCGGGCGCCCTCGCCCTGGGCGGCTCGCCCACCCCGGGCTCGGTGCCCATGGTGCCAGCTCTGCCGTAGATCTCCAGAGCCCGCCGCAGCGGCCTATGCTCGACGTAGGTTTTTCTTTCCCCTTCGGAGTCATGACGGACTGGCTTTTCTCCCCTTCTGCCTCTCCCCTCGATGGTCAGCGCCGGGCTGGCCCGGGACTGGGCATTTCTGCTCCCTCTCTTTGGCGAGGCGGTGCCTCGCCGTCTGACCTTTGCTCTGCTGCCGCATTTTATGCTGTGCAACTGCCTTGCAGTTAGTTGCCTGTCCTTTTCCCGGCCTCTGCAGGGCCTGAGGCTCCCCGGCCTCCTCGTGCCTCCCTATCCCCGGGCACCGAACTGTGCCAGGCCCCGAGGCCCCCAGGCCGCTCTGGGGCTGTAGGTGCGTTTACATAACGCCGGGCGTGTGGGAGCTGGAGGAAGAGGTTGCGTGCGTAGGAGAGATAAGGCTCCCGCTTTGCCCCTTCCTTCTTGGTGGTACCAGCTTGACATCACTGAGAAGAGAGAAGGATAGAGACGGTACGTTCTGAAAAAACCTGAGCCGCCAAGGCCACGGGTCAGTGAAGGGGGGCGAGGGCGGGTTTGGCCAGCCAGGGCAGCTGGAGCTTGGCTCCATCACTGGGGCCAGGGCTATGCCCAGTTCCCCCTCTATGCAGACGATCAAAAAGCAGTTAGACAGTAGCTGTTCTTGTGCAAGAAGACGGTTTCTCAATTCTCTTTGATTGGGGGCTGGGGGTTGTGGGTAGAGGAGGCAAGAGAGGCAGAAAATGGTTGCATGGCTTGGAAGCAATGGTTGCAACCAATGGGAGGAGAAGGTACTGGGCTGGAGGGGCTGGATGGTGGGGAGAGGGGAGAGCTGACAGCTGCTGGATGGGCATCCATATTGCCAGGCCTGGGTGAGGGCAGGAGGCAGCCTTATGGCCTATGGAGGCTGTGGGAGCCCCCTCCCACCCCCACTCCAGCATGGTTAGTGCTGAAAGGAAAGGCGTGGGGTTCAGTGGAGTGGCCAGACTCAGTAGAGAAGCCCCTCTTTCCTGCTTCCAAATCTGTGGCGTTGATTCTCTCCAGTTTGGGGAGGGGCAGGAGCAAGTGTATGTCTGTCTGGTTATTAGCTGACCAAGGCTCTCCAGTCTTTCTGATGAGCCTCTTGGAAACACAAGGCTGTAAGCTGGAGGCCCAGAGCCTCTAGGAAGTCCGGGTTTATCAATCTCTTAATGAGCTCGGTCTGGCCTGAGGCCCTACCCAATATTGCACTGGTGATTTCACAATGTTTAGAGTTCTCTGGATCTTCACAGGAATGGAGCATAAACATCTGAAATTTTCAGCTTTTTTTCCCTTTCGTGTGTGGGTGTGGGGCAGACTAGGAAAGGGAGGTCTGTAGTTGGCGGCCTCTGCATCTCTCTCTCTCTCTCTCTCTCTCTCTCTCTCTCCAGAATGGTGGGAAAGAAGTAGTAGACATGTCCTGTGTGAAATTGAATTTCCTCTTTCCCAGCCCTTGGGAGGGTCCTCACTTGCCAGCAGGCTCCAGGCGAATCCTAATGTGAGCAGTGCACACACTGACCCACTGAGCTGCGTGGCCAGTACTGGGTAGGGGGCTTTTTGGAGGCGGATTTTTGAAATCGTGATGGACACGTGTTGGTCAGCTAGGGAGAGGAACACTTTAAAGATATCTCTTGGTTATCTTCCCTTTTAGATTCTGAGCTCAGGAGTCATCCCCTTTGTGTGGAGTGTAAATGCTCTCCTCATTCCCACAGCCTTTTCCAGATTAGCCTGTGGAAGGGTAAGGTCTCCAAGCTTTGGTTGGGCTTGGTGGGAGGAGGCAGGACACACAGAATAAAATGATTCCTGGCTAAAGCAGGGCAGAGAGTGGGGATGGTGACCATTTGGAGCTCTCATATCATTTTTTTCATCCTTCCAGAATAGGTACACAGATGAGGCTCTTTGGAATTGCACCCTCTGTCCAGGTCATACTCTTTACTCACCACCACCAGCAACACACACACACACACACACACACACACACACACACACACCATTCTGGTAAACCCCACAGTGCAGAGTTTTTCACTGATTTGAATAACAAATAAAGGCAGCCTTTCAGTGCAAAATTTGGTAGTCAGTGACTTAAAAATTAAGGGCAGAAAAAACCCATTAGCGCGTGCGCGCGCACACACCGGAAGTGGCCCTTGAGGGGTGCTACTCTAAGGCTTAATACTTTGGCATCTTATATGGGGATTTCTCTTCCAGTTCCTGCCGCTGAAAGCCCTTTGGTGTGACATCTTCCAGCCCCCATTTCTGGGCCCCCCCCAAACCATCCATTTGTGTAGGTCCTGGGTGTTGGTACCAAGGAGGCTTAGCAAGGAGCCCCCTCCCTCCACGTTCTCAGACAGTGATGGCACCCATGGCACTCAGTTGGTTCTGAACCCACAGTGCCTGCCATGGGTCCCTTCTGATGTAGAAGTTCCCTTGTGAGGAAAACTTGGGGGAAGGATTCTTGCACAAACCTGGATCTGGTTGAACATTTGGATCTGGGATATAGATAAGGAAGGAGAATGGCAGGAGTGGAGAAGGTTCCATCCCTTGGCCAACCTGGATCTCCTTGACAGAAGGGAAAGCAGTGACTCATTGGGACAGATTTTTGCTTTTTCCAAAGAGCCAGAGAAAGAAGGTGATAGAGCAACATACTGAAAACTGTTTCACTCCTTCCAGACCAAGCTGGGGGCTGGGTCAGAGCAGATGGTGGCCAGGAAACCTGCTTAGCTCGCGCCTTAGTCTCCCATCTGCAGAATGGGGAGGAAGAACTCCTCCCACGGGGCCAGGGTCAGCAGAGCAGCTAGCAAGTGTGCAGGGCTGGGACCGTGCTATTCGTTACTACTGAGCCCCTAGTGGAAGGGGCCCCCTTCCTACACAGGAGGTGTGGGGTGTTGCGTGATGTAAGAGGCGGCATATTCTTGGCTCTCTGGTCTGGGGCCACCCTGCAGATCCGGACAGCTGACAAGGCTGTGGTTGTATCCGGGACATGTGGCTGGGCTTAAGGAGCTCCACCGTTCAGCTGTGATCACGATTGTTCTTTCCAAGGACGGTCGTGGAGGAAGCAAGGGCACTGGGGAGGGAGCACAGATGTGCTGGATCTGGTGGAGGAGGGAAGAGGCCCTTCAGGGGCAGGTGGCCATTTGCAGAAGAGTGGTTTCCCTCGTCAGGTAGTCTTTTTCTGGCTGGGTCACTTCCTGCCCCATCCCAGGAGTAAGCTAAAAATCAATTATGATCAGTTCATCTGTTCCCGGAGGTGGTAAGATAAAATGATCTCGGGCCTCAGTAAGAGGGAGCCCTGGGGGTCTAGGCTTCTGCACCCCCCCCCCCCCCCCCCCCACACACACACTTTGATGTGGGCCAATTGTTCCAGTGTTAACAGACTTCTTCTAGCCCCATTCTTCTCTGACTCTTGACTTTTAATCCCTCTTAAAGGGGATCTGAGCAGACAACAATTATGGGGGTAATAGATTGAAGCTGAAATTTGAAGCCAATTAGAATAGCCCAGAGCCAAAGTGCAAGACCTCTCTCTCTCTCACTCCTCCTGGAGCAGGGCCTTTGCAGTTCAGCTGATTGGTTGTGGAAGAGGAAGAGAAGAGGGTTGGGAACCGATAGCCGGTGATGGGACCAAGTGATGAAAAGCAGCTGTTTTCTTTTGTGATATCTAACAGATTGTGGCCAGAGGTGAGCTCCCTAGTGCCGGCGCTGGAGTGGGAGGTAGGGCGGAGAGCAAGGATTCTCAGACAGATCCAGCTGCCTAAATGCTTTTTCCTCTCAACCAGGCCATTCTGAGCAAAGCTGCGGAGATTGTCTTCCTCAGTAGGGCGTAGGGCAGCCAAGTCCCTGGGTTTCCTCCCCCTCCTCTTTAAAGTCTTTTTGAAGCAATAAGTCATTATTTGGTTGGAACTTAATTAACTAAACTGGGATGTTGTCACAAAGAACCAAGCAATAGTGGTGGACAGTGGTGGGCGGGCTCTCTGGCAGACTAGAGACCTTTTTTTCTGAGCTGTGAAAGGGTTAAACAACCTTCCCTGAAAGAACCTGCTGAGACTGAATGGGCAGTGCAGAAAGTGCCCATTCATTCAGAGCCTCTTCCAGTTTGTCTCTAACTGACCTGCAGTTTTCAGCCTTTTCCTAGTATTTCCCAACTCCTCTCCCCAGGATAAGTCAAGGGGAAGGGGTGGGTGGGTGGTGCCAGCATGACATTTAACATGCTCTGCCGGTTCCTGGGGGCCTGCGGCTCAGCCCCTCCCCACAGGTACTAAAGCCGTGTCAGGCCCGCAGACGGCCAAGCTGCAAGTATAGGGCTGTGTGCTCTGGGCTTTCCAATCTCCTGCCGGTTCAGTCTGCTAGGACTCTGTTTTTCTGGCTTCCTCCGACCCTGGCTGCTCTTTCCCTTCTCCACAGCCCTGGGCCAGGATGCACCCTCCACGAACAGCCCTAGGGACCCTTAAGTTCAGCTTTACAGGTGGAGGAGAGGGGATTCCCTCCCATTCCTGGGTTTCCTCTTAGGGGCTCCTTGGTGGTTGAGGGTCCTACAAGTGAGACCATTCAACTTTTTAAGAAAACTAAAAATAAAAACACCTAGTAAACTGGGGGAGAGGCAGTGAGTTGACAGAAGGGATAGCAAAGAAAACAGAATTGGAAGTGAAGGTAATAATTGAGCTCTGAGCCTTCTTTTCATGGCAGATTTCAAACCCCCAGCCTCCACTTGCCACACCGAAAATTTCCCCCTACCTGGGGGCCAGGCTCATGTCAGCCTGCATTGGCTTCATTTCCCTGCTGGTTTGGTTAAAAGCCTGATGTCATTCCCCAAGGGCTGGTGGCCGCCTGGGGAGACTGGTAGAGTTCATGGCTGTGAAAATGATTGGCGCTTTCATGCTTTTCCACGAATAACCAGAAGTTACTACTGTAAGTCAGGGCTGACGTTGCAATGTCTGGAGCTTCTGCTCTCTGGGGTTGAGCCCTTCCCTGATCCCTTGCCAGCTCTATGGCCCTTTTTTCTTCCACTTCTTCCTCAGCAAAATGGGAGTGATCCTCCAAGGTGCTGGTGAGGATTAAGTGGGAAAATCATCGCGGGCTTATCACAGAGCCTAACACCCAGAAATGTTTCATAAATATTAGCTGCTTCCATAATAATTATTATTATTATTAGAAGGTTGGAGTGGAGTGAAAGTTTTCTTTCCTCGTGCTAATCCATAGGCCCATCACCTAAAACTCAGTAGAGGTGCTTCTCTGTCTAAGTGGAGTGCTGGCTTTGTTTCTCTGTCCATAGTCTTCCAAATTGGCCATCAGTCTTCCAAACAGCCTAAACGAGGCAAAGCCTCCTCCTATTTATATTATAAATCCTTCCTTCCTTGCAGGGGAAGCAGAGTACATATTAAACTGCACTTAAAGTTCATCAGCCTCAGCCTTGCTTACACTCTGGAGGGTGGGTGTGTCCTGGGAGTAGAGATTGATCTTCTAAACCAATTGAGGTTTGGGTTGTTTTTCGGGGGTTTTTTTTGTTGGTTTTCTTGAGACTTCATTTAGCTGTGCTGAGGGGGTTTATCTAACTGGCAGTTCCGGAAGTTGTTTTTCTTTGTCAGCCAAATGAATTCAGCCCTCCTGTGGAGGTCCCTGCTAATGGGGAGGTGAGGCCATGAGGCCTGAGAAGGTGTGAGCCCTGCAGCTGCTTAGCCAGCAGGTAGTTTTTGCTGAGCTAGCTAGTGGCCAGAAGGAATCCTGTATCTGGGTTATGATAGGAAAGTTGTGTGTTATTTTTTTAATTAGAAAAAAATATTTTGTTTTTAAAAATTTTGTTTTCTTTTTCAATTACAGTTAGTTTCAGGTGTACAACATAGTGATTAAACATTTGTGTACCTTACAAAGGGATCACCCTGGTAAGTCTGGTACCATCGGACACCATATATAGTCATTACAATATTATTGACTATATTCCCTATCCCGTACTTTACATTCCTGTGACTGGTTTTATAACTGACAATTTATATTTTAAATCTCTTCCACTTTTTTCAGACAACTCTCCCTCCCATCTGGCAACTGTCAGTTTGTTCTTTGAATATGAGTTTGTTTTGTTTCTTCATTTATTTTTTTTTTAGATTCCACATATAAATGAAATTATATGGTACCTGTTTTAGTCTGACTTATTTCACTTATACCTTCTAGGTCCATCCATGTTGTCACAAATGTAAGATTGCATTCTTTTTTATGGCTAAGTAATATTCCACTGTACACATGCACCATATCTTTACCCATTTGTCTGTCAATGAACACTGAGGTTGCTTCCATATCTTGGCTATTGTAAATAATGCTGCAATGACTATAGGGGTGCATATGTCTTTTTGAATTAGTGTTTTGGATTTCAGGGAAGATGCATTTTAGAATATACCTGCTGGAGCCATCTTGCATGCAGCCTGTCCCAAGAGAGCTGAGTCATTGTGGACCAAGCTCCACCCCCATGTCTGGCCCTAAATGCAGGCCCAGATGTTGACAGCTGCCCCTGGAAGGTGATGGGAGCCTTCTAAATGCCAATATCTCCATTCCCTGCAGGCCCTGCTCCCATCCTGGCCTCCTGGTGGGACTTTTCCATGGGACTTTTTTAGTGAATCTATCTTCTGATTACAGACAGAGCCTGTTAAAATCTCTGAGCATTGCTCGTGCCTTTTGCTTCATCCACAGAAAATGGTTGTTTTCTTTGTGTGTTTTTTAAATATATTTTTATTGATTTCAGAGAGGAAGGGAGAGGGAAAGAGAGAGAAGAAAACATCAATGATGAGAGAGAATCATTGATTGGCTGCCTCCTGCATGGGATCAAGCCTGCAATCTGGGCATGTCTCCTTGCCCGGAATCAAACCCGGGACCCTCAGTCCGCAGGCCAGTGCTCTTATCTACTGAGCCAAACCAGTTAGGGCAGAAAATGGTTGTTTTTAAAGAACCCCAGGACTAGAATTGGGGAAAGGAGAGTGGATCATCTGCTTGGGGAGGGCGTACCCCTCCTTCCCACAGCATGGCAAGTCCCAATCCTGGTCCTAAGAGACCAAAGCCCAATGACATGGGGCAATACAGCCTTCAAGCCACCACTGACATTTTGTTGGCAGGACCCTGAGTATTTGTGACCTGAGCTTCTGGAATAAGGGAATCGAGTTGTCTTTGTCTGGGGTGGGGGTTCAGGCTGAGGCACCTCTTGGCTGGCTCCAGAGAGTCTCATCCTGTGCCCCTGTCAGCATTTTCCATTCTTACGCCTCATCACCTTTTCCTCCAAGCAAAGGACGTGGGGCTCCTAACCCTCTTCTGTTGATCCCAAACCCATTTATTCTAGAGGCAAGGCTTTGGAACCCCTGCAAAGGGTAAGTGGGCTGAGGTAGCATTCCCTGAAGTTCCCCCCACCCCCCATGGCCAACCTGATCCTTGGAAAACTCTCCATAGATGCTTATTTGCCATCCCCCCATCCAGCCCTGACCACAGAGGCCGCCTTGGCAAATGACTACTTGGTTGGCAGACCTGCCAGGCACTTAGGGCCGACTGCCATGACGAAGTCTCCCGTTTGAAGATGATGCTCTTTTCATAGGGAGAAAACATGGAGGCAGGAGGCAGACTTTCCAAGATGGGAGAAACCATGCACAGAAATACCAGCATCTTTTATGTAGGTAGACAGTGGGAGCTAAGCCAACAGTTCATGCCCTATGTGAACGGGAAAGATCAGTTGACTGAGCATTGAACCTTGTAGAAAAGGCTTTTTTCCCCTTGCATTTGGCAGTATAGATGATGCACAGATGAGGAGCCTGTGGGTAAGCCCCCTTTCATCCCATCCCCTTCGTGAACTTCGCATCTAGAGCTAGCTCTTTACTTCAGACGGGCTGGAAAGCATCTAAGGAAGCCCTTCCCTGACCATTTAACCCAGGGGTGGGCAAACTTTTTGACTCGAGGGCCACAATGGGTTCTTAAACTGGACCGGAGGGCCGGAACAAAAGCATGGATGGAGTGTTTGTGTGAACTAATATAAATTCAAAGTAAACATCATTATATAAAAGGGTGCGGTCTTTTTAGTTTTATTCATTTCAAACGGGCCGTAGTTTGCCCACGGCTGATTTAACCATTGCTGATCAAAACACTGTTTCCAAGAAGGGGAAATACAATGCTGAGTTGCCCTGAATGCCTTTCTTATTTCCTCTTCATTCCTTACTATAGACATTGAGAAGTATGGATGAGTCATCCGGGCAAGGTGTCATTCTCCTGTAATTGGAATATTGCGATGGACCGACTGTGTCCCAAGCCTGGAGCCGTGTGGGGAAGTGGAAACCTATCCATCCACATCCCCTCATAGGCATCACCTTTGAGAGAAGATGAACCTAACAGCTGAGGCGCAGGATCTGCTCTCCTAATTAGAACATCATTAGCATCTTGAAAAAGCATTTCCCGAAACCCCACCCGTAACACATTACTCCAGTGGCCCACCCCCCCCTTTTTTTTTAAAGATGATTATATCTCCCTTCTATCTGCACACCCTGTTTTGTCTCCCACCCCCCCCACCCCCCGTGGAATCTTCCCAGAGTCTAATCTTTCTCTTGGATTCCAAATCATGTCCCCTTGGGCAGAGGTCTTGGCCTTCTGCTGCTATTTCTTTAAATTGATCTCCAGCCGAATTCCGAATGTAAAGGTCAGCAGGCGAGGAAATGGCACTTCTAATAGAAAACAATGTGCACTTTCTAAATTTGAACCAAGCCGTTTCCGCTCTTTGATTTAAGTGACTTCCTGGGGTTCCGTGTCAGGCCCTGCAGTTGAATCTCTGGCAGGATTCCAACTTAAAATTGCACTCTCTCAGTGAAATTAGAAACTGGTCCAGGGTTGGCTTAGCTATTCTAGTAAATAGCATTTAGGCTGAATGTTCAGCTCAGCACTTGGAAATGGGCGATGTGAGTGCCCCTGGAGAGGATTTCCCATCCAAGTTGTCAGAAGCTCACCTACCCATGGGTTATTAGCCGCTGGAGGTTGCTGCTCTTAGAAGTGCTGCTAATAAGTTAATATCCCGGACGTGCAGGCATCAGATAGGGCCCTTCCTTCTCTTGTGACTGAAATAAAGGCTTGTGTTTATCCAGCTGATAAACCTGACGGGAGCACACAGGGGCTGTCTCTCTCGTGGTCACCACATCCTCAGCACAACGCTTGGCTCGTTGTGCTTAACAGTGTTCAGGAAATCCACACTGTTGCGCTCTGGGATGGTGATAAATTACGGAGCACTTGCTGTATGCCAGGCAAGATGTTAGGGACTGGATGTCCATTTTCTCATGTAATCCTCACGGGAACCCATTTTACAGTTGGCAAAACTAAGGCATAGAGAGAGGTTAAAGAACCTCATTCGTGGCAACACTGTTAGGCACAGAAGGGAGGATTCGAACTGGGATCTGATTCCAGAGCCTGTGTTGATCGCCATCGAGCGATCTGTCTTAAATGAGGAGCATGGTTCGCAGGGACTACAAGAATGAACTCAGGTTTGAGTCCTGGTTCTGCTGCTGATCGTTTTGTGCGACTGTGGACCAATTACTTTGAACATTAGTTCCCTGTGGCTAGAACAGGGATAATAATAGTAGGTATGTTTCAAGGTTATTGTGAAGAGTCAGTGACTTGATATTCATGGTACTTGTTAAGAGCTAAGTAAGTGTAATTCCTACCACTTACCATTACTGTTGTTGTCATTATTAATCATCTAAGCCTTAATTCTGGAGATTCCACCAAAGGAAACCAGTTCCCATTTCATTTGGGCTCCCAAGCACCTGATGGGGATGGGGGTATTAACAGGCCAAACACTGACGCCTGGAATCCATTCTCTCTTCCTCCCCCCACCCCCAGGGCCCCTAGAAGCCTGTTTCTCAGTGCTGTCCAGGACCTCCAGCCCCATGGAGCCCCCGATCCCACAGACCGCCCCCTTGACTCCCAGCTCAGTCATGGTCCAGCCCCTTCTCGACAGCCGCGTGCCCCACAGCCGGCTCCAGCACCCACTCACCATCCTCCCCATCGACCAGATGAAGACCAGCCACGTGGAGAACGACTACATCGACAACCCTGGCCTGGCGCCCCCCACCGGCCCCAAGCGGACCCGGGGTGGGGCCCC
>NW_005370597.1:4151928-4152366 GCF_000412655.1 Myotis brandtii | reverse complement strand
CCAGGAGCCGGCCTCCACGCCTCCCCGCTGTGACCAGGACGTCACCCACCACTGGATCTCCTTCAGTGGCCGCCCCAGCTCCGTGAGCAGCAGCAGCAGCACGTCCTCCGACCAGCGGCTCTTAGACCACATGGCGCCACCCCCCGTGGCTGACCAGGCCTCCCCGAGGGCTGTGCGCATCCAGCCCAAGGCCATCCACTGCAAGCCGCTGGACCTCAAGGGGCCCGCAGCGCCTCCCGAGCTGGACAAGCACTTCCTGCTGTGCGAGGCCTGCGGGAAGTGCAAGTGCAAGGAGTGCGCGGCGCCCCGGACGTTGCCCTCGTGCTGGGTCTGCAACCAGGAGTGCCTGTGCTCCGCCCAGACCCTGGTCAACTACGGCACCTGCATGTGCCTGGTGCAAGGGGTCTTCTACCACTGCACCAACGAGGACTGAGGGCT
>NW_005370597.1:4112722-4151783 GCF_000412655.1 Myotis brandtii | reverse complement strand
GCACACGAACAGCGTCATCTGCAAGGCGGCCGCTGGCGACGCCCAGGCCAGCAGACCCGACAAGCCTTTCTGACATTTGGGTCGAAGCCCCCCGCGCTCCCCTGGGAACTGGGTTCCCTCCTGACACCTGAGAAGACTGCAGCGAGGCCAGAGGTTCTGGCATCAGAGGTGACCTTGCCAGGCTGCCACCCCAGCTTCAGAAGAAACAGAGACCCCCCCCCTCACCCACTGTCTTCCCCAAGCAGAAGAAGCAGCACTGTGGGTTTTTGCGGGTCCTGGAACTTGGTGTGAAGCAGACAGCGGCGGGGGCATGGTGTGCTTCGGGGTGGTGGGGGGAGGATTCTTCTTTTCCAGAAGACAGATGTGGCCACATAGCCGGAAGTTGCAGCTGCTTGACTGCCTTCCCAGTTCTCCCTCCTCCCTCCCTGCCTCCCCCCTCTTTCCCATTCTTTTTAGCTGCCTGGGAGGAACCCGTAACAGAGTGGCCAAGGGACCTTTGAAGACAACCGTGCAGTCTTGATGGCTGTATCTTTTCTCTTCCCCGACCCCACGGCTTGCCTGACATCCTGGGGAAGGTGTGGACCCTGGCTGGCAGTCCCTGTTGTATATACTTGGGAGCCCTCGAGAAGAGAGGTTGGCCCGCGAGTCCAGGCCTCGCTCCCTCTCTCTGTCTCCCGGAGCCTCGGATGGATTCAGGAGCCACTACACAGAGCACCTCTCCCTTCCAGCTCCATCCCTCGTGGGGTTGTTGCTCTCTTAACACCGTCCTGCGGTTCTTACTGAGTCACAGACTCGCCTGCCTGCTTCTTGTCCTGAGTTCTCTCCACCCAAATCCTTCCCAGAAACTTGATGGGTCGAGAAGCCCAGGGCGGCAAATGCAAGACCAAATACCATTTTGCCAATGAGTCTGAGGCTGTGGTCTCTGGACCCGGTCATTGTGTTTTTATAGAGTCATTAAACCAGATGCTAACGGTGTTTTAGAAAATAATAATCAAACACTTGCTTCCTTTTGGGCCACCCCCAGGAAGGGCTGATTTCAAAATCTGGGGGGGCGAGCAACCTTAAGGAACACAACCCCCCACCCCACCAAGAAGAGGATTTTAACAGCAAAGAAGAGAGACAGCACCTCGCGTTGGCAGAGGGACAGTGGAGCCGAGATGGGTGCCGGTTTCTTCTCTTCTGATTCTGCTGCTTGCTGTCATAGCCTTTTATGTACAGTGATGTGTCTGTATCTTTAATGTAAATAGACAGAGGATGGAAAAGAAGAGTCTATTTTAGTGTTAGGAAGCCCTGGTGGGGAGTCAGAAGAATGCGGGTGGGGGGAAGATTCTCCAGGGGCTTCTTGGGGTTGAGCCCTGCTTCTGTGCATGGCCACACCACCCCCTCCCGACAGCCCCCCAAGACGTAGCAACTCTTTCTCTCAAGGTGCTAAAGAACTCGGAAAGTGCAGCACGTCCAGTGGGTAGGTACTTGTTGCATGCAGACGCTGTAGTGTCTGGTCCTTCTCCCTAGTGTTGTGCGGGGTTCTTGCTTCATGTGGTATTTTGTGTCGTCCCCCCACCCTCCCCTCCCCCACAAGAGGAAGTGGCCTGGGTCAGAAAAGCCACCCCACGGGAAACTGGAAGTGCAGTAGGTGTAGAGCGCTTGTCGCACTTCCAGTTTGTCCTGGAGGAACACAAGCTGCCTCCAGGAAGGATGCGAGGAGGCGCGTAGCTGTGATTGGGTGCACCCAGCGCTTCTCGAGAACTTCCCCTCCCCCTTGAAGACTAGTAGTAACATCTTATGATTTTAGAATAAGTTAATTGTAACCATAGGTATTTATTGATGGGCGGAGAGGAGGGGAGGGTCTTATTATTTTCAAAAGGCTTTATTTATATAACATTTGCTAGCTTGTAAAAGGCAAATAGGAAATATTGCATCTGCGTTTTCTATGGCTGATTCACGTAGCTACCCGTGCCACGGTCGTGATGGATGTATGGATGTTCTTGCACAAATGGAGGGGATGGTAGGGAAAAAACACATTCAGCCAACCACTTACGCTAATTGAATGTATCAGACGTGTACTGAAGACTGGAGGTGTTTTCCTCAGAATAGGTTACCCCTAAAACGAGAGGGCACACCTCCACTCTTGGGAAGGCCTCGGAACGTTCCCCGAGCTCCTCCCTCAGATGTCTCCATGGGAAACTTGACCCGGTGGCAAGTTGCACTTTGGTGATGGTGTTCTGCACACCCGTTCTGTGGAGAATTGATTTATATAAGCTGTGTATACACACACACCTACCCGACCCACCCTCTCTCTACATAGACCCTGTTTCTGGCAAACAGCCTCCTGAACCCTGACTTTTTGTGTACATAGTTGTAAACAGATTTTTCTGGATTTTTGGTTTTCTTTTTCCTTTTTTCTCCCCCGTTTTGGCTTACTCTTTAGTTTGCATTTAACCTGCTAGGTGGGTGTCTGCAGAGCTCTCGGTGTGTGCTCCCGGCGGGGGGAGGGAAGGAGCGGACAGCCCGGTCCCCCGCCCAGCTCTGTTGCATTGCAGTCCCTCAGCATGTTTTTTCTCGGCTTCTTGGAAAAACAAACACAAGAAAACTGGCTTGCTGTGGACCAGTCAGGAGCCACCAAGGGACCCAGCTCTCAGTAAAAGGACACATTCCTGGGGCCGCTCTGGCTGATAGTGTTTCCTGTCACCAATGGCTTGCTTGGCTGAATTAGTCCTCGTCTTGATCTTTTTTGAGAAATGCCAGCTGGTTTCCACGTCTCTTCAACCTGGTGTGGGTGGTGGTTCTGCCTGGAGGTGGGGGCACAAGCCTGGGTCCAGGACACGCGTCCTAGGGGGCCTTGGTGCTCCCCCCACCCCAAGGGCGGTTTGAGGAAGCCCAACGCTCCAGCAAGCGCCCTGGGAAACGTCTAGGACAGCAAAGCCCTCTCAGGTCCATGACTGCACAGCCAAGGCTTCGACAGCTAGAAGGAGGCGGAGACCAGTTCCTCCTGACAGATGACCACGTGGCTCGCCTGGTCCTTTCAGCGTTCTGAAGTCTGCGTGGGTCCCCGCTGTGCATCGAGGGAGACCTAGATAGACAATGACTTGTCCAAGGTGGCACAACACGGAAAGTGTTGGTTGGGACCAGCATCCCGAAGCTTGTCACCTTGAAGCTCCGTGTTCTCCCATGCTGTCCCAGGAGACACCCAGTGGGGTGCGGGCAGCACCACTTCGCACTGTACAATTCCGTTCCCTAGGGCGTCCCGCCCACGCCCCCGGCCTTCCGGCTCCTGCCTTCGGTAAGCATTTTCATGCCCTGCTTACTGTGACGGTTGATGACAATTCCTGCGCTGCCATTCTTGCTGTGGGTAACTCCGTGTGGTGTCTGATCTCGCTTTCGCTTCTCACTGCCGCAGTTTGGTTTCCTGTTATAAACAGGAAAGCTGTCCGAGGTTCCCATCCCACCGCACTTCTGACTTATTCCCCCCCCCCCCTCACTGTAGCCCCTTCTCACCCCACAACAAAGTTACCACAGAAGGTCCCCTTTGTATAGAATATTTATTTTGAAGCTCTATTTTAATAGTATTTATTTTAGAAAGTCTACTATTGTAAGAGTTCTTCTGTTTGTGAAGAAAATACAAGTTAAAACTGAATGTACTGATTTAGAAAATATATATAAATATATATTGTTAAATATACACAGGACTGTTGTTTCTCGTGTGTTTGTATGTTCGTGCCCCTGCATCTCGCCCAGCAAGGCCCCTGTGTTTGTCGAAGAATACTCACCAGATGGGACTGTGTCCCCACGCTCTGGCAGAACAAAGGGACACAAAGGGGTCCTGGCTGGGGCGGTCCCTCGCACCCCTGGAGGAAGCTTCTCTTGCTGACGAAGCTGAACCCTGCCAGGTGCTGCTAATTCCTCCTCTGGGGAGCCCTCCCCCCCACGGGCGAGTATTTGTAACAGACGGACAGCAAAATTCAAAGTAGGAAGTGGTGGAGGTGGGGAAGGATGGCCTGCCCTGCCCAGTGTACAAAAATTCTGCGGCTTGAATGTCCTGGTGCCCCCCTAATAGATTTTCATGCACACACATGCTTTAAGAAGACAAGCAGAAAAGCCCTTGGTGGTTTTCTTGGTAGATATTGTACAAAACAAGTCACTTTGACCTCTAACTCCATCCACTGAATATCTTGCCTCCTGATGCACCTCCACCCCCAGATATACTCAAACTTGGTAGAGGCCCCGCCCCTTCTGAGGTTATGTGGCTGGGGGAACTTTTTTCATTACTTTTAATTCATATGCCAATCACGATGAAAGTTGGGCTTTTATTTTGAACATGTGAACACACGCCTCTTGTTTTCTGAATGGAAAGGAACTGAGCAGTAAAGACTTTTTTTTTTTTTTTTACCACCAATAAGTGGGGTCAGATAAGTAACAATGGGGAGAGGAGGGAGAGGAGGTCAGGAGCCCTGGGTCCAGCTCTTTGTTTCTCTGAGGTCACCAGTTACGGTGTCTTCCAGTTCTTTGTGAAAGCCTTGGGTTCTTCTTCGAGACATCCGAGCCCATTTCCAAGGATCCCCTGGCCACTGCCCAAGAAGACACACAGGATGTTCTTCCTCAACGTGGTCTTAGAATAAAGATTGGGGGCCAGCCTCCCTCTGGGCCGGACCATGTGGCTTGTCCCATTCTCACAGGACGGGTGAAGGGAAATTAGTGAGGGCGCTGATACCTCGCTTTGCTGACCAGGTAAGTAATTGGCACCTAAAGATGCGTTCCTTTTTCATTGGCTCAGCTCCAGTTACAGGTAACCTTTTGCACTCTGTAAACAATACCTGTTTTGGCTAACCGAAAGAAATCAGAAGAGGATTTTTTGCTTTTATGAAAAAAAGGCAAAAAGTGAATAGAATAGTGTTCAGCATTTGTTTTGCAGTGAGCTGATAGAGGCGGCCTATCCCTGAGCAGCGGGGGAAGTATGGAGCAGCGAGAGTGGCCACCAAGCTCCCCCAGGAACTACAGTCAGCATCTCAGCATTAAGTTACCTTAGCTTTTTAAAAAATCCTCACCCAAGCCAGTATCCAGAGAAAAGGAATGAGGCTGTTTTTTCCATTGGTTTTTTTAGAGAGTGGTAGGGGAGGGTGAGGGAGAGAGAAACATCTATTGGTTACTTCTCACACAAGTCCGGACAGGATCTGGGAGCAAGCCTGCAACAGATACATGCCCTTGACTGGGAATCAAACCTGCGACCCTTTGGTCCGACGGCCACCACTCTAACCACTAGGCAGACCGGCCAGGGCAAGTTGCCATAGCGTTGAGCATCTGTACTTTACCTTGATTTGTTTTGTGCATCATTAGTAAGATGTGTCCCAAGGTATCAGAAAAGTCTAAGAGAGCACCTAAGAGTGTTGCACTTGGTGTAAAACGGGACATAAGTAAGCATATTTGGCATGATTTGGTAGGTTATATTTTGGGGCTGAGAGTGCTCAAAATTTGTTCTATATAGCCCTAGCCGGTTTGGCTCAGTGGATAGAGCGTCGGCCTGCGAATTGAAAAGTCCCAGGTTCAATTCTGGTCAAGGGCACATGCCCAGGTTGTGGGCTCGATCTCCAGTGGGGGGCGTGCAGGAGGCAGCTGATCCATGATTCTCATCATGGATGTTTATCTCTCTCCCTCTTCCTTCCTCTCTGAAATCAATAAAAATATATTTTAAAAAATTAATGGTAATTGCTTCATCTCTTAACGCCATTTTGGCTAATGAAGGGATTCCTACACTAGGATAGCATGGGAAACCACTGAATACCAGGCTTTCATTCAGTCTTTGGTGTCCTGATGAATAGGTGCCTCTGGTTTTACTTTGTTTCTGGTGTTTGGAGATTAAAAATAACAGAAACCTATACAGGGAGTTGGGTGCTCAGAGTCTCACCCATCCAAACGCTCTGGGGAAAGGGGAGCTGAATGAATGTGTGCTTGTTTATAGGAAAAAGTGTGGGAGCTGATATAGGGTCAAGACTCGGACTGACCTGTGGGCAAAGTCATAAACAATTCCCAGCTTAGAGGGCACAGTCCTCTTAGCATAATTAGGCTTGACCTTATAATGCTCCCTAGATCTTACTCGGGAAGCTAATGGGCTGAGGGAAGTGCAACAAGAACAAAAACAAGTGAAACTCACAAGAATAGTGTAAACAAGTGAAACTTACAAGAACTGTGTAACTATGGAAACCACTACCTTGTTTACCGCTCACTATAAAATAAAGGCTCAGCTTGCCCTGGGATCTTTTTCTGTGGCCTCAGCCAGGCACAGGGAAGATCCACGGAGACTAAGGAAAGCTAGAGAGTTCTGAACGCTGTCTCTGTGTAAAACATTCTTCGCCGACTCCGTCCACACCTTTGGGAACCCCTGGACCCCATGGGGCTGGACCCCAGCAAAAAAGCAGTGTCCAGAGAACATTGCACATATTGCCTTCCTGTCGCTCCTGGGCTGGCCTGGTCCTCTCAGCTCCCAGTTATGAAATGGCTTTTGGGTGATGAGAGTGGTTAGCCTTTGAGGAACAGCTTTCTTTTGCCAGGTACCGAACACACACGTCAGATATCATTGTGCCCTCTTAGAGGTGCAGAAACGGGCTCAGAAGTAACATGCCTAATACATGGTTGAGGGCTAGGCAGGAAGAACGGAGCTGAAGGTTTTAGCGTTGCAATTTGGGGAAGAAGCATAGGATGGACTAACATGACTCCCCGGTGATTGAATTTAAAATAAGGGGGAAGCAGAACTCAAAGCTCTCCACATCCACAACCACACTCCCCCTATACCAGTGATGGCGAACCTTTTGAGCTCGGCGTGTCAGCATTTTGAAAAACCCTAACTTAACTCTGGTGCCGTGTCACATATAGAAATTTTTTGATATTTGCAACCATAGTAAAACAAAGACATATTTTTGATATTTATTTTATATATTTAAATGCCATTTAACAAAAATCAACCAAAAAAATGAGTTTGCGTGTCACCTCTGACACGCGTGTCATAGGTTGCCATCACTGCCCTATACTGTAAGGGCACCACAAGCCTGGTGCTCATCCCACAAAGAAAGGATGGTCGGGGAGGGGGGTCCCAGCTTAATGGCAAACAACTAGAACCCCCTAGCAACTCTGTCATCTGGCCAGGAGGCCCCAAGCACTCCTGCAGCTCCCCAGCTGGCCCCTCCAGCCTGCTGAACCTACAACTTGAAATGAGCTCAACTTTCCAAGGAACATTTGTGAACTAATCAAATGAACCCCGGCAGACAGCTCCGTGCTGGAGGTGTGTGCCAGATGAAAGCCGAGAGGACATTTTTAAGAGCCGTAAGTTTATTCATCGGAACTTTAATAAAACAATATGTCCATGGCCTAGGGCAGGTATAATTTTCATAATTTATGGGTCTCTGAGACAGGAAGAGAGCTCAGGGTTTTATTGTGTTTTGCACGATAAATGGCATTCCAATTGTCTACATGATGTTCTTTAAGGACTCTTGTCTGGCAGGAACACAGGCCTTCTGGAGCCCACCTGGGCCTCGAGGCCCGAGGCAAGGGATAATTATGAATACATCTGTATCTGTTAAGCAGGAGATGATTGAAAAACTCCCTCGCTTCCTTCTGTCATTAGAAGACACTTCCTATGCCGACACCTATATTAACATTTAACTGATGCAAGGTTTGGAACCCTCCCTGTTCCCTTCTCCCTTAGGTCTGGCCTCTTTCTTTCCTGAACCTGAAGAGACTCCCATAAATGACTGGCTGCCTTCCCATTGGGCACAGTGAGGGGGAGGGAGTGGCTTCAGACCCTGAACAAAAAAATCCATCATCCATAAAGCAAGAGAATAGATGAAGTTCCAAGCGATGCTCTAATTGAAATCAATTGTTGGAATACCTGCCGTCTTCATGGAAGCCTTCCCGGGGTAACAGAGGTCAAGTGGCTTTATGAAATCATTACCAAAGCTGTGGCTTGTAAGTAAAGGCTCTGCATTATCATTTACAATCTTGAAAACCATCAAAGTAGGTTGATATAATCAATCTCATTTTACAGATGAGGAAGCAGACTCAGAGAGGTTAAGTCACTTGCCTAAGGCCACACAGCTGACGAGTGGTAGACTGGGAGGCCCACATAAAGCTTGCACTGCATGCTAAGGTCCTATTCTAACTTTCAGACCCCATTCAGATATCTCTTCCCCTAGGATGCTTTCCTGTGCCCCCAGGAAGAGGTTTCCTTGCCACCTGTGATTCTATAGAAGTCAGTAGAATAGATGATCTTTAACCAAGATTACAGAGACTAATCCAGATAGAACTTGAACCCGGGTCTAACCACCACACCACAGCACCCTGTATAAAGTAAAATACCGAGGCCCCATTCTCAAGCTGATCTCAAGAAGGAAGGGTCTTCCATTACCACACAACACTGCTCTTGACCAGCCTGCCTGATTTCCTTCACAATCAAGATTGCTTCCCCAGATCTACGGAATTTATAGGCTGTGGTGGTCAGGGGCAAGAATCTTACAGGGGAGAGGGGGCTGGAAGTGGCCCCAGGTAATATAAAGGTGGTCTCCATGGGTAGGTGGGGAGACTTACGAGTGAAGGGTGAAGGTCGAAGGTTTCCAGGGCAAAGCCACGTTCATCTTTAGATTAGGTGGATGGGCATGGACCAAAGCATCCAGAGTGGAAAGGGAAGGCAGCGGGGGTTGGGGCTGAGACCACCAAGCAGTGCTTCTTCCAACCCCCCAGGCTATTGCTTGAACAGTTTCCAGGCAATGCTCCATCCAGCGTGGGGTCTCTAAAGCTCTGAGAGGCCAGGATCTAACTGGCTTAGAGAACTAGTGTCCACCCAGGTGGGGCCAGTTCCTAGAGCCTTGGGGCTCTCTGAGCAGTGACTGCCACTTCCACACTCCTCTTAGGGCAATGTGGTGGGAAGCACTGAGCCTTACAGTCCCACTGCTCAGGCCCCTGCTCTGCTTCCTCCACTAGTGTGACCCTGGGAGAGTCACTGCCCCTCTGACAGTTGGAGGATTAGGTAGTGCTGTGCACAGCAATGATAAATGTTGCTAATATCTTAGAGATGAAAACCTGGCTCCTATGGAAGAGCAGAGATTAGAACTCGGGTCTCCTCTCCTCTCCGCCTCAATGATGCTATCCAGTCTTCTGCAGCCCCGAAGGCTGGACCATGTAGGCAAGTCAAACTGTTGGCCCACAGCGTTTTCAAAAACTATTGGTTGTCATCATTTGAAAAGAGGTTTCCAAACCCAGATCTGAAACTTCTCCTGAAAAATAGACTTGCCCTCCTGGGCCCCCCTTCTCCATGGCAGCCAATGGCTAGAGCTGACTGGCAGCTGCCCTTTTCACACTGGGCAAGGTCCCCTCAATTCCCACAGCATCCGCTCCTCTTCCCCTGGGCTGAGTACTAGCTGACATTAATCACTATGTTTGCAATTGATGTCTCTTTTTTTAAAAAAATATATTTTATTGATTTTCCACAGAGAGGAAGGGAGAGGGACAGAGAGCCAGAAACATCGATGAGAGAGAGAAACATTGATCAGCTGCCTCCTGCACACCCCCCACTGGGGGTGTGCCCGCAACCAAGGCACATGCCCCCGACCGGAATCGAACCCGGGACCCCTGAGTCCGCAGGTCGACACTCCATCCACCGAGCCAAACCAGTCAGGGCTCTTTTTTTACTTTTAATTTATTTTTCAACCCTCACCCAAGGATATACTTAGAAGACGGGAGAGAGAGAGAGAGAGAGAGTCAGTCCAATTCATTGCCTTCTGTACACTCCGAGAGAGAGAGAGAGAGAGAGAGAGAGAGAGAGAGAGAGTGTCAGTCCAATTCATTGCCTTCTGTACACTCTCCACCTGGGGATTGAATTGGCAACATTTCCGTGCATAGAATGACAACCAACTGAGTCAATCTGGCTGGGCAATGTCCCTTTAAATATATATATAACCTGCCTGGCTCTCTACTGCTGATATTGACTTGTATCAAATCTTATTGACCTTCTTTTTTTAAAACAATACGTTTTTAATGAGAGAGAGAGAGACATCAATCGGTTGCCACCCTGACTGGGAATTGAACCAGTGACCTTTTGGTACACAGGACGACACTCAACCAACCGAGCCACACTGACCAGGGCTGATTGGCCTTGAGCAGTTTAACCCAAAACATGATGCCACAACCCCGATCTAGACTTCCTAACTATGCCCACCCTGCAAGCCTGTCACTCAATCGTAATCCCAGGAAGGACACCTGAGGTCATGGAAGCCTGCAGTTCCTTCACCTAGGATTTGCAGGGGTTTAAAGGGAGCCCTTTGGCATTATAGATACATTTCTGTGTTTATGTCTGAGAGACACTGTCCAGATTCTCAGAGGAGTATGTGACTCTCCCAAAATGTTAAGAACCACTGGTCCAATCCATCCACCCTCATTATATGGATGTGAGACCCTGAGAATGGTGGCTTGTCCACGGTCACAACAGGTTAGCTGCAAAGCCAAAAACAGGAGCCAGGTTTTGTGTTTCTCTGGAAAACCATAGTTTTCAAGCATTTATGAGCCAATCTATAGTGTTTCCTACAAAAAAAAACTCTCTGAAAGTGACATCAATGATGCTACCAGTAACCCCCCCACTCAGTCTCATCTTGGTGTTCTCTCTGATCTTGACGTGGTTCCTTCCTTATACTCCTGCAATAGGCAGGGATTTGGTGACCTGTTTACTTGTTCACAGCCTGTCCCCCACTAAAGAATGAGCTTTATGAGGGCACAGAGTCGACCTCTTGTTCATGACTTCAGTGCTGCCTGGCTTTTGTCACAAAGCACTTAGACACCGTCCAGTGGGGCAAACCAGCAAGGTCACTGGGCACTCCCTTCCCATGCCACACACACTGCCCTGAGCATCCGGGGATGAGTATTTTGATAACTCCACACCTGCTGGGAAGCTTCAGCACAGCACCTGGCATATACATGGCAGTCAATAAATATTTGTTAAATGTATTAATGAATTAATGATATACTGAGAGGAGAGTCAAAGAGGAATGGATAAGTGGCCTCAGACTTTATTTCTGTCTCAAAGCTAGCCATTGAGGGGATGTAGTATTTTCACTACATAATTATAATCCCAGCTAATAAAGAGGAATATGCTAATTGATCCTCATGTCATCACAAAATATGGCAGCACCCACAGCCAATAAAGAGGGAATATGCTAATTGACTGCCACAATCTCAAAGAGTCCCCCAGTCCCCACAGCCCCCCCAGCCAGCCCGAGGTGCAGGCAAGCCTCTGATGGCGGCTGCCCAGCCGCCCAGGGCCGCCGAGGCTCAGGTAACCAGGGCCTGCTGAGGCTTGCACTGCCGGCAGTGGCAGCAGCAGAGGTGTGATGGGGCGTCGCCTTCCCCTGATCGCCAGTTGCCTCCTGCCCCTGAGGCCTCCAAAACTGTGAGAGGGAGCAGGCCAGGCTGAGGGACCCCCCCCTCCAGTGTATGAATTTTTATGCACCGAGCGGTGTGATGGGGCGTCGCCTTCCCCTGATCGCCAGTTGCCTCCTGCCCCTGAGGCCTCCAGGACTGTGAGAGGGAGCAGGCCAGGCTGAGGGACCCCCCCCTCCAGTGCATGAATTTTTATGCACCGAGACTCTAGTGGTATGAATAATAGGGCCAGCCTCTATCTCGTATGACTGGCACACAGAGTATCACATGCCAGACATAATGCCAACCAAGTGCATTTTACCTACTAGTTCCTTCAGTCCTCACTCTGTCAGTACTTTCATTGCCTCCATTTTACAGATGAAGAAACTAAGGCTCTAGAATGTAAAGTCATATGCCCAAGGTTGGGCAGGCCTGACTTCAAAATCCCTTTTTTCCTGACCCATGCATCCACCCACAGTCACTGGAAAGAGGTGTGGCCAGCCAATTGAGGGGATGGTTGGCATGTGTGGGGAGGCCTGAGCTAGAAGCCCTGGCTGCCTCCCTGTAGTATCATTGCTCATGGACTGTGCAGGTCTTCGGGGCAGTAGTTTGCAAAACTGAATCTAGCAAATTCCTAGTCCTCAGCTCCCTTTTCCACTTGCCTGTGACGGAACACCCCCAAGGAGAAAAAAGGAAGGTAGTTTTAGGAATTTATACCATTTGTCTCTGCTGGCCCTCCAGAACATGTATGGTTACCAGAAACATTTATTGTCAGTATTGAACATTCACCACTTAGAGTAGGCCAGCATAAGAATTATTATTGATCAGCTTTAGGAAAAAGAATCAAGGTAGTACTAAATTTAAAAAATATATATTTTCTTTTTTTTTAACCTTTAAAAAATATTGATTTGAGAGAGAGGAAGAGAGAAACATCAACTTGTTATTTCTACTTATTCATGTATTCATTGGTTGCTTCTTGTATGTGCCCTGAACAGGGATCAACTCACAACCTTGGTATATCAGGAAGATGCTTTCTAACCAGCTGAGCTACCCAGGCAGTGCTTAAAAAATATTTTCAAAAGTTGAATTATCTTTTTAGAAAATAACATGACTGTTGCAAAAAGGAAAACAGAAGAAAAAAAAGTAAACTCCCCACCATATTCCCAGCTTCAGTTTCACATTTGGGTTTACACCATTCATTCAATTAACACATAGTGAGCATCTATTATGTGCCAGAGACTGGATAAATAAATGATGGTCACTATGGAATACGTGAGATCAACCTGCCCAAAGCTGTTCTGCAAAAAGTATTTTCACTCAACAATGTACATGGACTTTCTTCCATCTCTATAGTTCCACTTTCTCTTTTTAATTGCTCGTGTTGAATGGTATTGCATTTTATGGCCTTATCACCTCCCCTTGTGATATGCTTCGTTCTCCAAATCCAGCCACAAACCTCACCTGGACCACACTCGACATACACCTCTGTTTGCCATGCCTATGGAGGCCAGTGGTCAAACACAGGAGTGTGTGTGTGTGATGGGGCCAAAGAAAAGCGGGGCCAAGGTAAGGCTGCACCAGGGCAGCCTGATGGGGCCATTACTGGGGGGCACAGGAAATTGCTCTCTTTCCCCAGAAGACCTGCCAGGTGGCACATCTCTGAGTTAGAGCAAAATCCTTGATGTGTGGCATTCACCTCAAAGATGATCGCAAAAATAAACAGGAGGGAACAGGAAAGACTATAATGTCTTGAAGATACACAGCTTTCCCTGGCCATCAGCTGCAAGTCTGCACTGCTGAGAGAAGTATATTCTATCGTGACCATCATTTATTTATCCAGTCCTGTCTTACCACTGCCCTTTTAAAACCCTCCATCTTCTCCCTCCCCTTAAGTGTAGACTGAATTTAGAGACTTCCAAAGAATAGAGTATGGAAGAGGGAAAAATAGAAATTTTATAGTGGAGAAATCTGGCAGACTCCTCAGTGACCAAATAATCAAGGTTAAACATCACCTGTATAAGTCACATTCATATCATATACTCCCTGAAATCCTGCGATGAGAAGGTCATATCACCTCTCCTATTCTTCCCCCAAATTTATAGCCTTAATCAAATGATGAGAAAACAGCAGATAATGCCAAATTGAGGGACAGTTGACCAAATACCCAACCAGTATCTTAAAAAATGTCAAGGCATGAAAAACGAGTCAGGACTGAGAAACTGTCACACACTAGGAAAGACTGAGGAGACCAAAGGCAATGTGGTGGAAAAACTGGTGAAATCTGAATACAGTCTGTGTAGCATTGTACCAATGCTAATTTTCTAGTCTTGATACATGTGCTGTTGTAAGATGTTAACATTAGGGAGAGTGGGTGAAAAATATATGGAATCTCTGTACTATCTTTGCAACACTTTAATGTAAACCTAAAATTATTTCAAAATAAAAAGCTTCTTAGAGTAAATTTGTAAGAATCTCCAGTTTCCTTTCATTGGACTTAGATTGAAAGTCAAACTCCTTACCAAAGTCCAGAAGACCCTGCCCACCTCTCCCACGTCATCTTGTTGCCCCGCCTCCAGCCCCCACGTCAGCTAAAAAGCCCCTCCTGCTTCTCTGAGCCCTGCAGAGCCTCTGGCTCCTGCTGAGACCCTCTTCCACCCCTTAAGCCAGGCTCACGCCTCTCAGCTCTCAGGTGAACTGTCACCTCCTCAGGGAGGCCTTCACGGGCTGTCTCCGTTGTCACCCGGGTCTTCTCCTTCACTGCACAGATTTTAATTTGCAGTGATGTACACATGTGTTTATTGGCTTTTTTGCTATCTGTCTTTCTCCGTCAAGGGCAGATTTATTCACTGCTTTCTGTGCAGGGTCTAGAGCAGTGGTTCTCAACCTTCTGGCCCTTTAAATATAGTTCCTCTTGTTGTGACCCAACCATAAAATTATTTTCGTTGCTACTTCATAACTGTAATGTTGCTACTGTTATGAATCGTCATGTAAATATCTGATATGCAGGATGGTCTTAGGCGACCCCTGTGAAAGGGTCGTTCGACCACCAAAGGGGTCACGACCCACAGGTTGAGAATCGCTGGTCTAGACAGTGCCTGACATATTGGTTATCAATAATTTTTCTTCTTTTTTCAATAAATGAACCCATCTCCTATGGATGGACATTGAACTTGCTTCCAAAGTTTTGCTCTCATAGGCAGTGTGGCAGACATCTTAGCTGATACCCATTCCCGTTTTTATTTGCTGCCCCATGTTTCTTCCAGAGTTTCCCCCTTTGCCATGTGATTCAGGGAGAAGTAACTCTGCTCACAGTTCCAAGGATAAGCACTAAGGAGAGTAATCAATCATGTAGGCCCCTTGCTGGTGATTGGTTCATGCATACAGTGATGACCAATGAAATGTGAAGGGAAATCTGATGGGGGCTTTTGGGAAAAGTCTCTTCATTCTTAAAATGAGAAACAGGGAAGAAAGGAATACATTGTAGTGTCTTGTGACACTGGAACTGCAGCCTTGGTACCATGAGGGAGTTGGTCTGAGGATAAAGGCCAGAAGCTGGATGGCAAAGAGAAAAAGGGGGAAGAAAATGGGCCCTTTTGACATTGTCGCACTGCCTAATCAGTCAATCCTGGAGACTTCTTTTATTTAAGTGAATAAATCTTAACATGTAAGCCAGTTTGACTGGGTAATTTTTGTGACTTGCAGTCAAAGGCATCCTTGCTGGTAGAGCTGGTACAGTTTCCACCTTTCTACAAGGCGGGTGCTTAGAGATATCATAGGCTTGGGAGGGGCCCTAAGAAGTCATCTCCACTCTACCCTCCACTGCATACGCACAAGTCACCATTTTCACCTTTCTGAGATTTTCCTTGGAGCTAATGCCACAAACTCATGTCTTAGATGGGCCAGGGACTATTCTGTAACGGGCCATATCCCGCTCTGTACATTCCAAGAGTTTGGCTACTAGACTGCCCGTGGGTAGTGGCTATTTCCACCCCCAGGTAAAGAAATGTAGGAGGAGTTGTAGTTTTTTTTGAAGTGTATTCTATGAGTGTATTTCACATCCCCCCTCTCTTTTCTTCAAGGTGGGGGTACCCACAGAGCTACAACTCACATGGAAGGTTGTCTCTAAAATCAAATTCATGTTTTCCTTGTAATTCCAGGAAGGAGGGGGGAAGTCAGATCTTCAATAAGTCCCGAATTAGAACAGTCTCCCCCACCCACCCAGCGACAGCGACACAGCCGGACAAGTCACTCTTGACTTTCAGGCTGGAGCCCTGCCAAAAATGTGAGCAAGAATTTGGCCCATTGTTACTTTAAATATCCTGTGTTGCAGGCCATCTAGGAATGTCTAAGTATGGGAATGTTCCTCCTGGGGTCTGGATGTGGATATAAATAACTCGTTTGTTAGATGCTGTCTCCATCCTGCCTCTGCTAGCTTCAGTGGCCATGAATAAGCCAGCCTTGTAAATAATGGTCACCAGTCCACTCAAGGGGTGAGGCCAGTAGCATAATGTATTAGGTGCATTACCCCCCCCCCTCCCAACACACACACACACACACACACACACACACTAACAATAACTTCTCCATGCCAGGCGAGCTGGAGAGGAGCTATTTCCAAGACTGCCCCAGATTCCTCTTGACAATGCAATCTGGGAGCTCATGGTTGAGGTTGACCCATCCAAGCCTTTCCACACCCCAGGTTGAAGTTTGAAGAGCGCTATTTCTGTTAGGCTGAATAAGAAGAGAGTTTTAGCCTGGCTGGTGTGGCTTAGTGGTTGAGGGTCAACACATAAATCAAGAAGTCCCAGGATCGATTCCCAGTCAGGGCACATGTATCGCAGGCTTGATCCCCAGTAGGGGGCGAGCAGGAGGCAGCCAATCAACGTTTCTCTCTCATTGACGTTTCTCTCTCCCTCCCTTTCATAGGCAGCCAATCAACGTTTCTCTCTCATTGATGTTTCTCTCTCCCTCCCTTTCACGCTCTCTCTCTCTCTCAAATCAATAAAAACATATTGAAAACAAAAAAGAAGGAAATTTTATTCCTGTTCTTCTCACCATTTCTTTCCAAGGAAGGATCTGCTGGAGTTAGCCTTGCACTTGCATCTGTCACAGAAGAACTGGTGGGGATAGTCTGTAGTTGCCTCTTTCCTTCCAGCTCTAACTCCCCCAAATTTCCTTGGCCATGGGGTTACAAATAAACCAAACAGGCCAGCAGGCAGCACCTGGATTGAGACCAAAGGGGCTCCCCACTTAGCAGGCGGATTCAACGAGGCAGAGTGCCTGGAGGGGGACTGCAGAGTGTGACCGCATAAGCCCATCCAGCCTCATCTCCACCTCACTCCTCTGTCATGTTGCTGAGACACCTTTGGAGTAATGGACCTGACATCACCATGTCCTCCCTGATAGCATTTGTTTTCTGTTAGAACCATGGCCTCGCATAGAGCGAAGGCACCAGAGGACCTCGGTTCAAATTCCGACTAAACGACGCATTGGCTGTGAGAACAGACAAGTCACAAAGTCTCCCTAAGCCTCCATTTCCCCATCTGAAAAGGGGAATAATGACCCATCTCATGCGTCTCCTGTCAGGGGTCAGTGAGAGCCTATGCATGTGAGTGAAAGAAGACAGAACAAGGGGAGAGGGAGAGCAAGAAGGAAGAAGATGGAGGGGGCGGGGGTCCATGGGGAAAATAAACACACACAAAGGGGACATCTGTAATACTTTCAACAATAAAGGTAAAGTTAAAAAAAAAAAAGAGGGAAGAAGAGAGACAGAGAGGGAGATGGAAATAGAGAAAGAAGAATGGATGGGAGAGAGAATCAGAGACATGGGGGTGGGGCGAGGGACAAACAGAGCCCAGAGCCAGAGAAACACAAGCGGTGTGCTCTGGGGTGGTTTGGAAAGCCCTGGGGGACAGAATGACTTCCTCTGGGGGGGTGGGGGTGGCGAGGTACTGTTGGCAGTTGAGCAGAATGTTCATCTCAGAGCCCCCATCGCCTGGTAAGGATAACAGGTTCCACCATCCAAAAAGGAAAAATTATAGCCTGGGGTCCTCTCACTGAAAGCAGAAAGCTCAAAAAGGAGCAGGTGGAGCCTTCTGACCAGGTCTCTGCAGCTCACCAACCTTGACCAAGGGCCTCACGTGTACCAGGCACAGGCCTGGGCCCTGGGTACTTACCTTCCAGAGTGAAGGAAACAGACAAGGGCTACATAAGAAACGGATGTTCAGGATAGTTTTAGACAGTGAAAGGGCGGCAGGGAAAAGAAACCAGGTGATCGGTGACCTGGTGGAGAATGAAGGAGGCAGAGGTCAGGGAAGCCTCTCTGAGGAAGTGATGTATGATCTGAAACCTAGGGAGAAATTGGAGGTCTGAGCCTCAGATAAAGAAATGGTCTTCCCTGCAGGCCCTCCCAGGCCCTGGGGCGCGCGCAGACACACACACACACACACACACACACACACACACACACACACACACGTAAAAAGAAATCAAAGAAAAATCTGCAGGAACTGCCAAAATAAAATATGACGGAGATGCATTGGATCGTCAGTTTTTCAGAAGCTGGTCCTCCCACCTCACATGGCAAAAGCTGGAAGAGAGAGCCAGCCCCCAGGGAGGCCCAGTGTGGGAAGGGGGGCAGCCGACAAATGGCCCGCACAGATCTCCCCACTGCGTGCTCTCTTCCTCCCTAACGATAGCGATAGCACCTCGGCCCACTGAATCACTGGGCTTCTTTGACAGCAAGAGGAGGGAGCCGGACTTCACACTTCCCAGCCCCACCCACGGCCCCCAACCCACCTCCTCCCCCAGGGCCACCAGGACCGTAACCTACATACAAAACATGCTTAGGGGCTGGGGGCTGGGGGAGCCAGGGGAAGGGTTCAAGGCAGCATGCCTCCCCTTGACCCCAGTACAAGTTGAGTTGAAACTGCTCTGTTCGGGTCAAAGCTGCCAAAACAGAGTGAAAAGGTGTAAAAACAAAGTGAGAAGGTCACTTTGACACAGGAACGGGCCTCTCTCCGGAACCCTGGGGCGGGGCGGGGTGCGAAAGGGACTTGACTAAAAAGCACTTTTCAACCATTTAACCGATAGTCGCCCCTCAACTTCAGAGCGTGGGAAGGACGGACACGCAGCACCAGCAGTCAGTTTCCTCCAGTAAACGTGTATTTTCACGTGTTTTAAACAAGTCGAAGGCTCAGCGTTCTCTCCCAACCTGCTCTTCCTGCGGCTTTCCCCATTTCAGTAAATATTTAATTTACCCAGTAGCGCAGGCCAGAAATCGTGGCCTCATTCTTGGTTTCTCTTTTTATTTCCTACCCCAAATCTGATCCCGCAGCAAACCCTATTGGCTTACATTCAAAGATATCCGGAATCTGACCCACCTCCGCCGACACCAGCACCATCCAAGGCACCCAACGTTTTCTCGTGCGCCTGGATGATTGCACTGCCTTCCTCACAGTCTCCCTGCTGCCTCCTACAGCCCCTATGATTAATTGATTCTCTGCGCAGTGGCCAGAGGGAATGTACTAAGAACATTTACCAACTGAATGGCCGCGGGCAGGTTACTTCACTCCCCTGCACTTCAATCTCTGCATCAAAACAAGAGGGAAAATAATAGTCGCTGCCTCAGGAGACTGTTGTGAAGATGAAATGAAATAAGAGGGCCTAGCACAGAGCGAGTTCTAGTGTCATGATTTGTCTGACATTATTTCACCGACCATGCTGCACTGTAACTAGTTTTTTTGTCATCTCTTCCCACTAGGTTGTGTGTGGCTAGAAGGCATGGAACATACCTAAGACATAATACAAAGTCAGAAGTCAGTCCTCTGCTCAGGGACTTCTCATTTCATTTTTTTTAAATATATATTTTTATTGATTTCAGAGAGGAAGGGAGAGGGAGAGAGAGAAACATCCATGTTGAGAGAGTCATTGATTGGCTGCCTCCTGCATGCCCCGCACCGGGGATTGAGCCCGCAACCTAGGCATGTGTCCTGACGGGGCCTCGAACACTGACCTCCTGGTTCATAGGTCGACATTCAACCACTGAGCCACACTGGCTGGACTTGTCATTTAAAACAATATCTAAAGGCCCCACTGTGGCCCAAACGGCTCCATGGTACCTGTCGCTGACGGCATCTCCTCTGATTCTCTTTCCTCTTACTCACCTCCTGCCTGCCACATGGCCTTCCCTGACGTTCTTCCATCACCTCATGCATGCTCTGCCTCTGGGCCTTTGCATCTGTGGTCTCTTGGTCTGGAAAGCTCCTTGCCCTAATATTTGCCTGGCTCATTTCCTCCCTTCGTTCAGTCTTGGCTTAATTGTCACCTCTTCAGAAGACCTTATTTGTCTCCCCTTCAACTTCTGGCCTCCCCTTGGCCTATAGTATTTTATATTTTGCCATCACCAGTTCTTAGGTCACATATACATTTTCTGTTTATTTGTTTATTGTGTGTTTTGCTCACTAGAATGTAAACTCTATGAGGGCAAGGAAGTTGTCTTTTTTTACCACTACGTTCCCAATGCCCAGAATGGTGCCTGGCTCATCATGGGTGCTTAATAAAAATGTGTTGGATGGATGGATGGATGAATGAATGAATGAATGAATGAAGAATTTATTGAGCACTGTGCACATTGTCATGTGAAAGCCTCATCGCACTACTAAGTGGAACTCCATTTTAAAGACAAAGGAAACCAGGTCAAAACCTCAGCCTTGCACAGCAGGGTGAGCCCCAAGCAGAGGGGACCCCACATGCTATTTCCTCTGCCCTTGCTCACTCCTGTTTGGCTTTTCTTTTCTTTTTTGGCCTATTGAACCTTCAAGGTCAACTCAGACATCCTTTCTTCTATGAAGCTTCTCCTGCCCCAGGCTGGCCAGATACCCCTCTGCACCTGATGTAGTCTGCCTGGCTTCCCCTCTCACCTCCAACAGTTAGGTGGCCTTGGGCAGGTTACCTCACTCCTCTAAAAAGTTTCTCCATCTAAAACGTAGAGGAAATGATAGTGCCTGCCTCCTGAGACTGTTGTGAAGATTAAATGAAATAAGGTAAGGAATGACCTTCGAAGATTGCCTGGAATATAGTAGCAACTCCTAGTACTCTGTTTCGTCTGTCATTTCACTTAGCCTGCTGTGTTGTAACTGGGCCAGCTTCTCCTACTAGTTGGGTGTTACTGGAAGTTACAGACCATAACTAACACTCAGCAAAATGCCTGGCACACAGCTAACAATCCCTCTTTGCTAAGTCAATAACAGAACTAGTGAAAGCTTATATTTAATATGTCCTTTTTATGTGCTGGGCCAGCTGCTAAATACTTAAAATGGATTCACTCATCTAGGTCTCACAACAACCCATTGTGTGCTATAATTTTTGCCATTTAACAGATAAGGAAACCGAGGCTTTCCAAGTTTAAGCAAATTGCCACCCAAATAGTAAATAGTGGAGCCAGCATTCAAACTGGAAGGAAGGAAGGAATGGAACAAATCAACTTGACCTTACTATTGGCTTAGCCAACCCAGGGCTCAGGGGGATTCGTGTACACTTATGTGTAAAAGGGAAGAAGGGAGCTCATAAACTTGCAAATCTCCCATCCCAACCTCTCTCTGGCTCCAGCCTAAATGATACAATGGCAGCTAATTGTTTCCTGCTGCCCAGATGCTATCTCTTTGGCAATCCAGCACCCAGCTTGGGGTAGGGGGCGGATCTGGAGACTTGCCATTGTTCACCTCTGGGTGAGGGGTGAGGGGCGGAGGGGGACTGGAGCCCACGAGTTTCCTTGTCTCTCCGCTTCCCTCTACAACAAATTCCTTTGGAGGAATGTAGGAACCCAAGCCACCTGATGAATAAATCATCAAGCCCAAAGGAGCCCAGGCCAGACTACAGCCCCGATCCTCCAGACTGTTTCAAAATTGGGAGAGAGAGAGAGAAAAAAATTCCACCTCTGAACACCACATTGGGGGAAGTTTCCACTTGCCCTGAGTTTTAACCCCCTTCGGGGACTGTCGGAAGCGTGCAGCTGAGGGCTGCCAGCACCCAGCACGCGGAGCGGTTTGGGCTTGTCTGAGGCTGGAAACAAACTCTGGTGAGTTAGCTGGTCTGGTCTTTCAGAGTGGTCCTGCCAGCCCGGGAAATGTGTGCAGGAAAAGGATGCTAGATGCACAGTGTGAACACCGCGGCTGGCTAACCAGCCGGTGGCATGAAGCACGGGCACTGCAAGGAACAGACTTCAGGCCAGCCTTGGGGTCAGATTTCAGCTCCACCGCCCACTGTCTTTTCTTTGCCTCACTTTCCTCATTTGTAAAGTGGGGACCATAAAGCTCACCCGACACTGTCACTGGGATCAGAGGGATGATGGTTGTAAGATGCAAGGACAGAGGACGTGGTAGGCACACGGCAACACGCCCGTTCATTTCCGCAGAGGCCAGAGCAGAGCTGGGGAGAGCGGCTCGCAGAAGGGATCCCTTTCTGGTTGCAAACCTGCCATCATTGCTGTCCAGGGCCCATGGCTGTGACTCACCTGCTGATTCTAAGTCACCACCGCACTCTCTCTAGTAGGAGCGCGCGTTTCCTTGCAGAGGACTTTGAGAATCATAGCACGTGTTGCAAGCATGTGTCTTGGACACTGAACACAGCATTCAAGGCTTCTCATCAATAATGAATTCATCCAATACACTTGATTGAGCACTGACTACCTGCGAGACAGACACGGAGTCCCCCTTAAGCCTGGTCACCATAACATAGTCATGGTGGGGAAGCTGAATGCAAGGCCGTCGTGGCGTAAGCGCTGCTGGTGAGCCCCTTGATCACGAGTTCTTAGCAGAACCCCTTGTGTCTATGTGGAGTGAACATACGCTTTGTTGAAGTTTAGAAAATGAAACATTGAAGAAGCACCCACTCGTGTCACCAGCCTCTCAGAGCCGCCGGCAGAGGAGAGGGCCGCCCCTCCTTACAGGTAAGTAAGGCTGCTGAGACCTCGGGAGTTAGGTGCCCCTCCCACAAAAACCACCGGATGAGCCAGGATTTGAACACTGGTGTTCTTTCCACTGTGTCAGAGTGGGAAATATTAACACAGTATGTCCCCATCCTCTGAGGCTTTCAGACCATCTGAAGACGGTCTGACTACAGGAGTGTTGAGGAGCGGACCTTAGGGGGCCCTGGGTGCCAAAATAGCATGTTCGGGCTTGGTTTTTTTGAGCAGGGCAAGTGACAAGTTAGCAGCTGTGCTTGAGACCGAGATAAGGAGAGCACCGGCTGGGAGCAGCATTCACAGACAGGATGTAGTATCGGCTCTATCTGCGTAGCCCGGTGCTGACCCCAGTCCCACTGTCATCAAGCTCATGTTAGAGACGAGGGAAAAGGAGGACCAGAGAGGGTCAGTCATCTGCCCAAAGTGCCATGGCCAGTAAGAGGGATTTGAACTCACAGCCCGTGTTCCAGGCCGCTGCCCTGCCGTCTGGGTGAGAGGTCAGGAACTGGAGCAAAGGCCGTGGGAAAGGAGAGGCGGGTGGTAAGGGAAGAGGCTTGCAGAGAAATAGCAGGAGGCTTGTGTTTCCCCAAGCCCTGGTCCAGGCCCGTGTCACTGTCCCGTGACAGGCTTTGCTTTTTCTGTTGTGTCCCCTCCTAGGCCGCCCTTTCCCTGCTTTTGGTCCCTTGAAAGCTGACCCACGCATCCCGAAGGCCACGCCCTTTCCTGACCTCCTGTTGTTCTTGGTGCCTCTGAGCCAACCCAGCATCTGAAGCCAAGATCAAAACCTGGACCTGTCACCTCTGGGTTACGCAAGTGGGGCTCGCCTCTGCCTGTCTCCTCATCTGTCATGGGATGTCCTAAGAACGACCTCATTGGGGTTCTACAAGAATGAAATGAAAGGCAACAAGGAAATGAAAGAGTGACTTTTTATGTGAAGAGTGACTTATTAATTTTGCCATTTCTCCCCACTAGATTCTGAGATTATGAACCCAGTGTTTTTGCCTCTTGTCTGTTCCTCTGAGCAGACTCCACAGTGGACCGGCCCCGCTGAGGCCTCCACTCTGGGTGTCTGGCTGGGGAAGGGCCCTGGGAACCTCCACACCACCGGCCAGCCCTTTCCTGAGTCTGGCCTGGCCTCTGGCTTCGAAGGCAGCTGCAGCCCCAGCCCGTACCATTCACCTCCTTCCCATGTAACCCACTTCAGGATTAGCTAGCCAGGAGGTCATAAAATGCGAAGAGGAAGTGGGCGCATCCTACAATTGTAGGAACCTGGACCCCCAGGGAAGTAACCCGTCTGTTGGTCTAACTGCCTCTGGGGAGTAGGCCATCAATCCTGGCCTTAGGGGCTGGTGAAAGGAGACCAGCTATTTGTAAAAAGGCTGGGGCTTTTGAGCTCTTTAAAGAGGCCGATAGCCTCCTCTCGGGTCATTGGGGTTTGGTATCAAGGGCTCCAATGCTTCCGCAAACAGAGCTGCCAGCACCCAGCTGGGAGGGCGAGGGAAGAGTGTCTGCCAGGAGCCCCGAGGAGGCCTGGCCAGTCCGCTGCTCTCCGAGTCCCTGGCCCTGGGCTGGTCCTAAGCACCCATAGGTTACCTTGTGCCTCAAAGAGTAGGCAAGGCAGCATGGGCACATGGGTACTAGTAAGTGTTCCTCTAGGTTTGCATCAAACGCCCTGCGACTTTGCTCCTACTGTTTCTTCCACTCTGAGTACTGTCCCCCCCATCCCTTCTGAAATGTCACCCCCTCTGAGAGCCCTTCCCTGCCTGTGCTGGCACCTTTCATTTTATTTTCTTCAAGGAACTTTCAACCATTCTCTTGGCAGGGGGTGGGGGGGGTGGCGGGTAGACTGGGCTGTGAAAGGCTTCAGAGGGAAGGTGCACCTGCGTGCAGCCTGCAGGAGGAGCGGCCGGGCAGTGCGGGCCGGGTGGGGACTGCCTGCCACGTCCCGGAAAGCAGGACCAATGTGGTGTGGCCAGAGCTCAGGAGGCAGGAGGCAAGGATAAAGGAGGGTTGCAAGTAGGATATAAAGGCTCTGGAAGCTGAACTACAAATAACTGATTAGAAAAATCTATATTCCACTAAGGGATTTCAGGGAGGAAGGGAGGAATAAAGAGCTAGAACACGGGACCTGTAGATCAGTGAACCTATTCTGTATGATAGATACTGTAATAATGCACATATGTCATTATACTAACTTGTCAAAACCCATAGAATGTACAACACAGAGTGAACCCTAATGCAAACTATGGTCTTTAGTTAACAATAACAATAATAATACTGTATCAATATTGGCTCATCAGTTGTAACAAATGTACCACATTAATGCAAGATGTTAACAGTAGGAGGAATTGGGGAAGGAGGGTAACATGGAAACGCTATACTTTCTGTTAATTTTTCTGTAAATCTAAAAATGCTTGTAAAAATAAGGTCTATTAATTGAAAAAAAAAGAAAAACTATGTATCTCTCAATAGGATGTTAATTAAAATTGTGATAAAAACACAATTGTGGAGTACTAGGCCGACCCCAAATTATATACCAATATGGACCATCTCCAAGAAAAAAGTAAGTGCTACTTGGTGGGGATGGCATGGCCCCACTGAGTAATTATTCATGAGTGTGCCTGACTGTGGCTGGACCGGCCTGAAGCAGTGCGGCATGGCTCACCACAGGCAGGTGAGACCTGTTCAAACAGGACCTAGCCCTGACCAGTGTGGTTCAGTGGTTAGAGTGTTGGCTGCATACCAAAGGATTGATGTGTCTCTTTCACCTCTTTCTCTCTCTCCTCCTCTCTCCCACTCTCTGTCTAAAAAACTGAAAAGATTTTTAAAAAATGAAAAAAATATATCCTCGGGTGAGGATTAGCAACAACAAAAAGATATAAAGCTTAACATTTATTTGTAAATTTAAAAATCTTTTGTCGTTCAGGTCTAGCTTCTAAATACAGTGGAAAGGAAAACTTCCATGCACAGTTCCCATCTTCCAGGAGTTGATGGTCTGCTAAGGACTTGTTACACTCAGGTGATTAATTAATTATTCCTAAGTATATAATACTATTTGTCTTCCCTGTTAAAGTGTAAACTTCTTTTTTTAAAAAATATAGTTTTTATTGATTTCAGAGAGTGTGAGAAAGATAGAAACATCAACGATGAGAGAGAATCATTGATCGGCTGCCTCCAGCACACCCCCACCAGGGAACGAGCCCACAACCTGGGCATGTGCCCTGTCCGGGAATAGAACCCATGATCTAGTGGTTCATAGGTCGGTGCTCAACCACTGAGCCATACCGACCAGGCTAAGTGTAAACTTCTTGAAGGTATAGATTGTGCCTCTCATATATATTGCTGTGTCTCTGGTACTTGCTGAAAAGGTCTTTTAATAACTATGTTGACCTATTAACAGCTTAAATTCAGCTTCTTCCATAAAGACGTGCCTGATTGCCCCATGGAAATATCGCCTAAATGTTAATATCTGCCTGGTTTTCTTTCTTTGATTCACTCAACAAATACTTATTGAGTGCCTATCTTGTAATACAGTCTTTTGCTCATACTTCTTTCCCCCTCCTTTTGAATGCTGGTTAGGTGCAGGGGTTGTATATTATCTTTGTGTCTCCTCACACAACCTAGAATGTTACCTTACACACAGTACATAGTATGCATGAGTGAATGAATTACAGTGGGGCCTTGACTTACGAGTTTAATTCGTTCTGTGACGGAGCTCGTAACTCAAATTACTCGTATGTCAAATCAAAAAGTGAATGAGTGAGACACGTGATGCTGGGCTGATGTTGTGGCGTTCACTGTGACGTTCGCTACGCCAACTAGCGGTGGGGTATCTGAAGCTGGCTCATCACCCGAATTTTAGCTCGCAACTCAAAGCAAAAAATCGGCTGAGAGACAGCTCCTATCTCCAAAAACTCGTTAGTCGGGACACTGGTAAGTCAAGGCCCCACTGTAATTCAATTCATGTCTTAACCAAATGAGTTAATTTAAATAACTAAGCATTGATTTCCCATTCAATCCTCACAGCAAGCCATTGAGATCAGCACAGTTTTGCAGACGAGGAAACTGAGGCTAGAGACATGCAGTGACTTGCTCATTCAGAGACCGGTGAGAAGTAGAGCCCAGATCCCAGCCCAGGCTGGCCCACCTTTGGGAACTGGTACAGTGCAGGGGAGATGCCATGTTGCTTTTCTGTCCAGGCTCCAGGCCACGGTTCTGAGATGGCCTTGAGAGTCACACATGAGTGGGAAATGGCTCGGTCATACAGGGAACAATCTAGGACAGAGTGGTTCTCAACCTTCCTAATGCCGTGACCCTTTAATACAGTTCCTCATGTTGTGGTGACCCCCAATTTCATTGTTACAAATTGAACATAATTAAAGCATAGCGGGGTTATGCTATTTGTCTTGATTACAGAGCTGGTAAATGCTAGAGTAGAAATTAGGACCGGGACAGTCCAGAGCCCGTTGTCAGAAACCACGGTGACCCATTCTCTGGGCTATGTCTCGTGGTCAGGGTATTTGTACCTCAGCCCTGACTCATATGTAATTATATATGTGTTTTCCCATGGTCTTAGGCGACCCCTGTGAAAGGGTCGTTCGACCCCCAAAGGTGACCCATTCTCTGGGCTATGTCTTGTGGTCAGGGTATTTGTACCTCAGCCCTGACTCTCTCGCCCTTCATTCTGCAGTTTTTAGGCCTCAACCCCACCCTCTTTGCTCCAATCTGCTCGTTCTTCACCGCCAGGACTCTGCCACCGACCCTATCTGTCCTTCCAAACTATCCCCACCCAAACGCCTCCCTGGAATTCTTCCTGACTTCCTGAGTCTCCCAAACCGGACGTGGCTCCTCTATCCTCTGTCCTCTGCATGAAAGGCCCTCTGTGTGTATCTTCTCCACGGCACGTACTCTGCCCTCTCCTGCAGTTGTCATGTCTGGGCTCGCCTTACCCATCTTCCGAGACCACCCTTCCTATCTCCCACCAGCTTCCTGAGGGAGGAACTGCGGGAGGAAGCCGGTTTCACCCTGCTCAGGCTTAAATGCCTCGCTGCCCATCCTAGTGCCTTCTTTAGAATAAACAGGAAAAATATTTTTCAACTCCATGTTCATGATGGTTAGCAGTGCAGACCCTGCATCCAGGCTGACTGCATTCAACCCGAGCTCTGCCGCGTATTAGCTGTGTGACTGGGCAGATTACACAACCTGTCTGCTTCCTCCACTGCGAAATGGAGCGGTAATACTGACAGCTTAATGAAAGTTCCTACCAGACTCCTTGATTCACAGCACATTGTCACTAAATGCTTGCTGTAAGGATTAAGTACTCAATATGGGCAGCAACTGTTATTGGGAAAAATGAATGTGCTGGCCATTCACAGGATGGAATAGAGAGGCAGGTGACACGTCAGAGACTAGCCAAGTAGACACATAGCTGGAGCGTGGCAAAGAAGACAGAAAAAGGAGGGAAAGATTCCAGGTTGCTGGGAGGGGGTGGATGGAGTCAAAGGAGGCAAGGGGCTCAGGATGAGGTAAAAGCATTGCTTGGGGGGGATGTGGGGCGGGGGTCAGTGGCTCCTGGAACCAGTTGACACCATTTCTGCATTATAGGAACCACAGTCAACCCGTCTTGACAAAATGATGGTGAAGCTTAAAACACAACGTGGACAAGCCCGAGGTGAACAGATAGAAAGAGACAGGCTAGGGAGCATCTCCTTAGAGCGGGGGAGTCAGGGAACCTTCTGTCCTTTCAGTCGTGAGAGCCAGTGGGAATGCAGGCAGGTCCTCCCCTTCCAGCCCCAGGTGCTAGTTTCCTGTGGGGTGAGGCTCGGGGAGGGGTCCCTGGGCAAACCCAAGGAGAGCTCTGGGGCTACCCCCTCCCGGCAGGCAGGGGCATTTGGTCAAGTGGCAGGAAGGAAGGTCCATTCGAAGGCCATAAAGGGGGCAGCCTCCTGACCCAACGGCCTCTGGTCAAGTCCTGGCCAAAGGGCTGGGCTCAGGGCGAACAAAGGGACCCTCCTGGGCAGGAAATCGGCAAGAGGCTTGATTGCCTCCTTTTCTTCGCACTTCTCACTGGTCTGCGGGCCCCTCTGCCTCGCTGAGCTGCGAGCTCCTTCCTCCCTACAACACAAGAGGGTTTTAACAACGAGGGATGAAAAGAAATCTCCCTACCACGGAAGGCTCTGGAAATAAAAGATGTTCTGTCCCCGGGGTGACGGGTGACTTGAGGGGGGCCAAAAGGCCGCCTCCATTTGGTGCCTGAAATTCCCTCCCTTAACCACCGCCTGGGTCCCAAGCCTGGGAGGTGTCATTGTCACCTATTAACATCTTAAGTAAGTTTTAATGTCCTGGGAGGGGCTGCAGAGGCCGGGCCGGGAACCTGGAGCCCTAGGGAGGCCCAAGGCAGGGGCTCCAGACCAGATCTCCCGGTGAGAAACCTCCCGGTGAGAAAGGAAGGAGGTCTTAGGCTGAAGGGACTCCGAGGAGCTGAGAAGACAAACGCGGCCTGTTTCACAGATTCCCAAGCACATCCTGTCTCCGCGGGACTTCCTCAGGCCCTTTGTGCCGGCTCCTCTGCCAAGCCGGTCCAGCTAAACTCCCGAGTATCGCACCAGCGCTCACCCCACACCACCACCCCCTTTTCTTCCGGGGAAAACAAAATGCAGAGATTTCTCTTTAGCTCTGCAGAGCCTGGGAATGAACGCGGCAGTGGGATCCAGCACTTTGCAGCCTAAACATCCAGCCATAACGTCAGAATTGCTGACATCTTTACTCCCACCAACCCCAGTTCGTTCTTCCCAGGGGACCTCAGGCTGGCCCTCCCCAGAGAAAAGCCCCAAACAGCCTGTGGGAAGGTGGGGGAGGGTGGGGGAGTGGGAAGTGATTAACCGAAGAACTTGTATGCATGTATTCATAACCCATGGACACAGATAGATAATAGGGTGGTGAAGGCTGGGGGGCAAGGGGGTGAGGCAAGAAGTGGTCAAAGGGGGGGGACATATGTAATACTTTCAACAATAAAGATTTAATTTGAATAATAATAATAAAAATAATAATAATAAAATGGGGCTGATAATAGCAGCTACCTCTGAGAGGATGACATGTGTCCCATTCTGAGGACAGAGACCCAAATACCCAACCCAACCTAGAACGCCCGCAGGCCCTGGGCTCCCTGCTGCACCAGCCTTGCTCGCTGCCCTGTCCCTCCTGCTCGGCCCTCCAGCTGTTTGAACCTGTCTTAGGTCCTCAGCACTCTGAGCCGGTCCACGAGCACCGGTCTACCAGCTTCCTGGGAAACCTCTTTCCTCGAGTAACTCCTTCCAGTTTTAACTTTGAGGTCTCTGCCTTGACCCCGCCCCTACCCAGATCAGGCTGGTTTTAATCTGTCACCTTCTGCTTTCCCTTCACAGCACTTGGTACCGCGTCATGGGACACTGGTTTGGGTGACCGTGTGTTTAAGGCCAGCTCTTCTCACTGCCCTGCAAGATGGTGGGAAATACAGACTCTTGTCTTGTTCCCTGTGTAGCCCCAGCACCTAGCACATAGCTGGTGCTCAAATAGATCTTGGTTGGATGAAGAAAATAGAATGAAATGACATGACGCAGGTAAAGCGCCAGGCACAGTTCCGGACTGTTAACAGCATCAGCCACTTTGGCTGCTGCTCTGCGGTTGCTGATCCAAGACCCTTCGGGGGAGAAAATGAAGGAGAGAGGCCACTCCCTGCAAGCTGCTTAGAGAGGATCCAGGAAAACACGGTTGACATCAACAGGGAACAGTAGGGACAGTATTGAATTAAATGTTCCGTGGTGGGTGTAATTGCCTCAGAAGCTCAGAGAGAAAGGAGCTAATGAGTGCAGAGAAAAAGTGTATCAGAAGAAAATAGAGGCAACGCTGATGGGAAAGTGGCATTGCAACAGCAGAGGAAGCAGGGAGGACTGCAGGTGGGAGGGAAATCTTCCTTCCACAGCCACCATGACCATCAGCAGCAGAGTCATCACCATCGTCACAGAGCCAATACTCAACTCAGCCTTTCCAACGGCCCAGGGACGATTCCAAGTAACTCATAGGATTATTTAATCTTTGAAATACCCCAAAGAAAGTTCTTTTATTCTCACCATGTTAGAGGCAAGGGAGGTCAGGTTGAGAGTGCTCTATAATTTGCCCCAGAGCTCATAAGTAGATCTGAGACGCGTCCGCAGGTCACTTGCAGACGGAGTGGGGCCAGGTGAAGGCTGGGAGAGCAAGGCAGCAGCATTTACAGTGGATGGACGGCAAACCTGGAGCCACAGGATGGTAAACCCTGAGCAGGGATGACGTTCTGAAAGCTGGCTGAAGCTGGCACACCTGGTCCATTCTGGGACAGAATGAGGGGGTACTGTTTTAGAATTGACAAGTTGAGCCCATGGGCTAGGGTGGCTCTGGTTAACATGGAGGGGAAGGGTAGATGGATGCAGGCGAGATTTTAAAGAAGAAATAGACAGGTTCTGGAAGCGGACTGGCTGTAAGTGTGGTAAAAGGTGTCATTTAAAGAGTACTCTTGTCCAGGTGGCATGACTCAATGGTTGAGCATCAACCTATGAATCAGGAGGTCAGGGTTCGATTCCCAGTGTGGGGCATGCAGGAGGCAGCCAATCAATGATTCTCTCTCATCATTGATGTTTCTATCTCTCTCTCCCTCTCCCTTCCTCCCTGAAATCAATAATAAATAAATAAAGGACTCTCGAGTTTTAAGCCAAAGCATAACATGGGTTCCCCTCTGCCCTGCCCCCATGCTGTCATCAGTACTTAAGCAGTTTCTTCTGACAATCTGCCCCAGAGCTCAGGGACCACCGAGTTCCTCTGACTCTCCAGCATCTTCAAGTTCTCCTTCCCTGGTCTAGTGGTGTGCAGGCGCTGGCTCCTAAGAGTTGACTAAGCACAACTCTTCCCACCTCCATGTTCAGCAACATCATGTGAGTTGCTTGATTTCAGCCACAGAAACAGTATTTGCACCGTGGAAATTGGCAAATGCTACAAATCGGTGCTTTTATCTCCCTGGAGAGCTGGTTGCTACACATTCACCAGCACACAGCTGCCTGGATCCAACTTAAATTTCTCTCGCTGTACATCTGGGATGTTTTCTCCCTTTCTGCTATGAATGGAAAGTAAAGAGGGAAAATGAGTAGAGTAAAAAACAGGGTGCCACGGAGCCCACTGTGAGCAAGGTCACCTCTTGAGCTACGAGTAATTACAATAGCTACCAATCCCTAACCACCACGCTGTGCCAGGATCTGACCAGGAACTCATTTAATCCTCCAGCAGTGCTGTGAGGTGGGTCCTCCTGTCACACCCTCTTACAGGGGAGACACGGAGGCTCAGCGAGGTTAGGTCCCTTGTGCTCAGTCACTAATGGAGTAAATGACAGAGCTAACGAGTAAATCGGTACGTCTGTCCCCCACCCCTCACACTGGACGTGGAGGCTGTCTCTCTCCAGGAGACTTTTGCAGCCTTCTCTCCTGACCGTTCTGACCAGCCCTTCTTTTCCTAGCAGTACTGACCTCCACCTCGGGTAGTCAGTTCAGGTCCTCACCTGCAAACACCAGAAAGCAATTCTGATTGGGCAGAAAAGCGATTTATTTAGAGATCACTCTGTCGTTCACAAAATTACCAGGAAAGTTAAAAAAAAAAATCAAGCTTGGCAAACAAGCAGGAATCAAGGGGGATGAGGCGCCCACCAGGTGAGGACACTGATTCTGTCACTACACCAGGGGATACTGGCATCAGCGTTGCTGCCGTTGGAAACGAGATGCAGTTGCCGCTGCCGGGGATGAGTTCTCTTTTCCTGCTTCTCTGCATCACCCACCTGGACTCTGACCCCAGTGGGAGCATGTGGTTGGTGAGCATCAATCACTTGGCTCCACCCTCACCTGCAGGTGGTGAGGTGGGCTTCTGGCGTGGGAGGTAGGTCCTTCCATCAGGATTCTTACAGTGCGGGATCCCCAAGCATAGGAGGGGGGTCAGTGCTGAGTAGCCTCAGGGGGCTCTATCACTTGCACCCACTGTTTTTTCCTATCTCCTTGGCTACCTATGTGCGGGCCACTTCCTTGTGCTTCTTGGAGACATATGAATACCACCCAGCACTTTCTTATCCTGTTCCCTCTATTTCTTTCTTCACTACAAGTTAGGACACACTCGGTTACAAATGATGGGAAAACCCAGCTAAACAATAAAGAGAATTTGTGACTGGATGTCACTAAAATAAAATCATGAAGTATTTGCCTTCAGGTGAGGTTTGATCTAGCATTTCAAGGGATATCATAAAGGACTTCATTTCTTTCTGTCTCTCTGCTCTGCCTTCCACATGGTCAGCTTCATCCTCCATAGTAGCCAAATGGTCTCCACAGTTTCAAATTATAGGCCTTTGCATCTCCCATTCTAGAAGGAGAAACACAAGGCTCCTATATTGGTTGAGATTTCATCTCTGCTTTTGGCTTGAATTGGGGACACATGCCTCTCTCTCCAAACAATGACCATGGACATGGGATGGGATACACTGATTGATCCAGGAATCAGGATCCAACCCTGGAGCTAAGGTTGGAGGCCAAGTCCACCAAACCTGAGCATGGGCAGGCACGACTGGCCCAAAGAACTCTCAGCGGACTGTTAGTCAAGTGGATGCTACAGACACAACCAGAAAACACCCACCATATTGGCATTGAGTTCCACACTATTTCCATGTCATCTCTGGGACTCCACTTATCTCTCTGTAAGCACATCAGAAAGATGTAAGCACTTGGTGACAATTAATAATATTCCTTACTAATCCTTGCACTCCAATGTCGAGCACAACACCTAGTAGGTAGGCACACAGTGTGTCTAATGAAAAAGAAAGTGTTCAGCAAGTAAGAATAAAATTTTTCAAACGGAAGCACTCTATGAGAGATTCATAAATCACTGAGCACCCTGTCTAGGGAGGGGGCTTTCTAGATCTGCCCCGGGCCAGGTCTGGTCCTGTTGCCACTGCCAGGTGCAGTTCTTCCCTGAGGTTTACATGGGGCAGTGCCAACTGTCAGTGGCCAGTTGGGTTATTTGAGGTGTTGTCTGCCTCCCAGGAATCTCTGTGGGCTGGGTGCCCTCAGCTGCATTTCCAATCTAAAGGTGATGGTGTGAGTCACCAAGGTGGGTGTGGGGCTGGGGCTATCAGTGCTGGCTTTTTGAACAATGCCCCTCTGTGAAAATCCCTATTCATCGAGTATGACTCATTCTGTCTTTTTAGAATAGGTTTCCGGTCTCCTTTGGGTCTCTGGGGCTTCATGGCACAGACTCTGAAGCAAAATATTGTAATGATAATAAAAGAGACAGAGAAAGACAGGAGAGGAAACTTAGGAATGTGAATAGCTTCTCTTCCTTCCTCTGGCTCAAATGTATTAAAAATATAGGTCTCCAAACAATCTCAAAGTCACCCAGACTGGGTCCTCATTTCAGGATGGTGCAGACATTATCCCAAATGCATCATTATCCTTGAAGCATTTTCCCCTCAAGGTTGATTTGTTCAGAGAACATGCAGCACAAAGCCTTCGGGGTCATCTGAGCTGTGTTTCCAATCCATCATGTTCCGATCCTTTTTCTTAATAGACACTATTTTTTTTAGATCAGTTTTAGGCTCATAGAAAAACTGACCAGACAGCACAGAGAATTTCCATATGCCCTATCCACTCTCTCCCACATTATTCCACTGTTATTAGCATGCATTATTAGTATGATACATGTGTTACCATTGATGAACCAATATTGATACATTATTACTAACTAAAGTCCATACCTGATATTAGGGTTCACCGTTTGTGTTGTACATTCTATAGGTTTTGACAAATGTAGAATGTCATGCATCCATCATTACAATATCATAGAGAATAGTTTCACTGCTCTAAAAATCTCATGATCCCTCTACTCATCCCTTTCTCCCTCTCCCCCTAAAATCCTGGCAACCACTCACTGATCTTGTACTTATAGTTTTGACTTTTCCAGAACGTCATAGAGTTGGAATCGTACAGTATGTAGCCTTTCAGATTGGCTGCTTTCACTGAGTAATAAGCATTTAAATTTCCTCCATGTCTTTTCATGGCTTGATAGTTCATTTCTTTTATTTAAAAAAAATAATTTTATATGTGTGTTTTTTTAATTGATTTCAGAGAGAGGAAGGGAGAGGGAGAGAGGGAGAGAAACATCAATGATGAGAGAGAATCACTGATTGGCTGCCTCCTGCACCCCCCTTCTGGGGATGGAGCCTACAATCCAGGCATGTGCCCTGACCAGGAATTGAACCAGGACCTCCTGGTTCATAGGTCAACGCTCAACCACTGAGCCACACCGGCTGGGCGATAGCACATTTCTTTTAAATCAGTGAATAGTATTCCATTGGCTGGTTGTACCTACTGAAGGACATCTTGGTTGCTTCCATATGTTGGTGATTATGCCACAAACATTCACGTGCAGGTTTTTGTGCAGACATAAGTTTTCCACTCATTTGGATAAATACCAAGGAGCACAATCACTGGATCAGACGATAAGAGTATATTTAGCTTCGGAAGAAACTGACAAACTGTGTTTCAGAGTGGCTGCCCCGTTTTGCGCTCCCACCAGCAATGAATGAGAGTTCCTGTTGCTCCACATCCTTGCCAGCATTTGGTGGTGTCAGTGCTCTTGGGGACATGTGTGCTGTTTCCTAGAAAGGTGTTTTTTCTTTGTTTGTTTTTGTTTTTTATATTTTTATTGATTTCAGAGAAGAAGGAAGAGGAGGAGAAAGAGATAAAAACATCAGTGATGAGAGAAAATCATTGATCAGCTGCCTCCTGCACGCCCCCCACTGGGGATTGAGCCCGCAACCTGGGCATGTGCCCCTGACCGGAACTGAACCTGGGACCCTTTAATCTGCAGGTTGATGCTCTATCCTCTGAGCAAAAATAGCTAGGGCTCTTAGAAAGGTTTTATCTTGCAACTAACCCACTCTATGCCCCCATCCTATTTTTATTTTTTTAAAGAAACACCAAGATGAGTGGTTTTAAGCCTCTAAATTTAGGAGAAATTTGTTATGCAGCACTAGGTAGCTGATACAAGAGCCATAGGTCAACCATAAGCCATCAGCCGGCACTAACTTGTTAGGCATGTGAGTCAGCCATGTTTGATCCTCCGGCCTCAGGCAAGCCTTCAGATGGCTGCAGTCCTAGCTGACATGTGACTGCAATTGCGTAAGAGACGCCAAGTAGTACTGCCCAACCGAGACGTTCTTGAATTCCTGACCTACAGAAACCATTCATTTCCTAGACTTCATTACGACTATGAATAGACATTCAGGACTCTTAGGTTTCTCTCATTTAGTAGAATTGGATAGAAAAAAAAGGAGCAACCCTGAGTTCCAACCTTGGCTCGCTGCTTGTCGAGCACACATCAGTAGACAAGCCCATCACTTTCTGGGCCTCAGTTTCCTGTTAGAAATGGAATAGCACCACCAGCTCTGCCCACCTGTCAGGGTTGACATGAGAATAATTGTGGCAACAAAGTGTCCCTTGTTCAATGAAGTTCAAATGCTATGTTAGTGGAGGGGACCAGCAGTGAACGCTTCAAAGAGATGTCCATCTGACTTAGGACCATTGGGTAGATTTCCTTTCCTAGCAGAGACGCCACCCTAACTGCATGGGGCTCTCCTGCAGCTGAGACTGGGTGCTCCGGGTGTACTCCTAATGGCCTGGTGAGGGGTCAGCCAAAACCTTTAAATTTGCAACATAATCCACGATGTGTATAATGTACTTGAACATAATTGCCCTTAACAAAACAGAATTTCGATATATTCCTTAACCAACCAGTTTGGGTTTACCTTAGACCAGCCAAAAGTAAAACAATAACCATAGTGCTAACAATTTATTGGGCACATATGTACTAGGTATTTTACATGCATTATCTTTTTTAAAAATATATATTTTACTGATTTTTTACAGAGAGGAAGGAGAGGAATAGAGAGTTAGAAACATCGATGAGAGAGAAACATCGATCAGCTGCCTCCTGCACACTCCCTACTGGGGATGTGCCCGCAACCAAGGTACATGCCCCTGACCAGAATCGAACCTGGGACCCCCCAGTCCGTAGGCCAACGCTCTATCCACTGAGCCAAACCAGTTAGGGCTTACATGCATTATCTTAATTATTTCCCAATCCCATAGGTAAATATTTTTTATTCTTTTAAAAAAATATATTTTCTTTCAATTACCATTTACATTTAATATTATTTACATTAGTGTCGAGTGTACAGTATAGTGGTTAGACCATCATATACTACACAAAATGTTCCCCTTAATATTTCCAGTACCCACCTGGCACCATCCATAGTTATTACACTACTAGAGGCTCGATGCACGAAATTCGTGCAAGAGGAGGCCTTCCTTCCCCCGGCTGCTGGCACTGGCTTCCCTCTGATACGCAGGACCCCGGCTTCCCTCCAGCCACCAGCAGGCACCTGGGACCCGGGCTTCTCTCGCAGCCCTGGCTTTGTCCAGAAGGACATCCGGCCCAATTAGCATATTACGCTTTTATTATTATAGATTATTGACTATATTCCCTACGCTGTACTCTACATCCCCATGACTATTTTGTAACTAACAATCTGTACTTCTCAATCCCTTCACCTTTTTATTATTCCCTTTTTAACTGGTAAAGAGAGAGAGAGAGAGAGAGAGAGAGAGAGAGAGAGAGAGATTGATTTTGACTACCAGGTAAGGACGGAGGGTTGAGTATACATAAATGTGTTTGCTACTATCCAAAACTCCATTGAAAGAGTAAATTGATATTTTAAAAAGCCAAACAATGGCACATAGTGCAGGCTCATTAATATTTGTTAAATACAAACATAAAGCAGTGAATGAAAAAATTAATAAGCCTACAAGTTAAAGAAAGTAGATATTGGACTCACACCAACAAAACCTGGGACACTAGAATGAATATGACTGGACTCTGCAGACCTGAGGGAGCTGAGTCCTACGTTATCTGTGAGGAAAGCCAAGGAGCAGCTGGATGATAGCTCCGACGACCTCCACAGGCTTGGGAAAGGGAGCAGTTATTTCCTAACGTGGGGCTGGGAGAGCTGAACACAGGGCCTGGTTAAAAGTCTGTTTAAGAACTGGTGGATCCCCACTCCAGGCAGCCATAGTATCCCCTCTTCCTCACCCCGGGGATGAGGGTACCACGGGAAAACAGGAATCAAGTAACATTGGCATACTGAATGCTGAGCCCCCCCCCCTCCCCCAGCTCTCTTTCCTACCGTGGTTCCCAGAATGTGGGCAGCCAGCTGTCCTCTCCTGGCAGGAGACTTGAAATCCCTTCTCTGGGGTATTTGACTGCCTAAGAGGAAAGATACAGAATACTAAAATCAGGAGTTTCCCAATGGAGGAGCTGGCCAGATCAACATACAGCAAAAACCACCGTCAATACGCCCCACATACTCAGAGCTTCCCATAGGTGCCTCCTTTTAAAATATGAACAAACAAGAGTCATTTAGACATTTGAGGAAAGCCAACGGAAAGGCAGAGACTAAAACAAACATAGCAAAGCATTTCGGAGGCAGCAGAAATAGTGCAGGAAGAACTATCTTTTAAAAACTCATTACTATTTCCAGAGATTTTTGCATCTGTGAAAAAAGAACAGTATTCTACAAAAAAGGAATACTCACAGAATAAAAAACAACTTCTAGAAATTATAAATAGGTAGCATAAATTATAAACTCTATAGAACTGTTGACAGGTAAAACTGAGTAATTCTCCTAGAAAGTAGAATAAAAAGACAAAGAGGGGGAAAATAAGAGAGAAATGATAAAAGTCGACTGTCCAGGAGGTCAATCTTCAGTTAACAGGGTCCAGAAGGAAAGAACAGAGAAAGTGTCCCTGGCCCATGTGGTTCAGCTGGTTGGGTGTCCTCCCGTGCACCAAAAGGTTACACAGGTTCGATTCCTGGTCAGGGCACATACGCAGGTAAATGATAACTGATAAAGCTGAGTTTTGAGCCCAGGTTCATCTGAGTGTCTAACATTTGCTATCAACCACTACATAACATCACGTGGGTCCCTCAAGGTCTTCTTTTGGTCTGTACTGGGCCCAAATGTCTGGTGGGTGCTACTGCATCTCAGGCAGATAGAGGGGTGAAGGGCACAGTTACTGAAAGGTTGTGGAGACATAGGGGGTCTGGTAAACCAGTGGTTAATCAGAGGAACATGAGGGGGTCTCCTGAACTGAGCCGGGCACTGGGGGAGTCCGGAGGGGTGGCCTGCTCGGTGAGGGTTTGGAGCACAGGGAAAGAGGCGCCCACAGGACAGAAGTTTGGACTCCCTGTAGCGATGCCGGGAGGAGAGGAAGGAAGGGCGGACCGAGGAGGAAAAAGGACGCTCCTTGGACAGGAATGGGAGCACAGCCCAGGGCAGCGGCAGGTTTTCATTCGTGGTAAGTGCTTCTAGAGCAGCGGTTCTCAACCTGTGGGTCCGACCCCTTTGGGGGTCGAACGACCCTTTCACAGGGGTCGCCTAAGACCATCGGAAAACACATATCTAATTACATATTGTTTTTGTGATTAATCACTATGCTTTAATTATGTTCAATTTGTAACAATGAAAATACATCCTGCATATCAGATATTTACATGACGATTCATAACAGTAGCAAAATTACAGTTATGAAGTAGCAACAAAAATAATTT
>NW_005370597.1:4102275-4112528 GCF_000412655.1 Myotis brandtii | reverse complement strand
CGCGGCATTAGGAAGGTTGAGAACCACTGGTCTAGAGAGAGCAAATCGCAGGAGCTCAGGAATATCTGCGGGACACATGACTGCATGAGCAAGAGTCGGGGGCTCTTCAGTGGTTCAGAGTCACCTTCCTGAACCGTACGCAGCGGGAAGCTGCGTGTTTCTGAGGCTCTCGTTAGGCAAAGAGTGCTTGGGTCTCAGGTCTCTCACCAAGACCTGCGCGGAGTGGTGTGCTGGACCCCCTCCTACCAGCTCTCAGGAGCAGAACGCTACATTCGTACGCAGCGGGAAGCTGCGTGTTTCTGAGGCTCTCAGTAGGCAAAGAATGCTCGGGTCTCTGGTCTGTCACCAAGACCTGCGCGGAGTGGTGTGCTGGACCCCTCCTACCAGCTCTCAGGAGCAGAATGCTACATTTTCAGGAAATTTGTAAGCCAGTTGTCATGCTCATAGCTTGAAACTGGCTATGGTGGGAGTAGTAACACCATGGAAATCAGTAAAAACTAGGACTTAGGGCTTTGTTTTAATTTCAGAAAGCTAGCTGTCGAACATTTACCAGCACGCCACTGCCTACATGTGTTAAAGAGGGGGAAATAGACACAGATTGAGTGAGTAGGGAAAACATAGTGATCATGTTCATTACAAGAGATAACATTTATGGAGTACTATATGCAAACACTATATTGGGTGCTTTCATATACTTTTCATATACTGTCTCACTTAATCTTGAAAAGACCTCTAAGGTAGGTATTTATTTTTACCGATTTTACACACACGGGGGCTGAGATCCATAGAGAATAGGGGCTTTGTAGGAACAGCCAGTTAAGTAGAATCAAGCCTCCAGATTTAAAGCCCAAGCTCTGAACAACACCACAGGGAGGCAACCGTGCAAAGTGGTTAAGTGAGACATGCAGAAGCCAGTGTGCCTGGTTCAAACCCCGTTCCAACACTCACAATCGTGTGACCTGGAGTGAGATATTCAGTCACTTTGTCTCCGTTTCCTCATCTATAAAATGGGGTGAATAACAATATCTTCCACGTGAAGTGCCTGGTACTAACAAGGAAGTTAGCTACCATTACCTTAATTATTGACAAAGTCTGATGGTTTCTATCTTATTCTTACTCAAAAAATGCACTTGATCTCTGACGGATACACAAGAAACTAGTTTGTTGGGAGCCTCCAGGGAGAAGTGGGGACAGATGTGGGAAGGAGGCTGAATCAGCCAGAGTCTACCCAGGAGGCAGCAACCACAGCAGTCATTTGACCAGAGAAAATTTAACACACAGAAGTGTTAGCGCAATGTAAAATCTGTAAGCAGAGACCTGAGGGTAAACACTCCAAGGTCTCATGGAAGTAATAATTACAGGAAGCTGCTACCACCTGTTGGGGTGGGGAAACACAGGGGCGCCGGGCTGGAGTGGCCGGCTCAGTGGTTGAGTGTCGACCTATGAACCGGGGTGGGGGGTGGGGGGTGGGGCACAGTTCAATTCCGGTCAAGGGCACATGCCCGGGTTGCAGGCTTGATCCCCAGTGTAGGGTGTGCAGGAGGCAGCCAATCAATGATTCTCTCTCATCATTGATGTTTCTCTTTCCCTTCCTCTTTCAAATCAATGAAAAATATATTTAGGGGAGAGTTGCAATGAAATTAATTGTTAAAACTTAGTGTTCGAGAACAGGGACCACTGAGGAAGCGGGCACCGATGGCTGGAGCTGGTGTCGTGAGGGGTGCACTGAGGCTATCGTGTTAGAAGAAGTACAAGCTGAACTTAGCTGCTGCTTCAGGAGGCGGGATGAAGAAGTGATGCTCGATGGTGCTCACACCACAGGAAGCCCACAGAAGAGCCAGTTTCTTCTTCCTCCTCTGGCTTCACTATCCCCCTGCCGCTGCTATGGGGATCGTCTCACAGGAGGCAGCTGACAAAGCAGAAACGTACCCTGCAGAGCCCCAGGTGCGGCATCCAAAAGCTGAGTAAAAAGGATGGGTTTGGACCTGCCAGACAATAACTTAATAACTGGCACCGAGTCTTCAACTGAGTAGCTGGATTACCTTTGGAATTGTGTTCCATTGAGAGCATTACCTAATTTTTAAAATACATAAAGTTTAAGTCTAAGAGAAAAGAAAACCTGATATTTGTCACTGAGCGTGACTGTGTTATATATTTGGCACAAAAAATAAGTGCTTAATATGCATTTATTGAGTGACCGAGTGAACGGAAAGAAGCAATTTATGCCCGGGTGCCTTTACCATCATTTCTCAAGAGGAAACAGTGGGAGACAAAACAAGTCCAGTCCCTACTTCCATGGTGAGGGGCGGGAACAGGCTCACAAGTTAACAAATGAGTTGATTGCAAACTGTGACAGAGAGTATGAAGGGACAAACCCGGTGAGAGTATGGTTAGTACAGGGGTGTGGTTAGAGAGCATTTAGATGGGGCAGGGAGTCCTTTCTGTGATGGTAGCATTTAAACTGAGACCTGAAGGATGATAATCGACCAACCCCACAAGATTTGAGGGGAGGGAACCTTAGGCAGAGAGAATGGCACTTACAAAGACCCTGAGGCAGGAGAGAGCTTGGTGTGCTTCAGACTGTGGCTGATGGCTGGGGACAGGAGTGTGCTAAGTGAGGGAGAGGGCTGTATGAAGAGGGGTCAGGGCTGAGAGGTAGCAGGGGCTGGTTCTTCTGGGCTTTGTAGGCTATGGGAAGGGGGTTGTTTCTTATTCTAAATCTGATTTTTAAAATAAATGTAGTATTTGACCTGGCTGGTGTGGCTCAGATGGTTGGGCATGGTCCCGTGTACCAAAGGGTTGCTGGTTCGATTCCCAGCCAGGGCACATGCTCAGGTTGCCGGCTTGATGTGTACAGGAAGAAGCGAATTGATGTTGCACTCTCACATCAATGTTTTTCTCTCTCTCTCCCTCTCCCTTCCTCTCTCTCTAAAAGTCAATAAAATATATTATTTAAAATTGTAGTATTTTAGTGGACGTTATCATCGGGCTTGTATTACTTGAAGACCACTGTGCCTGGTAGAGAATGGGTCGCAGTGGTCAAGAGGGGAAGGAGGGGTCTGTATTAGTTTCCTGAGGCTGCCAACTTGGTGGCCTTAAACAACAGATACTTATTTTCTCACAGTTCTGGAGGGCAAAAGTCCAAAATCACAGCATCAGTAAGACCATACTTCCTCTGGCGTCTCCAGGGACGAATCTCATCTCTTCAGCATCTGGTGGTTCCAGGTGTTCCTTGGCTTGTGGTAGCACAACGCCAATCTCTGCTCTGTCTTCACATGGTCTCCTTTCTGTGTCTATGTTTCTCCTTTTCTTATCATGGCACTTGTTGGATTTAGGGCCCATCCAGTTAGTCTAGGACAATGGTCGGCAAACTCATTAGTCAACAGAGCCAAATATCAACAGTACAACGATTGAAATTTCTTTTGAGAGCCAAATTTTTTAAACTTAAACTATATAGGTAGGTACATTGTTATTAACTTAATTAGGGTACTTCTAAGGCTTAGGAAGAGCCACACTCAAGGGGCCAAAGAGCCGCATGTGGCTCGTGAGCTGCAGTTTGCCGACCACGGGTCTAGGACGATCTCAAAATGAGATCCTTAACTTAAGTACATCTGCAAAGACCTGTTTTCCAAATAAGGTGACATTCACAGGGGCGAATTTTGGGGGCCACAATTCGACCCACTACAGAGATCGATGAGGAGATTAAAGCGATTAGTATACAGGTGAGGGACCATGGTGGATCAGAGTAGGGAGGTGACTACAGAGATGGAGAAAAGTGGGTGGGTTGGATGGGTGGTCTATTTGTCAGCGTTCTCCAGAGAAACAGAATCCATGGGATGTATATACTATATAGAGCAGTGGTTCTCAACCTTCTGGCCCTTTAAATACAGTTCCTCATGTTGTGACCCAACCATAAAATTATTTTCGTTGCTACTTCATAACTGTAATGTTGCTACTGTTATGAATCGTAATGTAAATATCTGATATGCAGGATGGTCTTAGGTGACCCCTGTGAAAGGGTCGTTCGACCGCCAAAGGGGCCGTGACCCTCAGGTTGAGAACTGCTGATATAGAGGAAGAGATTTATCAAAAGGAATTGGTTCACAGGAGAAGTCCCAAGATTTGTAGTCGCTAAGCTGGTGATCAGGAGAGTCACTGTGCAGTTCCAGTATGAGGCTGAAGGCCTGAGAACCAGACTGATCATGTAAATTCCAGGCCCAAAGCTGGCAGGCTTGAGACTCAAGAACAGCCAATGTTTTTTTCCGAGTCTGAGACTGGAAAAGAGCAATATCCCAGCCCAGCAGCCAGGCAGGAGTAGTTCTTAGGTCTTCAACGGATTGGATGAAGCTCATCCACATTAGGGAAGACAATCTGTTTTACTGTATGGATTCAATGCTGATCTCGTCCAGAAACTACGTCATAGACAAGCCCTGAATAATGCTTGGCCAATGGCTGGTAATACCACAGCCCAGTCAAGTTGACACATAAAATTTGCCATCACTGATGGGAAGTAAGGGATGGAGGAAGGGATGGAGGGGGTGTCTCATGTTCCAGGAAGAGCTATATACTAAGTAGCTAATTCAGGGCCAAATGGCAGAGGTGGAGAGGAGAGACCTCGGAGAAACCAGAGGCTGGTGGACAATGTCCTGTTGGAGAAGAAAGATGAGTCACCGCTTCAGCACTGATCACTCAGCTTTTATCTCCCCCCATCCCTAGAAAAGTATTTTCCTGCCAACTACTGAGGCAAATTGCTTCCTTTATAAAGGAGTCCTTTGGCTGTGATGGCACTATCACCGAGCAAATGGATCAGTGCAAAGCTGGATTACACAGAGCGCCATCTTCTGACATGGATATGGAATCTTTTAAAACCTTTCCCCTAAATCTCCAGCTCATTCAGGACCGCTCAGGGATATACAACTAATATCAATCTACTGTGCTGCACAAATTCCATACGTTCTGATTTCAATTTGAGTGGCTGATTTCTGTATCAGTGAAATTATGAGACCCATAGCCACACTCAGCATCTTCCAGCATTTTGTACTTGACTGTTTTCTCCTTATATTATGATAACTAATATCAATCTACTGTGCTGCACAAATTCCATACATTCTGATTTCAATTTGAGACTGGAAAAGAGCAATTTCCATATCAATGAAATTATGAGACCCATGGCCACACTCAGCATCTTCCAGCATTTTGTACCTTACTCTTTACTCCTTATATTATGACAGAAATCCACTGAGATTTTAACATATAAATAACTCTACATCCCATTCAGTGGCTGAGTGTTGACCTATGAGCCAGGAGGTCACGATTCGATTCCTGGCCCAGACCATCTTTTCGAGCCTATAGGTCTTGGAGACTCGTGGCTAGCATGGAGATGCCCACCTCCCCTCAGGCAGGAACCTACCTCTGGATCCATATCAGTGACTGGGGGGACTGTTACAAGGAGCAGAATGTGTTGTCCACCAGCAGGGGCTAGAGACACAGAACCCTCCTTTAGAAGAAAGTGCAGCAGGGCAGGAGCCAGACTTAGCCAACTCAACAACTTGCAAGGGACCTGATCTTTTCTTAATGTGAAAGAGAATTCATCTAGCTCCTATCCACAACATTGACCAAAAAGCCAAAATCTGAATGATCCACATGGCCCCTCAAAGAAGAGCCCAACAGGAGTTTGCAGATAAGGACCAAACTGAGATGAGAGGATCAACCATAGCAGTTGGTGAGATGTCAGGAACCACGGCCTGTCCTATCTGGATGGGCAGGAGAAGAAGGGGCAGAGAGACATTTAGCCGGCGAGCCTGGTCTTGGTTCCACCACAAGCAAAGTGAGGGATGATGAGTGAGGATGAGCATATGACTTTCCTTCCTCCCGGCACACCCCAGGCCTCAGTTTACCCACCAATCAAATGATTGGGCTTATTAGACTAGTGGTTCAAACTGCACCCTGCATCAGAATAACCCGGAGGACTTGGAGAAAACAGGCGCCTAGATTCCACCCCCAGGGTATCTGAGTCAGGTCTGGGATGGGGTCCGAGAATTTGCACTTCTAACAAGTTCCCGGATGATGCTGTGGCTACTGACCTAGGACCACACTCTGAGAACCGCTGGTCCAGCCCATCACTAAGTCTCCTTCCACGGCTAACACGCATGAGTCTCGTCTACTCCTACATCAGGTTGGATGGACAGCTTGGGCTGTGCGCCAGGGAAACCTCTTGCTTGGGGAAGGAGGTCTTTCTTAAGCCTCGCTGAGATCAGACTGTGCCCCCCTCCACCACCACCACCTTTTCTGCTTCTCATCACCACAAGGACCATTTTTCCAGGGAGTCTTGGACTCCAGAAATACCCAGCCGCTTCCAGCCTGCTGGAAAATGTTGACTTTTTATTTCTCTCTTGGCCAAATTCTGTGGGTAGCATGGCTCCCTGACACGTAGGCCACACAATCGGCTCTCACAACCCACTTCCTCAAGGTGATCCCATGTCATTCTGCTGTCCATGATAAACAGCTCCAGACTGGGCAGCCCAAACCCAGGGGAAGTCGGCCTGCTGTGGATCTGAAAAGTTCCCCGCAGGCAGATAGATGGCAGCTGCTTCTCTGGCCCAGGCTGAGGCCAAGCCACAAGCTGGGAGAACAACCTGAGCCCAGGACTCCAACCAGTGATGCAAATTGCTCCTGCAGGGCCTGGCCAGGTCGGAAGGGGCCAGGGGAGCTGGAACTCGGAGTAACAGCTGAGCGGGAGACACCCTTCATCATCCTGCTAAGTCACTAAGAGGTTTCTGAAACAGGTGGCTCAAATTTCCTTGAAAACCCAGAATAATCCCCCATTTGAAGTGTGCGCGAATCTTGTTGTCAGCACCTAGTATTAATGGGCAGGCGCCGCAGAAGGAAAAAGGGGTTTTCGGCTGCATTTTTGCACACTGACTTGCCTGACAAGCTCAATAAAAGCTTAAGCAAATATTAAAAAACACACAGAGCGTCAGGCTGGTTTAAATTAACTTCCCAAGCACTTCACCTACTGTAGGAAGAAATTATAATAAAATGTCGGAGCAAAAATAAACCGTGCGTGGAAATAAAAATAAAACATAAAATGACCTCTTACAACCAACTGCTCAGTACGATTTAGTTCATAACAGCCTATCATTGTACATGAAGTTTTCATAGTCCTGACGTGTATTTGGGCACGAGGAACGTTGACTCTGAAAAATTCATAGTTCACATGTTGGGAAACTGTCCCTTTCCCCGAAGTCTTATGGATATAAACCACTTAAAAACTCACACACAACTTTTCTGTTAACTCTGACATAATAATTCTTCCAAATAGAACAGGCCGAGAGACAGATGATCCCAAATTCCATTTCTCTCAGGCATCCCCATCCTCGGGCTGCTGCTGGGGCTCCCAGATGCCCTGTCATCACTGCTGGAGAGGAGAAGAGTTGGAGGCTGAGATAGGACAGGTTCAACTCCGGCAGCCCTGAAGGCTCCCCAGAGGTGGAGTCTGTGAGGGGAAAGACTTTGTATTCTTTGGGTCCAAGGCCCGTGGCTCCTCACATCCTCCTACCTGGTGCTCACACTGAGCCAGATGTACTGAGAGATTAAAGGGAGGTGTGTTTGGCCCCCTCTCTCCAAGAGAAGGAGAGAGAAAGGAGAGAGGGAAGGGAGGAGGAGGAAGGGCGGGAGGAAGGAGGGGAGGGCAGAAGAACGCCTGGCAAGTGAGTACCTCCTGCTCAATGTGTTCATCTTGTAAAATTCCTTTCTTTTCCAAGTTACCAGCCGGTTCCTCCCACTCGGGCTGTTCAGCCAAGCTGATATACCCTCACTTTCCAACCGGAGCGAGTGCGGGGGCTGAGAAGGCCTTGTGGGCCCCCGCCCCTCCCTCCCTTCGGGGCCAGGTTTCTGTCACACCTTGGAGGTGATTTTCTGGGAAAGGGTTTTCCTGGCAGGGCCTGGGTGGAGCTGCCTGGTACAGCCCTGGGTGTCTGGCTCCCGGGGAGACTTTCCAGGGGGGACCCGAGCTGGCCTCCCCTTCCTCCAGGTCCCCGCCAGGACTCCCACAGAGCGCTCCTGCCTCCGAGAGTGAGCCAGAGGCCACGGGACAGCTATGGAAGGGAAACGAGTGGCTGCCTGACAGGCTGAGGTGCACACACGTGTACGTATCTCCATATGCACACACATGTAGGGATGCATGTATATCCTTCCCGATGAGCTCATTACGCCCTTCCCAAGAGAAGGGGAGGTGACTCGGCAGCTGGCAGAGGTGGGACAGCCACGCCCGGACATCAGAGTGGACCGGTGGCCGTGGAGGGCCACCCTGACGGAGCGTGGTAAGGTCCTGTCCAGAGGGCGAGCGCAGACGCAAAAAAATGCAACTTATTGCTCTAATCTGCTTGCGCTGATTGTGCCAGAAACAAATACCAGCAGGCCTGGAAAAATGTTTTCTGTTCGTTCGCCTCGGCTCGGAGCCATCCGCCTCACAGTGGAAGGAAAAAGAGGCGGAACAGATTCCGGGGCTGTTTTGTCTGGCTCGCTGGACCCCCTGCCCCCTTCACCTCTGGCGGGGAGGGATGGGGGTGACCTGGAGCCCCCCACCTTGAGGACCTGAAGCAGCCCCTTCGGTTTCCCACAAACAAGCTTCAGAAGCGGAAACCGGGCCTGGCTCCCCAGGGCAGAAATTGAGAGCCCAACTCCGAGACACTTCCTTCGCCCGGTAACAATGCGCGGAGGAATTTCCACAAATCCCCTTAGCTGTCAGGGCTTCCGTTCCCCACGTCGGGGAAAGACAGCCTGGGACATTCCAGCCCCCACCCCCACCTTCACCTCGTTTGATCTGTTTGGCTGCTGGACAGGCTGGGAGAGCCACGACATACATTTCCCTTCCCGCTTTTTCCTCTCGGAGATGAGAAACATCCAAGCCTGCCCGGGCTGTGGGAAGAGGCCGGCCGGCCGGCTGCATCACCAAGAGGCTGTGCCCTGGCCTCGGAGAAGAGAGGAGCTTGAAGGGAGGGGCCGGGAGGGCCAGGCAGTGGAGCACAGTGCCAGGGAGTGGATTTTGGAGCCAAACAGTTCTAGCCTGTGTCTGCCTCCCCACGCCCCCCACCCCCCATTTCTTAGCCGGGTCACCTTGGGAGCTTACATAAGCTCCTGTCTCCAATGGTGGTCATGGGGGTCCTGCCATGTCGGTTTATCAAGTCACCAGGTGGCAGGAACTTGATAGATGTGGCCGCTACAGCCAATCCAAAGGTCTGCTACCTTGAGACGCCCCTGCCTCACACTCGCAGAAACTCAGTGCCCCTCTGCACCCCGAGCGTTCCCTCATCCTGTGCACAGACTGCGTCACCACGCGGGGTCTGCTCAGCTCTGTGCTCCAGCTCACAAAGCCCCTTGGAAAAAATGCCCAACATTCATGCCAATGTCAATGCCAGCAGCGCTCCCCACAGGTGCTCCTGGAGCTTCCCGCCCATCTCAGGGCACAGGTGGAGTGCTGGGTTCTAAGCCGAGGCCCGGAGGTCCTTGCCAAGCCCTGGACCTCACTCAGCCACCGAGTCACCAGAGCAGCTGAGCTTGTGACCAGAACTGCACAGAGTCTCTGGTCCAACCTCAGATCCTAATTTTCCAAGTGTGCTGGGAAGAATCTTCTACCTCTGAGGAGCCTTAGTTTCTCTATCTGGAAAATGGGAGGGTGTTATGAACTGAGTTTATTCCCCCAAAATTCTATGTTGAAGCCCTAACCATCAATTTGACTGTTTTTGGAGACAGGGCCTATAAGGAGGTAATTAATAAAGGTTACGTGAGTTCATATGGGTGGGGCCTTGCTCCAATAAAATTAGGGTGCTTATAAGAAGAGACACCAGAGCTCAATCATCCTTTGCATACACACAAAGAAGAGACCATGTGAAGACACAGCAAGAAGGCGGCTGTCTACAAGCCAGAGAGAGAGGCTTCACCAGAAACCAACCCTGCTGGCATCTTGATCTTGGACTTCCAGCCTCTGGAACTGTGAGAAAATGTCTGTTATGTCAGCCACCCAGTCCGTGGTATTTTGTAATGCAGCCTGAGCAGACTAATACAGAGGTGGTGGCAGAGCAGGGCTCTGCGGAGTCAGGGGGTACAGAAGGGGCTCAGATGCTGGGAGTTGTGGGAGGTAAGGCAAGAGGGAGGCTGGGCAAAAGGAGACTGGGGAGATGAGGCTCCTGATCCTTCATACCTCACTTCACTGGAACCAGCTCCTATTTTTAAAATTGGGGTTTAAGTGCTTT
>NW_005370597.1:4096188-4102195 GCF_000412655.1 Myotis brandtii | reverse complement strand
TTATTGATTCAGAGAGGAAGGGAGAGGGAGAAAGAGATAGAAACATCAATGATGAGAGAGAATCATTGATTGGCTGCCTCCTGCATGCCCCCTACTGGGAATAGAGCCTGCAGCCCAGGTATGTGTCCTTGACCAGAATTGAATCCAACCCAGGACCTTTCAGTCTGCAGGCCGACTGAGCCAAACCAGCTAGGGCTAAGTGCTTTTTTTTTATTTTAAGAAAGTTTCCTTAATGAACAGTTTAGAAATTTCAAGACGGAAGGATTTCTGAAAGCCCATGCCTGCCATCCTAATACTATTCTATTACCTGTACTGAAGGATTAGGAAGTCCCAGGTATCAAGGACCTGCCAGCTTGATGGGTCCGTGGTTTGATTGCTAACATTGAAGGTACATTTACTAGGTACCAGATTGTCTACCATGCTTTACATTGATTAACTCATTTGATCCTCCCCAAACTCCTATGAGGGATGCTTATCATCACCAGTTTATGAATGAGAAAATGATGGTTCAGACAGGTTAAAGCCACTTGCCCAGGGCCACACAGAGTGATCTGTTTGATTCCAAACCCCATGCCTATCCTCTACCATCCTAGAAGGAAGGAGAAGTTTCGAGATAGTCATTCTGTCAGCAAGTGTCACCCCAAGCTCAGGACAGCAGAGACCTGTCATATATAGTGAGGAATCTGTCCCTATAACCTCAGCACCTAATTCTCAGAATCCTGTGGGCCTCATTAACTGGCATGCAGATCTGCTGCTTCAACTGATTCTTGCATTGTATGCCACAAGTTAGATTAGGTCCTCTTAAACACTAAGGTGAATTTTATAAAATAGGCAAATGATCATTTTGAATTCAGTAGGTGTTACTTAATGTGTTCTTACTGGACCTGCAGGACTAACAATGTCTCATTAAACATTCCAGACATTTAAGAAAGGATGAGTGGAGTAAAACTGTTATTATTTGCAGGTGAATAATTGGCTACCTAAAAACCCCAAAATAATATTCAGCTACAGTTTGAACTAATAAGAAAGTTCTGCAAGATTGGTGGATATAAAAATCATTTGCATTTCTATAAAGCAGTTAGAAAATGTAATTTTCTTTTTTTATAAATATATTTTATTGATTTTTTACAGAGAGGAAGGGAGAGGGATAGAGAGTTAGAAACATCGATGAGAGAGAAACATCAACCAGCTGCCTCCTGCACACCCCCTGCTGGGGATGTGCCCGAAACCAAGGTACATGCCCTTGACCAGAATCGAACCTGGGACCTTTCAGTCTACAGGCCGACACTCTATCCACTGAGCCAAACCGGTTAGGGCAGAAAATGTAATTTTCTTAACAAGATACCCATTTCTAAAGGCCACCAAAAAATGTAAAGTACCTAGGAATAAATCTAGAAAAGATATGTAAATCCTTTGTGGAAATGATCAAACTTTAAATGACACTTAAAAAGATCTAAATAATGAAATATATTATTCTTAGATAAGAAAATTCAAAATCATAATAACATCAATTCTAGCAAAATTTATCTACACCTTTAATGCAATGCCTATAAAAATCTCAACAGATATTTTCAAGGGACTTGGAAAGCTGTTTCAAAAATGTTTATGATAGAGCAGCTATCCAAGAAAGCTAGGACACTTCTGAAAAAGAATAAGTTGGAGTGAACCTACCCAAACAGATACCATGACTTACTGTGAAAGCTGGAGTAATAAAGAAGACAGTGTTCATTGGAACAAGGACAAATGGACCAATGGAACAGAACAGAACCTAGAACAATATCCATGTATATGTGGAAGCTTTATGACCAAATGGACCTTTCAGATAATGGGTAAAACCTGGACTATTTAATAAGTGGTACTGAGACAATTAGTTAATTAAATACAAACAAATGAAATTGCATCCCTGCCTCACAACATGTACCAAAAGACCCATTCCAGGATTTGAATAGAAAGACAAAACTATAAAATCTTTAAAAAGCAACATAGGAAACTATTTTTATATGCTTAAGGGTGGAAAGGAAGTCTTCATCAAGAACAAAAAGCCCAAATGATAAGGAAATAATAAATCCAACTACATTTTTAAAAGGAGAGAGTAGAAAGGCAACTTACTGTGAAAAGATATGTGGAACACATTTAACTAACAGAGGATTAATATAGAGAATATATAAAGTACTCCTATAAATCAAAAAGGAGAAGCAATAAAAAATTGTAAACATGTGCAAAAGCCTTAAGAAAGCATTTCACAAAAGAGGAAACACAAATGGTCCGTTAACATGTGAAAATATGCTCAACACTCGTGAGTCACCAGAAATGCACAGAACAACCTTGCTGAGAAACGTTTTCATACCTGGTCTTTCGGCACCTACTCCTTCACACCGACCAGACTGACCATGATAGAAAGTTGGTGAGCCCAGGTCCTAGAGAAGAAACGGAGCATCAGGAACTGCCACCTACTACTGGTGGTAGCAGAAATGGGTACAGTCACTTTGAAAACAGTTTGTCCTGCCCGGCCGGTGTGGCTCAGTGGTTGTGTGTCGACCTATGAACCAGGAGGTCATGGTTCGATTCCCGGTCAGGGCATATGCTCAGGTTACGGGCTCGATCCCCAATATCGGCCCTGCCCCGAGTGTGACAGTGGTGGCGCCCCAACCCCCTGATCGGCCCTGCTCTGTGGGTGATAGAGGGTGGCGCCCCAACCCCCCTCCACGGGCCTTGCTCTGTGTGTGACAGGGTAGAGCCATAAACTCTTCATCGGCCCTGCCCCGAGTGTGACAGTGGTGGCGCCCCAACCCCCTGATCGGCCCTGCTCTGTGGGTGATAGAGGGTGGCGCCCCAACCCCCCTCCACGGGCCTTGCTCTGTGTGTGACAGGGTAGAGCCATAAACTCTTCATCGGCCCTGCCCCGAGTGTGACAGTGGTGGCGCCCCAACCCCCTGATCGGCCCTGCTCTGTGGGTGATAGAGGGTGGCGCCCCAACCCCCCTCCACGGGCCTTGCTCTGTGTGTGACAGGGTAGAGCCATAAACTCTTCATCGGCCCTGCCCCGAGTGTGACAGTGGTGGCGCCCCAACCCCCTGATCGGCCCTGCTCTGTGGGTGATAGAGGGTGGCGCCCCAACCCCCCTCCACGGGCCTTGCTCTGTGTGTGACAGGGTAGAGCCATAAACTCTTCATCGGCCCTGCCCCGAGTGTGACAGTGGTGGCGCCCCAACCCCCTGATCGGCCCTGCTCTGTGGGTGATAGAGGGTGGCGCCCCAACCCCCCTCCACGGGCCTTGCTCTGTGTGTGACAGGGTAGAGCCATAAACTCTTCATCGGCCCTGCCCCGAGTGTGACAGTGGTGGCGCCCCAACCCCCTGATCGGCCCTGCTCTGTGGGTGATAGAGGGTGGCGCCCCAACCCCCCTCCACGGGCCTTGCTCTGTGTGTGACAGGGTAGAGCCATAAACTCTTCATCGGCCCTGCCCCGAGTGTGACAGTGGTGGCGCCCCAACCCCCTGATCGGCCCTGCTCTGTGGGTGATAGAGGGTGGCGCCCCAACCCCCCTCCACGGGCCTTGCTCTGTGTGTGACAGGGTAGAGCCATAAACTCTTCATCGGCCCTGCCCCGAGTGTGACAGTGGTGGCGCCCCAACCCCCTGATCGGCCCTGCTCTGTGGGTGATAGAGGGTGGCGCCCCAACCCCCCTCCACGGGCCTTGCTCTGTGTGTGACAGGGTAGAGCCATAAACTCTTCATCGGCCCTGCCCCGAGTGTGACAGTGGTGGCGCCCCAACCCCCCTGATGATCCCTGCTCTGTGAGTGACAGGGGGCAGCGCCCCAACCCCCTGATCGGCCCTGCTCTGTGGGTGACAGGGGGTGGCACCGCAACCTCCCCATCGACCCTGCCTTGAGTGTGACATGGGGCGGTGCCCCAACCCCCCAATCGGCCCTACCCTGAGCGTGACTGAGGGTGGCATTGCAACCTCCTGATCCGCCCTGCTCTGTGCATGACGGGGCGGCGCCCCTACTCCCCAATCGGCCCTGCTCTGAGCCTGACCAGGGGCTGCACTTAGGGATTGGGCCTGCCCTCTGCCACCCGGGAGCAGGCCTAAGCCAGCAGGTCGTTATCTCCCGAGGGGTCCCAGACTGTGAGAGGGCACAGGCCGGGCTGGGGGACCCCCCCCCGCCCCCCGAGTGCACAAATTTTTGTGCACCGGGCCTCTAGTATATATATAAAATAAGAAAAAAGTTTGGCCTTACCTAATAAAGATTAATATGCATTTTCCACCCCCCAGCAGTTCCACTCCTGTGTTCTGTACTTTAGACAAACTTCTGTTAAAGAGCTCCAGGCGACATGCACAGATGTTCATAGCAGGGCCAAGGGAAGAAGAGAGGCTCCTAGGCACCAAAGGCACGGTGCCACTGTCACCCCCACCCCTGAAGAGAAGTGCATGTCCCGAAACCTGTGGATGTGACCTTATTTGAAAAAGCGGTCTTCAAAGATGTAATTAAGTTCAGGATCTGGAGGTGAGATCCTTCAGGATAATCTAGGTGGGCCCTAAATTCAATGACAAGTGTCCTTACATGAGACACCCAGAGGAGAGACACAGGGAGAAGAGGGGAGGGTCCTGTGAAGATGGAGACAGAGATTGGAGCTATGCTGCCACGAGCCGAGCCGTAAACCAAGCAACCCTTGGAGACACCAGAAGCTAGAAGAGGCAAGGAAGGGTTCTCTCCTCGGCCCTTTAAAGGGAGCGTGGCCCTGCCCACACCTGATTACAGACTTCTGACCGCCAGAACTGGGAGAGAATAAATTCCGTTGTTTTAAGCCACCACTTTTGTGGTTGGTTGTTCCAGCAGCCACAAGAAACTTTATCAGGGTCTCTCTTTCTTCACCATAGTCCCAGCTTTGTGGTTCAGAAGAGTGAAAAAAGGAAATAATCCTAGTGTTCATCACCAATAGGATACACAAATAAATTGTGGTGTCAGAGCACAATGGAACATTATAGCTGAATGAACAAACTGTAGCTACCTGGGCCAATTTGAATGAACCTCATAAAAATGTTGAGCAAAAGAAGAAAATCAGAGAAAACTACAAATATATGATTCCATTCATATAAATGTCAAGAATAGATAAAAGGAACTAATGTGTTGTTTAGGTTTCCATGGCCAGGGAGTAAAGCGCCAAAGAAAATCAATGACTGATTACCACAGAGTAGTGATGGGGACGAGGCGCTCGGGGCTTGAAGGTGGTGGGGGGTAAGCTGGATGCTCAGTACAGCGGCGTCTCTTCTATTACATAATCTCTTTTATAGACTTTTGTGATATCTTCAATGTCATTTAAAATAAAAAGTAACAAAGAAAGTATAGGCTTATGGAATATAACCTTGCCATGGTGCTGGTGTCTCTTCTCAGATGAAAGATTCCGTAAGACATGGACCAGCTAGGGTGCAAGTCATTCAGTGAGTCACCCAGCACATGTGCAGGAAGCTCTGAGGAACATTTGTGGGGAAAGATGGTGGGAGCTGAGAGGAGAGAAAGAACACACACTGACTTATTTGCAAAGTTGATTTGAAAATTGAAACGTGCTTAAGGACCATGACTTACAATGTTTTTTGATACCCAACGCCTGAAAGCTTTAAGTGATCGATAAAGGGATGAACCAAGTGACTGGCTGCACTTCCATCCAGTTAAAGATGGAAGACGAAGCACATACATTTAACGTTTCAAAGCCCACTAAAATGAGGTGAAGGGATTTCTCTCCCCCCCTCCCCACAAAAGACATAAACCCAGAAGGACAACATGAGCAGGAGAAGAGACAGCAGCAAAAAAAACAAAACAAACAAAAACCCAGCAACAACAAGAGAAGGAAAGCTGGAGAGCAGATGGACGAGTGGTTACCAATTAGCAGGCCTCGCAAAGCTGACTCCTGAGCCAGCTGCTGGGCAGCAGCCATGTGATTTGTGCATGAGCCCTGCAAAGGGCTCCGGGAGGACAGCACCAAGTAGCTCTAGAAGTAGGGGTGGAGGGT
>NW_005370597.1:4084236-4096022 GCF_000412655.1 Myotis brandtii | reverse complement strand
GTGGACTGAAGGGTCCCAGGTTCGATTCCAGTCAAGGGCACATGTGGGCTTGGTCCCCAGTAGGGGTTGTGCAGGAGGCAGCCAATCAATGATTCTCCCTGATCACTGATGTTTCTCTCTCTCTCTCTCTCTCTCTCTCTCTCTATCTCTTCCACTCTCTCTAAAAAAAAAAAAAGATCCGCCAGACTCCATTAACTCCCTGTCTCCATGCAGTAGCGGGTCTGCCCCACCCTGAGGCTGGTGGACACAGGAGCTTTAGTCTCTGAAGAGGGAAACTCAGAGGGTACTTTCCTAGGGGCAGCAACTCAGTTGATAACAGTGGTTAAGTGACTGTTTATACCAGGGGTGGGCAAACTTTTTGACTCGACGGCCACAATGGGTTCTTAAACTGGACCGGAGGGCCGGAACAAAAGCATGGATGGAGTGTTTGTGTGAACTAATATAAATTCAAAGTAAACATCATTACATAAAAGGGTACGGTCTTTTTTTTTTTTAGTTTTATTCATTTCAAACGGGCCGGATCTGGCCCGCGGGCCGTAGTTTGCCCACGGCTGGTTTATACACTGTGTGGGGAGACACCCCCAGCCCTCTGCCCCACCATGTTCCCCAGAAGGTTGGCAACAGGTGAGCTAAGTATGGTGATTAGGTCCCTGACACGCTCACTACTCTCAGGTCTCATCACTGAGTCATTAGCGTGCCTCCTTCCTCTGGTTCCACAGCTGAGTGGCTGGACTGGAACCCAGACATCCACTCAGGCCTTCCAAGCCCATGTTCTTTCACACTTTTCCATTGGCTCCCCCACCTCCACTCCCAGCCCACTGTCCCCAATTCCAACCCCATACTGGTTGAAACAATGAGCTGGAATCCCCTCAGACATGTGGAGGCCTGGCCACCTTCCCTGCCCTTGGTAAGCTCAACACTCAGACTCCCACATCCATGCTACTCTGAGCCAACCTGGATTTCAGCTTCACCTTCCTCTAGCCTTAGGGGTCAGTAGGGGGAAGCTTTCTGAAAATCTGAAGACCTAAAAAGTTCCCAAGAGTCTTCAGCCCAGGAGTAAGGTGTATCTGAGAGCGGAATCTGGTCCTCTGATGGATGGGCCGTTCTTGAGAACTTCCACCCTATAGCTTGTGGGTGAATGGAGGCCCTCTCCCAGGCAAGTGTGTGTGTGTGTGTTGGGGGGGCATGGGGGGGGGCACGGGGCAGGAAGGGGGGTGTTAAACATCTGCTTTGAGACCATCACATGTGGGGAAAGAGGAGAAGCAGCAGTTTGTGTGTCTTCCAAACCTGAAATGAAAGCCCCAATCTCCCCCCTCATGCCACCCCATTGGTGCCAACATTGGCAGAGATTAGGGGTACATCATGTCTGCCTGAGGGCCTCTGAGAGGTGTGGCAGTGAAGCCATTTCCATACAAAATGCAGTGGCCTCTGGACTTTTGGGAGGCCAGGAGTAAAGAGTTCAGCCGACTTGTAACCCTGCCCGGGGTGGGAGGCACCCAGGCACAGCTAACCTGCGTCAAAGGGCATGGCTGGGGCTGTTGGCCCTGGCCCTCTGACTCACAGATCCACCTGAGTGGTCTGCTTCAGAAGTCAGCCAAGGTCTCACAACCAGACACCATAATGAGTCAGGAAAAAGAGCAGAAATACTTGCTAGAAACACAAGAAGAATTTTGAAAAGATCCTCCACACCCACCCCCTCCCTGCTCCAACCCCAATTGTCATCAGCTCCAGCCACAAAGCCTTCCATCCCTGGGGAGCCCCTAGCGCCATTCTTCCCTGTGGGTACCACACAGCCAGGACAAGAAAGCATTCCTTTCAGTGGGGCAAGGAGGAAGTGGGCCCGGCCCTGCCAGGCGGAGGAGAGGGAGGATTCCATTCCCATTGTTCTCACTCAGACAGCTGGACAATGGGAGGAGGAGGAGGAGGAAGGAGGCGCTCTAGCGTTTGTCTGACCTCTTGGAGCAGTAATAACGGGGGCCTTCCAACCTCCCTACTGCTCTTGTGCTTACTCCCTCCCCCCTAGATTTCTCGCACCCGTTCTTCTCCCCCCCCTCCCCCCCAGTGTCTTGTCTGCTGGAAGCTCAGGGCGGAGGGGGCTCAGCCAGATGCCTGTCACCTGCTGCCAGGCGCTCTCTGCGGCATTCCTTCTCGAATATCGTAGTCACCATCCACAGTTAAAACCCAACACGTCTCCAGTCCCATGGACCCCATCCCGTCGGGTAGAGTTTGCTAATCAAAATCTGTTTCTTCCCTTGTAAGTTATCACCCACACACTCACAGGCTAGGAATGTGATGGCTAAGGTTAGGTGACAAGTTTCTAATAGTAATTTGTCCTTTCGTTGCTTTTAACAAACATTTGCCAGGCACTGTTCTAGGCGCTAAGCATATAGCAGTGAACTAAACAACGATTCCTGTCCTTAGGAAGCTTATTTCCCAGCCGGCGGGCCTCTCCTTGTTTTCTGCTCTCACCTGTATGCCAGGTCTATGTGGCCAGAAAGTGCCTCTCGGTAACATGGCCAGGAGGCTGGCAGTGGGACCGTGGTTGGGAGTAGGTTTTTGAAACTAACAGACCTGGGTTCAAGGCCTGCTCCTACCCATTTACAAATTGTATAAGCTTAGGATTTTTCTTAGCCTCCTAAGTCTGTTTCCTCACCTGTACTTCAGGGTTTCATTACTGAGATAAGCATTGTTGTTAGGGTAACCATTATCACAGGGGTTGTTGTGAGGATCCGACGAGAACATGCATGTCAAGGGCTTGGCCCAGGGTCAGGCATGTAATAAACATGACATGGCAGCAGGTGTCCTCCTGGAAGCACTCCTGCTGGGGGCTCTGTCTGCAGGAAGGAATCCTCTCTGGCTTACTGTGTCCTTTCAAAACGTCCACTTGTCCTGACTGCTCCCTTTTCTGCAACAACTTATCGCGAACCGGCTCCCAAGCCAGAAATTCCTTGGGCGGCTGGTTTTCCATTTGTCCATCTGCTCATCCACAACCTCAGAAAAGTCGCTAAGCAGGGCTTCTGCTTAGGAGCTGTAATCGCAACCTTGCAGCCAATGCGTGGAGCAGGGGATGGGACCCAAGTGCAAACAGACTCTCCATATGCTTCAGCGTCCTGGGGTCCTCGAGCAGCACAGCCCAGGGAGGTTTTTAATTATGTCATTGGGCTACACGGGAGAAAACACACCCTCCCAGAGGAACCTTTGAGCTACCAGAACAGAAGATGACTCAAGTCTCAATAGCTCTCTCCTTGGTGTTTGGACAAAAAGTCAGTACCATCGTGAGGACCTTCCCGACAGAGAGAAGAGGGTGTCATTGAACACAGCGGGGACATGGCCAGGGTCGGGCCTGTTGACCACATTGCTGCAAAGAAACTTGCCCACAAATGCTGTCCACCTCTTCGTGTTTGCAGTGGGAATGGGAAAACCATTCTCGGAGGAGATATAAAAACAAGGCCCTGAGTTCATAAATCCCAACTTCCCCCAAGATGTTCAGTCCTAGTTTCATTTCGGGGGCATTTACACAGATATTGAAAGACTCAAGGAAACATCTGAGGAGAACATAATCCAATCCTATTGTTTTAGACAAATGTGCTTTCTGAGTTCTCACCATGAACTTGACTGAATAAAGTCTCACGCTGCACACAGCATCCTGCTAAGTGTTACCACATTTGTTTGCCTGGTGTCATTTAATGAGGTTCCACTGAGCTCTTAGGCTCCTAGACAAACAATGTAGAGAGAAAGGGGGTGCAAGCCAACATTTCTCTCTGTTAGTTGATCTAAAGATGTGGGCTGGGCCAAGATATCTCAGGATATAAGCCGGATTTCTCTGTCTGTGTGTTGGGGGTGGAGGCAGGGAAGGGCACTGGCTTGTCCTTTCGTGTAGCTAGCCCATTGGAACAGGGAACTCAGTACCAGCTCGGAAATCCCCAGAGGCACAGGCCTGATGTGAAGACAAATAAGCCCCAGAAGGAATAGGACTCCCTCTGTTTGCTAATGGTGATATCCCTCGGGGCCTGGCAAAATGGTTAGCTCATGGCAGCCCCTGTGTCTGTCAGAGTTCTGGTGGCAGGAAATAGGGGGTATACTCCAACTGGATCAGTGGTCAGTTTAACAAAGGTTCTAGTTACAAACTTGCAGAAAAGCCACAGGGACCGTTCAGTGTCCCCAGGAGAGCCACAGTGAGTGGGGTGTGTGTGTGGGAGGTGGGGGAGGAGGGAGGGGAGCTTCACAATACTAGGTCTGAAAGGAGAAAATGCTGCCCACCCAAGGCAGCCTACTTCACTTTCCTCCCTCCCTCCAGTTCCTGCTGGTGCTTCCCATTGGCCAAACCCAACCAGAAACCGGAGGAAAGTGAGCCCAAGGTACACTCCACCCCTTCAGCCCCCCAGGTCACAGAGCAGGGTAGAGAAGGGAAATATTAGCTCTGGAGGAGCAAGCAGCAGACAGCCACTCCAGCCTTCATAAAGATTTGCTGGCTGACCAAGGAAGAAGCTAACAGGGCAGGAAGCCACATGGTGTTCTTCTGTGTAGTTCCTGGATAAAGTGAAGTCACTAATACACCTACGGACCAAGCACTGTGTTAAAGGCATTACATACATGATCTTATTTCATCTTCACAAAAGCCCTATGAGGTAAGCACTATTATTATCCCCACTTTATTTTTTATTTATTTGTTTAAAATATATTTTTATTGATTTCAGAGAGGAAGGGAGAGAGAGAGAGATAGGAACATCAGTGATGAGAGAGAATCATTGATTGGCTGCCTCTTGCATGCCCCACACTAGGGATCAAGCTGAAACCTGGACATGTGCCCTGACTGGGAATCAAACCATGACCTCCTGGTTCATAGGTCAACGCTCAACCACTGAGCCATGCCAGCTGGGCTATTATTCCCACTTTATAGGGAAGACAACTGAGTCCCAAAAGGCTTGTGTAATTGGCTCAAGGCCCACACTTAGTGTATGGAGGAATCAGATGCAAGTCTAATCTTTCTCATTTCCCAGCTTTTCATTATGAAAATTTTAAAATGTAAGCAAAGTTAAAAAAAAAAAATAAAACAATGAACATCCTTACAACAAACACCTAGATTTAACAACTGTAAATATTTGGTCTTATTTCCTCTTTCTATATGTACACATAAATATGTAGATTTTTATGTAGAAGGAAATGTAAAATAAGGGGCAAATATTCCCTCATGCAATTTCCAAAATAATAATATTCTCCTCACAATCAGCTTACAACTCTCACACCTTAGAGCTTTAACATCCATTTCCTAATATCAAGCAAACTTGTTTAGAGTAAAATTTCTCAGTATTTCCTAAAACAGCTTCGTATTTATTAATTTAAACCAGGAGCCAATTAAAGTTTGTACACTACATGTACTTGTGTATTTTTAGCCTCTTTTAATCGACTGTTCCCCCAACTTTTTTATTAAATGGCATTGGCTTTGTGAAGGGTCCTGGCCTGCTAACTGATTGAACACTCCATATTCTCTATTTGTCCGATTTTTGCTTCATAGTGTCATTTAAATGGTTCCCGTATTCCTCTCATCTTTGTAAACTACACAGAGGCTGGATTGCACTCAGGTTATACATCTTTGGTGAGAATGATTTACCGGCGATGCCGTCTCTTCTGCTACATATCCTCAGGAGGCCTTTGATGCCAAGAGTGCCTTGGATGGTGCCTATACTCTCACTAGCCAATCAGGGGCCTGGTCCCCAGCCAGGGAGGAAGGGAGGGGAAGGGCTGGAGATGAGCTTGCTGACCCTTAGAAAAGTCCAGCCTGGGGAATTCCTGACTGAGAATTGTCTGGATGGGAGAATGGAAAATCTGTGGGAAAGAACAAGACAGAGGGGAGGACAGATGACCCACACAGTCACAGCACATCTCATCTTACAACCGCTCTGAGAAGGACCACTCCCCGCTGTGAAGACCAACATACAGACTTGTGCCTCATTCAGAGGCAAACGGTGCCCCCACCTCTACCCTCCAAACCCCAACAATCCCCTATTCACCACCAAGGAGGTTAGCCTTTTTTTATGTGGCCGCTTTTGCCCATCAAGTTATGTTATTTTTTTGGTCAAGCATTGTCTTGTTGTAAGAAATAAAAATCCACTCTAGGTCACTTACGTGAAAAAGGATATATATCATAAAGAAGCAGGTATATCAAGAAACAGACTCATGGGGGTCCCAAACCAAGAACTGTCCGACTCCTCTCAAACTAGACCCAGATGAACACAGCAGACATCTTTTGGGGTGTCTGGCCATCACACAGCCCCCCATGGGCCCTAACAGCCCTAGTTTTCAGGATGCCCTCCTCTGGCCATTGGATTAGCATTGGTGACCCGATCCACCCTCCTCCAGGAATTTGGAATTGAGCCTAAAAGAGGTAGGTCAGTCTCCGCTGGTTCCTGGAATGGAGGATGTGTCACTGTAGTATGGCTGAGAAAGCCAGAGAGGGAACACAGGGAGGCCAACACACAGAGGAGCCAGAGGGGTGTCACAGAGTCGTGGAGAAAGGAGAGACCCACATTCTATACAACACATTTCCTTTTTTGTCTTAAACCAGTTTGTAAGGAGTCTGGTAACCTGCCACTAAGTCTCCTTGACCAAACAGGAGCAGTCTGCCCTGGTGGGAGGGATATCCGATGGCTGACATTGTTTAGAATTGCTCGTGTATGGCAAGCAGTCCTTTGGGTCAGTTAATTCTCACTTTTCATTCTCTGCAAACAATGTGCCTGCATAGGGGTCAGAAGGGTGGGGAGGAGGGGCTCCCAACCCCCTGCTCTTTGGAAACCACTATGACTAAGTCCGTGAGGACCAATCGGGAAGGATGTGGGAAATGTTTTTTAAAGCCTTTATTTCCCTCTGCCTGTGCAGCCCTGATTCAAATGTGCTTCTAGAAGGAGCCCCCAGAAAGAATTCCCAAGGGGCCCGAGTTCTCCTCTTGCCACCACACCTGCCATTCTGCCAGGGGAACAGCCCTGGACTTCAGCAGGGCCAGGGCCCGAGGCTTCGGCCTGTCTCCAGCTCCAGCGAAAGTCACCAATTATGGATTTTCCTCATGTAAGAAAGAGGCTGGTGCCATCCTCCTCCTCTGAGAGTGGACACTCACTCTTCTGTTAACTCAGTATTTCCGGCTCTTCCAATAAGTGAGGGTCAAAGACGGGAGCCCAGAGGCTTTCTGGTGGAGAAGGCGAACTTGTGCACGAGACCTGAGACACAGCCAGGTGTTGCCCTTTTCCCAGGAACACTCCGAGGACGCCTGCTCCTCCGGCCTGTGATACCTTCCTCTGCCAGGCCGCCATAACGAGGTAACAGTGAAGACTGTGGCGCTGCCTGGAATTCCGGCTTCTCTATTTTTTGGGTTTTTTTGTTTTGTTTTGTTTTTTTCAGAGAGACAGAGAGAGAGAGAGGAAGAAAGAGATAGGAAACATCAATGATGAGAGAGAACCATTGATCAGCTGTCTCTGCACGCCCCCTACTGGGGATCAAGCCCACACCCCTGGCATGTGCCCTGAGCGGGAATCAAACCGTGACCTCCTGATTGATTGGTCAACTATCAACCACTAAGCCACACCGGCTGGGCCCGGCTTCACTATTTAACAGCCATTCGCTTCAGGCAGGTTACATGACTTAGCCTTGATTTTTTAAAAACAACTTTATTGAAGTATAACTTACATATCATAAAATTCACCAGTTTAAAGTGTACAACTTTATACTTTTTTAGTAAGTTTACTGAGTTATGCAACCGTCACCACAATCCAGTTTGAGAAGATTCCTATGATCCCATAGATTGCTTGTGCCCATTTACAGTTAATCCTCATTCCTACCCTCAGCCCTAGGCAACCACTAATCTACCTTCTGTCTCCACAGACTTGCCTTTTCTGGATATTTCATATACATGGAATCATACAATGGGGCCTTTAGTGTCTGGCTTCTTTTAACTCAGCATAAAATTTTTGAGGTTTACCCATATTATACAATGTATCAGTACTGCATTCCTTTTTTTAAAAAAATATTTTTTTATTGATTTCAGAGAGGAAGGGAGAGGGTGAGGAGACAGAAACATCAATGATGAGAAGCATTGATCAGCTGCCTCCTGCATACCCCCTACTGGAGATAGAGTCTGCAACCTGGGCATGTGCCCTGACCAGGAATTGAACCATGACCTCCTGGTTCACAGGTTGATGCTCAAGCATTGAGCCACATCAGCTGAGCTGCATTCCTTTTTTATTCTTTTTATTGCTGAATTGTGTGAATTGTATCCCTTTATCAGTTGATAGGCATTTGAATTATTTCCAGTTTGGAGCTACTATAAATAGTGCTGCTAGGAACATTTGTGTCTAAGTTTTTGTGTGGACATATGTTTTCAATTCTCTTCGCTGTATACCTGGGAGTAGGATGGTAAATTGATGTCTGTCTCTTTAGGACACTACCACAGTTTTCCAAAATGGCTCAACCTTGATTTTATCACCTGCAAACTTAATATATGTACCGAGTCCCTACCTCACATGGGTGTAATGAGGTCTGAATGAGTCAATGCAGGTTAAGCAAAGTGCCTGGCTCCTAGTTAAGTGCTCAAAAAATGCCACGTCTGATAGCTGGTGGTTTTAGCGCCTGGTTACTTGACTAGCTTTCCCACCACACCGTAGCTACTTGAAGGCAGGAATTGTGTCTGAGTTGAGTCTTTATCCCCAAACCTAACAGTCTCAGAAACTTGAATACAGGACTGACTACAGAACCCAAGGGGCACAACACTGTCGCAGAGGGGATCAACTACAATAAAAACAATCACAAAAATTCAAACACTTGGAGGCTGAATAGCATGCTATTAAACAATGAGTGGGTTACCAAAGAGATCAAAGAAGAAATAAAAAACATCCTGGAAACAAACAATGAAAACACAACAATCCAAAATCTTTGGGACACAGTGAAAGCAGTCCTGAGAGGGAAGTTCATAGCATTACAGGTCTACCTCAAAAAACAAGAAAAACTAGTAATAAACCATCTAAATCTGTAACTTGAAGAATTAGAGAGAAAGAGCAACAAGAAAAGCCCAGAGTGAGCAGAAGGAAGGAAATAATAAAGATCAGAGCAGAAATAAATGACATAGAAACTAAAAAAAAAAATCTATGAAACCAAGAGCTGGTTCTTTGAAAGGATAAACAAATTGACGACCCTCTAGCCAGGCTCACCAAGAAGCAAAGAGAGAGGACCCAAATAAACAAAATCAGAAACAAAAGAGGCGAAATAACAACAGACCCCACAGAAATACGAAGAACGGTAAAAAAAAATACTATGAGCAACTCTATTCCAACAAACAGGTCAACCTAGAAGAAATGAACATATTCCTAGAAAAATGTGACCTTCTAAAACTCAACCAGGAGGAATCAAAAAATCTCAATAGGCCGATAACTATGGAAGAAATTGAAGCAGTCATCAAAAAACTTCCAACAAACAAAAGCCCTGGACCAGATGGCTTCACAGCGGGGTTTTATCAAACATTCAAAGAAGAAATAAAACCTATTTTCCTCAGACTATTCCAAAAAATTCAAGAGGAAGGAACACTTCCAAACTCTTTCTATGAAGCCAGCCCCTAATACCAAAACCAGGTAAAGACAACACAATGAAAGAGAATTACAGGCCAATATCCCTCATGAACATAGATGCCAAAATCCTCAACAAAATCTTAGCAAATCGGATCCAGCAGTACATCAGAAAGATCATACACCATGACCAAGTAGGATTTATCCCAGGGATGCAAGGATGGTACAATATCCGCAAATCAATCAACGTGATACATCACATAAACAAATTGAAGGAAAAAAACCACATAGTCATATCAATTGATGCAGAAAAAGCATTTGACAAAATTCAACACCCATTTTTGATAAAAACTCTCAGCAAGGTGGGAATAGAAGGATCATACCTCAACATAATAAAAGCCATATATGACAAACCCACAGCCAACATCATACTCAATGGGCAAAAACTAAAACCATTTCCCCTAAGAACAGGAACAAGACAGGGATGCCCACTCTCACCACTCCTGTTCAACATAGTACTGGAAGTATTAGCCATTGCAATCAGACAAGAAGAAGAAATAAAAGGCATCCAAATTGGAAAAGAAGAAGTAAAACTGTTCTTATTTGCAGATGACATGATATTGTACATAAAAAACCTTAAAGACTCCATCAAGAAACTACTAGACTTAATAAATAAATTTGGCAATGTAGCAAAATACAAAATTAACACCCAGAAGTCATTGGCTTTTCTATACACCAATAATGAACTCACAGAAAGAGAAACTAAAAAAGCAGTCCCACTTACCATTGCAAAAAAAAACATTAAGATACCTAGAAATAAATTTAACCAAGGAGATAAAGGACTTGTACTTAGAAAATTTCAGAGCGCTGAAAGAAGAGACAGAAGAAGACATGAACAAATAGAAGAATATAGCATGTTCATGGATTGGTAGAATCATTAAAATGTCCATACTACCCAAAGCAAATCTATAAATTCAATGCAATCCCCATTAATATACCAATGGCATACTTCAAAGACCTAGAACAAACTCTCCATAAATTCATCTGGAATAAAAAAAGACCCTGAATAGCTTCAGCAATCTTGAGAAAGAAGAACAATGTTGGAGGGATCACAATACCAGATATCAAGCTATACTACAAAGCCACTGTGCTCAAAACTGCCTGGTACTGGCACAAGAACAGACATAAAGACCAGTGGAAGAGAACAGAGAACCCAGAAGTCAACCCAAGCCATTATGCTCAATTAATATTTGACAAAGGAGGCAAGAACGTACAATGGAGTCAAGACAGTCTCTTCAATAAATGGTGTTGGGGAAATTGGACAGATACATGCAAAAAAAAATGAAACTAGACCACCAATTTACACCATATACAAAAATAAACTCAAAATGAATAAAGGACTTAAACATAAGATGGGAAACCATAAAAATCTTAGAAGACGCCATAGGTATCGAAATAGCAGACATTTGTTGTAGCAATATCTTTACCGATACAGCTCCTAGGGCAGGGGTGGGCAAACTTTTTGACTCGAGGGCCACAATGGGTTCTTAAACTGGACCGGAGGGCCGAAACAAAAGCATGGATGGAGTGTTTGTGTGAACTAATATAAATTCAAAGTAAACATCATTACATAAAAGTTGGAAACTAAGGAGAAAATAAACAAATGGGACTTCATCAAAATAAAAAGCTTCTGCACAGCAAAAGAAGCCATCAACAAAACAACAAGAAAGCCCACTATATGGGAGAACATATTTGCCAATGTTATCTTCAATAAGGGCTTAATCTCCAACATTTACGGGAACTCACACAACTTAACAAAAGGAAGATAAAGCATCTGATCAAAAATAGGCAAAGGACCTAAATAGATACTTTTCAAAAGAGGACATACAGAAATCCAAGAGACATATGAAAACATGCTCAAAGTCACTAATCATCTGTTTATAAGGCCCTAGAAAACTGATTTTCTAATCATGCTCAATATTTTCATTGAAGTTAAATAAGCCAGTCAGTGAAAGAAAAATACCACATGATCTCACTCATTTGTAGAATATAAAGAACATTATAAACTGATGAACAAAAATAGATACAGAGGCAAAGAAGCATCGAACGGACTGTCAAACTACAGCAGGAAGGCTGGGGAGGGTGTGTGGGGGGAGCTAAGAGATCAACCAAAGGACTTGTATGCACACATATAAGTATAACCAATGGACGCAAGACAGTGGGGGGGCGGGGCGGTGAGGG
>NW_005370597.1:4081880-4083970 GCF_000412655.1 Myotis brandtii | reverse complement strand
TATATACAATATAATATTATAGCAGAATAAATGAATAAACAAGAAAAAAAATACCCCATCCACCCTCTGCCCTTGACCACCAAGGCTTGGAACAGGTACTGGGATGCCCCTCCCTGGGGCTGAGCCACAGAGCTCAGAACTCACTGCTCCCCCCTTAGGATACCCCTCCAGCTCAGCTGCCCCATCCTCCATGCCCCAGGCCCAGGCTCTGTCCCACTCATTGTCTTCTGGTGAAGGCCCGCACACCCCACTCTGTCCCCAGGAATCCTATTCTAACCAGGCTAGTACATGACAGAGGGGTGCGTGCGTGCGTGCGTGTGTGTGCGTGTGTGTGTGTGTGTGTGTGTGTGTGTGTGTGTGTTGGCAGAGCAGCCAGAAGAATCAGAGTTCACTGGGGTTGCCTACTGTCTGCCAGCCACCCCTCCACTTTCCTCCCATGGAAAGAACAGAGGCAGACCCAAGGTTGATGTGCGGAAGTCCGTGACCCTGGGGAAGCTCTCACGGAGGAGGGACACAGCAGCAGTCACACCTGCTGCTCACCTCCACTCTCACATCTTCCGGAAGGCCACTCCCCACCACCGGGAAGGCGGCTCTGACTGGGGGAGGGGGAGAGAGAGAGGGAACACTTCCCATCCCAGCGGGCAATTCCAACATTAACGCACTGCGGACCCAACAGCAAGCCGACTGCACGGTTAAGAAAATCAGTGGAGTGCATGCAATTAATTAAAGGACGTGTCTCAAGGCAGACTAAATACGAAAAATGAGGAACCGGAGTCCCTTCATGATCGGAAGGGGGAACTTCCCGATTTGATTGCAGAAAGCAATTTACTTCAATTAGCAGTGACATAAACAGGGTGATTGCTTAATAGGAGGACTAACTCTCTAAAAAATAAACAGCCTGGATTGCATCCCTAACCATTATGCTCGCAGAAGGGGACTGCTTTTCCCAAGACAGGTTTGATTAACCCTTTCGGAGCCACCCCACTCCCAAGGGGAGAGCTTCAAATCTCCTGCAAGGTCTCCCCACGGTGGTCCTAACATTTGTTGTGCATTTAATAAGTGTTCACCAATTTGCTTGTCGCTTTCATGTCTGTCATTTCCCCTCAGTAATCCTGGGAGAGATGTTTTATTGTGCCCATTTTGACAGATGGAGGAAATGAAGCTCAGGAAGTTTGGAAGTTCTATGGGGGGTGATCTTTTCAAATGCAAATCCAATCATGGCATTCCCCTGCTCAACTTAAAACCCACCCACGGCTTCCAAACTCTCTGTCTTGGCCTCGAAAGCCCTGCCAGGCCTGTCTCCTGCCTCCCTCTCCCACCTCCACTCAAACCACTTTCCCACATGCTCACTGCATTTGCAGTCTGCGGCCATGGCCTGTTCCTCGGACATATTAAGATCATTCCCACCTCGCCCTAGCCAGTTTGGCTCAGTGGATAGATCATTGGCCTGTGGACTGAACAGTTCCAGTTTTGATTTCAGTGAAGGGCACATACCTAGGTTGTGGGCTCCATCCCCGGTAGGGGCATGCAGGAATCAGCCAATCAATGATTCTCTCTCATCATTGCTATTTCCATCTCTCTCTCCCTCTCCCTTCCTCTCTGAAATCAATTTAAAAAAAAAAAAAAAAAGATCATTCCACCTCAAAGCCTTTGCACTTGCTGTTCCCTCTGCCTGGAATGCTGTTCCTCCATTTCTGGTAGAACTGACTTCTTAACTCCAGATCTCAGGTCAAATATTGCCTCCTCATAGAGGCCTGCTCTCTCTGCCCCATCTTTCCTCACCCCTTTTGGCTTTTGACCTAACACTTACCTTGTTTGTTCTCCTCTCCCTCCAAGTTCCATGAGAGCACAGATTCTGGCTTCTGTCTGTCTTATTCACTGCACAGGGTCAAGCACACAGTAGGTAGACAGAAAATATTTGCTTACTAAAGGAAGTATTATCCCTCCTTTTATATAGATGAGGAAACTGAGGTTCAGAGAAGTTAAGTCACTTTACAAGGTCAAACCGCCAGTAAACGGCAGAGCTGGGGTTCACACAGCTTCCTCGGTGTAGCCACACTACACAGCCCTCCATCCGTCCCCACCCCCAC
>NW_005370597.1:4068228-4081862 GCF_000412655.1 Myotis brandtii | reverse complement strand
CTTCTCACCATCCCCACCCCAGCCCCAAGAAGCAGGCACCCATCCAACCAGCTGGGAGAGCATTAAAACCATACCCCAGAGCATAATCTCTTCTTCCTGCTGATTCTCCCTCCATACTTGGTATCCTTGATAATGTTGTGTCTCAGCTGGGCAGGGTCCTCATTCCAAGAATGCAAATTCCAGAAGTTAAAAGACCTTAACTTTCTCCCTCTGGCTCCTCACCTGGAAGGATTTAGGTACTGAACTGGGCTCCTCTTAGGAAATGCATCCTTGCCCTGGGAATGTGGAGGCCGTGGGAAAGCTGTTTGAAGAAACTTAAGCTGCCCTGTGACTCCCACCCAACCCACAGCCAACCCCCCAACACACACAGCCCAGTGCGTGGGGGCTATCTGGGCCCGCTCTCAGGTTGGCTGTAAACTGGGAGGGAAGGGTGGGGAAGCCAAGATCGGTGTCAGGAGAAGCAGCCTGGTGAAGATCAGGGAGAGAGTGAGTTGTGAAAACATGGGCCTGAGAGCTCCAGGAATAGGAGAGGCTGACTGAGAGAGCACTAGAGATTGAACATGCTTTGCAAAGGAGTAAAGCAAAAATCCGGAGCTTTCTTCTTGCTGGGGACACTTACAAAATTTAAGACGATCCCAAACCTAGCAGATAAACACGGAGAAACTTTTGAAAACAAGTATCATGTATGCCCTCAGGGAACAGGGATGTATGGCGCCTTTTACCCAATTGGGCAGAGCCTTTGCCTCTTTCTTTAATTAAGCACCTCTGTACCCCCCTTCACTGTTAATTCACTCCCAGCTCCTAAGTGGGGCAGGACCCTTACTCTTGAGATTCTAGGCCAGGGCCGTCTTCAGAAAGGCCTTAGCGTGGCTTTATTTAGCCTTTGGCACCAGCTTGGGGGTCAGAGCTTCAATTCCCCTGTGACAACTGGGAGGAAGACCGGAGTCCCATTTGAGGTCATACACTGTCTTCAAAGGAGCTCAAATGTCCTCTCCTCCATGAGGCCTGCCCTGACTGCACTAAGATGGGAATTCTGCCTCTGTTATTCTCCAGCTCTGTTCCCAGGGTTTTTTGTTTTGTTTTGTTTTGTTGTTGTTGTTGTTTTTGCATGTCACTAACCCAGAGCTCTTTTCATTCATAACGATTATCACAATTTATAATTAACCATGATTCATTTGATTACCCTCTGCCATCCTTTCCCCACCAGGCCGGGCCCTCTCTGGGGGCAGGGAACATATCTCTCTTCAAGCTGCATCTGCAGCCCCCGAGCACACTGCAGGCGCCTAGTAGGTGCTCTGTAAATAGCTACCCACTAAATTCAAGGCACTTGGCCAGGGCTTTGGAGGCTCCCACCAAGCCTTCCCTCTTGCCGCCCCCCCTCAGGCCCTAAAGCGCTGACTGCCAAAGTCTGTCCCCAACACAGATTCCTTCTTTCTCCTCACCTGCCCCACACTCTGTTCCCTGAGGACTAATCAGCCCAGTGGCTGCCACGTGTATCTGTCACTGAGGTCAAAGAGGTTACTGACAACAGAAAGAGAAGGCCGTCTCCACTCGTTAAAATGATGGTGCCCAAAGGATCACTGCAGGTGTAAGTTGTCCAAACAAGGACTCTGAGGGCTGGCCCTGTGCCAGGCATAGCGCTCAGAGCTGGGACACGGTGGACAAGACCAACATAGTCCCTAGCCCTCTTGGCACTCAGGATCTAGTGGGCTCAAGTCTTTTCCAAGAACCAATCGCCCCAGGGCAGACATCCATGGCAGGGAATCACGCTCTTCCCCACCCCCAGCCCTGCATGCGGCAGCTTTCAAGTTCCCCAAGGAAAGAATCGTGCAGTAAACCCCACCACCCCTGACTCCAGGCCCAGGGGACACTAGGAATGAAGCTTTCATATCCCAGCCCTTTGACTCATGAGCTACATGACCTTGAGCACGTGATCTCTCTAAGACTCATTTCTCCCCCCACAAAACAAGATCAAGAGTCCTCACCCCACAGGGTTGTTAGGAGGATTAGATTAGATGATAATGATAATTGCTAACATTTTCTGAGCTCTTTGCCAGACACTGTGCTAAGAGTTTTGTCCTCGTGATCAAGTTTAATCTTCCCAACAACCCCATAAGGAGGGCTACTATCACCCCTGTTTTTTAAATGTTTTTATTCATTTGAGAGAGAGAGAGAGAGGAAGGGAGAGGGATAGAGAGAGAGAGAAACATCGATGAGAGAGAAACAATGATCAGCTGCCTCCTGCACAATCCCTACTGGGGATCAAGCCCACCACCCAGGCATGTGCCTGACTGGAAATTGAACCAGCAACCTCATGGTTCATGGATCAATGTTCAACCACTGAGCCACACTGGCCAGGCCACCCCCACCCCACTCCCACAGACAATGTCACCTAGCCAGTGAGTGGTAGAGCCAGACACAGAGCCAGCCACTCTCACTACAGTCTACCCTCCAACCCAAAGCTGTACGCACCGCCCTGTGAATGCAGGCAGAGTGCTTAGCTTGGTCCCTGGTATGCAGTAAGTGCTGGGTCCGTTGGACCTCTAATTCAACAGCTGGAGGCTCCCAACACAAGGCTGCCCCAGCTCTGACAGTTCTTCAGGATTCGCCTGTCCTCTCCCAGCAGTCAGACCCCCAGACTCATTCCTATTCCAAGTCCCCAATCGGCCTCCTTACAAAAGCTCAGATTGGAACAGACAGTAGCTACAAGCTCTCCCAGCAGCCCCATCACTGTGGGCCACCCAGAGCCTCAGCCCCGGCTGAACTGAAGACCCAGATCTGAGCCTCCTTGAAGAAGCTGAATGACCAAGTTGCCTCAAGGGACTAGTTTTTGCTCTCCTTGTCCCCTTCACCCCAGCCACAGGTACTGGCCTGAATCAAAACAGCAGGGGCCTGGGAGGTAGCTCCGGGTACCACTGGGACAAGTATGACTTGGTTCCAAAGAAAATGATAGTATGAGATCATTCATTATAATATTTAGCTCCCAGAAGAAACCGCTGCAAGCGCCATCCAAACCACAGACAGCTTTGGCAGCCTCAGTATCCTCTTACGGTTACATAAGCTTTGGAGAGAAATAAATACCAACTCATCTCGGAGGAATTTTAAGGGCTAATAAACCTTAACCAGTCTGTGCAGAGAGGGCTCCCTTCCGAGGGAGGGACTGCGGTTTCAGAGAGGAAGGACTGAGAGGGCTCTGGGGCAGGTCTGAGAGGGAGACCTTGCAGGCCTGGCTTCGGGGATGTTCCTCAGAGAGGCTCAATTCCGCAGCTTCACTCATGGGTCAGGCATCTACAGGGCCGGCTGTGTCCCTGGCCACCCCCTCCTTGTATACCCAGAAGGCACTCTCCAGTTGACTCTGATAGGTAGTGAGTTCCCCATCACTGGAGGTGTTCAAGCATATTCAAACAAAATGCATGGCTCTAAGGGGCATTCTGGCTTCAGGATTTCATTATTATATTATGGTTTTGGGGTCTAGGAAATTACCTTTGACATCAACAAGAGGCAGGATAATATAGGAGAAACAATTTGCATCTAGAGACTGAAGACCTATACTTTGGTTCTATCTGGGTGACCTTGGGCAAGTTGCTTCACCTCTTTCAGCCTCAGGAAAATAGAAATAACAATTACTCTCTCCTGCCTGTCCCAACTGATTGCTGGAGGGGGCAGATAAATTGCAGGTGTGTGAAAAACACCTGGCAAATCACTTTGCAACAGTGAGATGCTGCAGGCACAGCAGACAGTAAGCAGAGATGGTGGCTTCCTGCCTAGGGCGATGGGAAAAGCACCGAAAGCCCAGCCTGACCATCCTCCATGCATGTCTAGGGCGCCCTCTCCCACTGCTCCAGGTTTTCCGCGGGAAGGAGATCAAGTGTGTCAAGGTTAAGACTGTAGATTCTGGAGCCAGACTCCCTGGGTCTGAATCCTGGATCTGCTGCTCACCAGCTGTGTACCCTCATCCAAGTCACTTGACCTTTCTGTGCTTCGATTTCCTCATTTTAAGTGGGCATAATAATAGCACCTATTCTAGAGATATGTCAGGAGGATTAAGTAAATAATATATATCAAGTGCTTAGAAAAGTGCCTGCCACAATGAAAGAGCTATATGAGGATTTACTGTTGCTATTATTATTAATATTTTAATCAGCTAATTAAGTTAATTCTCTACTAGCCACTGTCACTGAGCAGGAAGATCAATCCTAAGGAGTAGAACACAAGATAGGTAAAAAAAATTTTTTAATCTTCACCCAAGGATATTTTTCCATTGATTTTAGAGAGAGTGAAAGGGAGGGGGAGAAACAGAGAGAGAGAAACATCGATGTAAGAAAGATACATTAATTGGTTGCCTCCCACACACGCCCAGACCAGGGACAGGGGTCGAGGCATGTGACCCAGACTGGAATCGAATCCGGGACCCGTCAGTCTGTGAGCCAATACTCTATCCACTGAGCCAAACCGGCTAGAGCAGATAATTTGTTAAAAATATGTGTTATTGCCCTAGCCGGTTTGGCTCAGTGGATAGGGCATTGATCGGTCTGCAGACTGAAAGGTCCCGATTTGATTCGGTCAAGGGCACATGCCCAGGGTGCAGGCTTGATCCCCAGTGGGGGGCATGCAGGAGGCAGACGATCAATGATTCTCTCATCATTGATGTTTCTATCTCTCTCTCCCTCTTCCTTCCTCTCTGAGTAAATAATAAAAAATTTAAAAAATGTGTTATTGATATTTAGGGAGAGGGGAAGGGAGAAGGGGAAGAGAGAGAATCATCAATGTGAGAGCAAACATTGATCAGTTGCCTCCTGCATGCTCCCCACTGGAGATCGAGCCCACAACCAGGGACTGGGAATCCTACCGGCAACCCCTTGGTACATGGAATGATGCCCAACCAACTGAGCCATACCATCTAGGGCAAGATGGGTAAATTTTGAAAGGGATGACAAAAACAATGACTACCATTTAATGAGCACTTACTATGTACTAGGCAATATGCTTAGCATTTTACATATATTATCCTCTCTAATCTCCATAATAGTCCTTTGAAGTGGAAATGTGTTATTATTCCCATTATATAGGAGACTAAGCCTCAGCAAAGTCATGTGATTGGTCTAATATCAAAGATCAAGTAAGTAATGGTGTCAGGGTTTGGACCCAAGCATCTGGCCCTATGGCAATTCCCTTGAGCTTATTTGAGCTTGGGGTGTTACCTAGGCCTCCGGGAGGTGCACCAGAGTCTCTGTAATGAGGGTCTAAAAGGAAATGGGTAGGTGATGTGTCATGAACACAATGGGTGATCTGCACGCCACACCCTAGTCCTGGTATCTCTGGTTTCCAGGGAGGAGAAGGGCCTGCCTTCAGAGCCAGACAAGATAGCCAGGTACTAGGGAATAAATATCAAGTCCGAGGGAAGTGTCAAGTGCAATTAGAGACTGAGTCCCATCCCAGACCAAGTGGCCAACCGCCCCTCCTCCCCTCCCATTGGCTATGGGCAGAAGTTGGGGACACACCCCCAGAGGAGTGAGTCTGACTGGGCAGACCAAATGCCAAGAGGCAAGGCTGCCTACCCATGTCAGGCCAAGCCCAGGGAGAGGTAATGAGTAACTGGGCTCACTGAGATGCAGCCTGTGTAACCAAGCAACCTCGGGGTTAAGTCATCCGGAGACCACGGAGCTGGAGCAGCACCCCCAGCCCCAGGGCTGGCAGGCCACATTCTCAGAGTGCCAGGCCCACGGCGCTGGGACTCCATGCTCTCCCCCCACCAGCAATGGGAGGCCTGGCCAGGTCCTCCAGAAAGATCAGATCGCCCTCGGACATTAAAAGCAACAATTTCTGTCTCTGTCCAAAAGTGCTTACTGGCTGACAATGCCCATAGGAGGGGAAAAAACAAACCTGCTCAGTCCTCACTCCCCACATTTCTGTTTCTTCCAAAACAAATGTATCCTGAGAATTCCCTGGAAAAGGCGCAGGCTTGCCCCTGTGTGCAGGCGTGCTACGTGCCCCCAGGCTTCTGGGGATCTGTGTGCTGAAGGATAGGCCCAGGTCAAAAGGAGACAGAGTGAAGGATGCAAAACTTGGAGGCCCTTTGAGAATCCTGAGAGACACCCTGCAGAATCCTGTCTACTACTCGATCGCCAGAAGGCCCTGAGTTGGCAATTTGGGTCTCCCTCCCTGGCCTGGTGAGCACTCCAGGTAGCCGACCAGGAGGCTCACAGGCAGCTGTGCTGGGCCCCACCAGCCCACTTCACTCTCAGAAAGGCGCTCATCCCGCAGAGCCTCGCCCACGTGGCAGGCAGGCAGCTGGCAGCTTGTTTTATGAACATCCAAAATCCAAGGGAACCACAAAACCACACTGGGCTGTAGACACTGGGGACGCCCCTGTCTCCTCCTCTGGGGCTGGGTTCTGCTGGGCCCTGCCTGATCCCCGGGGCCCCACTGTCTCCTAGTCTAGCCATTCAGCTCCATGAGCTGGGAACACCTGCGTTCTCCCCGGGCAGCCCTGAGAATCGGGAGTGGGGGAGGGTGCAGGTGGGAGGTCCGTGGCAGAGCTCAGAGGTTCGGTAACCAATAGAGACTACTTGGAACCCTCTCAAGTGTCTGCAGCCTTATCACTGCCCATTATAACTTCCGACCAAGGGGGAGAAATCAGGGGTTTGGGGAACTCTGGCGGCTAAAAGATGGTATGGGGAGGGGCAGCAGGGAAAAGCGACAATTTCCTAAAACTGTCTTTTTTCACTGAGTAATATGTGGAGGATATATTTCCGTGTCAGGAGATATATTGTACTGTATTCATTTTTTATATTATTATGAAAAATGGTAAATATTTTCAAGAGCCTTCTTCAGCTGTGAGAGTTGAAAGGTGTAGAGATGGACAGATAACTGGACCAAGAAAGAGTTAGGCTTCTCCCCACCCCTCTTGCTTCCTGGCAGTCACAATGATATCACAGATCTTAAGACCTTAGCTTAGGCATAACCTTCTTCTCCCTAGCCAGGTGGATGGTCCTCCCTGGCCATTGGTCTTTATCTCCGTAAGGTTTTCTTTTCCTTCTGCGCACTTCATCACAATGTTATCTTTTTTTTTTTCATTGTTTATTGCAGTGATGGCGAACCTATGACACGCGTGTCAGAGGTGACACGCGAACTCATTTTTTTGGTTGATTTTTCTTTGTTAAATGGCATTTAAATATATAAAATAAATATCAAAAATATAAGTCTTTGTTTTACTATGGTTGCAAATATCAAAAAATTTTTATATGTGACACGGCACCAGAGTTAAGTTAGGGTTTTTCAAAATGCTGACATGCCGAGCTCAAAAGGTTCGCCATCACTGGTTTATTGTCTTTCTCCTCCACTAGGTTATTAGCTCCATGAGAACAGATGTAATCTAAGCACCTAGCATCATTCTGGCACATAATGAGTAATCAATTACTATTTGTTAAATGAATGAATTCTAGGTTTGGAGGTAGATGCCAGCAAACATAAGCTGTGGTCCCTACTTTTAGTCTTACTATTTAAGTAGTGAAAAAGGTGACTGTGTTTAAAAAAAAAAAAGTAATGGATAAATGAGAGCATTCAACAAAGTCTTAGAATAATTATTTGAGGCATTCATAAGCAAAAAGATACGTTACATCTCACACCTTATAAAAAATTAATTCAAAAAAGATCATCGATCTAAATGTAAAATATAAAACTTTTAGAAGAAAACATGAGAGAAAATTCTTCATGAAGATTTTAGGTGAAGAGTTCGTAGACCTGACACCAAAATCACAATCCATGACAGACAATTGATAAATTGGATTCATCAAAAGTTAAAATTTTTGCTTTGTGAAAGACTCTATTAAGAGATGAGAAGACAAGCCACAGATTGGGAGAAAATATTTACAAAACACATTTCTAACAAAGGGCTTGTATCCAGCCAGAATATAAAAAGAACTCTTAAAACTCAACAGTAAAAATATAAGCAATCCAATTAGAAAATAGGCAAAGACTTCAACAGACACTTCACCAACGAGAATATGAGGATGGAAATAAGCACATAAAAATATGTTCAACATCATTAGCCAATTGGGAAATGCAAATTAAAATCATAATGAAAAACACTACACAAGTATTAGTACAGCTAAATACCAAAGATTGAGTCTACCAAGTGGATGGTCCTCCCTGGCCATTGGCTGTTTATCCAGTCATCCAGAACCCTCATCCACAAATGGTGGAAATGTAAAATGGCCCAGCCACTCTAGAAAACAGTTTAGCAGTTTCTCATAATATTAAACACACTCATCCTGTGACCTAGCAATCACACTTCTGGGTATTTATCCCAGAGAAATGAAAACTATGTTCACACAAAGACCTGTCCATGAATGTTCAAAGTAGCTGTATTTGTAATTGTCAAAAAGCAGCAACAACCCAATGTCCTTCAATGGATGACTAGATAAACAGCCTGTGGTATATCCATACACTGGAGTACCATTCAGCAATGAAAAGGAACAGGTGTAATAACCTGGGTACAACACAAGGGCATAACTCGACCCCTTCCTCGGGAATGATGTGCTACTGTCAGAGGCATGGGGAAGCTTGTGCTGGTTCCTTTGTGGGAGAGGACTTGTTGGACCACAGCAATAAAGCATTGTGACCCTGGGCTCTCTGCCAACCATGGAAATTGTTCTGTCCTGCAGGCTCTCTCTTTGACTCAGGGACTACAGCTTTTGTTCACAAGGAAACACTAAGATAATGAGTTCCTTGTTTTCCTCTACATGGTTCATCCTAGATCGGTTCTTTCCAGAGAGAATTCTGCACAACATTAATGCCATGATATGCTCATTAAAAAGTAAGTTTGGGCCCGGCTGGTGTAGTCGATCAATGAATCAGGAGGTCACGGTTTGATTCCTGGTTCCGGGTTGTGGGCTCGATCCCCAGTAGCGGGTGTGCAGGAGGCACCCGATCATGATTCTCTTTTATCATTGATGTTTCTGTCTCTCTCTTCCTATCCCTTCCTCTCTGAATTCAATAAAAATATATTTAAAAAAAATAAGTTTGGGTAATACTATCTTCAGTAGCCCATCCTAGGATTAATGCAGTGGTGTGTACTGTGAAGGGGGTGAGAAGTCCAGTAGATAAGAAGCCTGGTTAACTTTAACTTTGCTTTAACCTGCTGCCCAAGCCAATTTGACCCTGGGCCACACACCTCCTGCCATGGCTCCTTCTTTAGTAACATCAGCTCTAAGGTCACATTTCAGGAAATGGCGCTCCTGGCCAATTTGTCCAGGTGTAGAATTGAGATTCACTACACCGGGCACCATAAAATGTTGGCATCTCTAGCCCCATCCATGAATCAGGAATATTTTGTTCCTGAAAAATATAGCTCTCTTATATGTGGCCTCTGCATCTCAATTAAGATGAATGTATAAGTATTTGAAAGATTAAATGAGTTTTTATTTTATTTTTTTATGCTTTTCTTGATTTGAGAGAGAGAAAGAGAGAGGGATAGATAGAAACTTTGATGAGAGAGAAACATCGATTGGCTGCCTCCTGTACGCCCCCTACTCGGGACTGAGCCCACAATCTGGGCATGTGACCTGACTAGGAATCAAACCGTGACCTCCTGGTTCATGGGTCGACCCTCAACCACTGAGCCACACCAGCCGGCTGTGGTGACTGGTTTGTAGGTGGCAATGACCCCAGCACCCAGGACTTGGGTGGATTCTAATGAGGAAGTCAGGCCTGGCATCTGTGCAGTGTACCTGCCACAGGCACAGCCACCTTCCCAGACTGATTCAGACGCCACTGAGATCAGGGGTGGGGAGTTGCTTAGAGAGAGAAGTGGGTTAGGCAGACCTGGTAGCTGTGCTTTGTGCTGAGTGAGGGTAATCCACTTTTGCTGCCAATCCCCTCCCAGCAGGAAAAATAAAGTTTTTAACAAAACACCCTCCCGCCAACTACAACAAAACCCAAACTATACAGACCCCCACTGCTCAGGAGCCCTGGTGTTGTGAAAACAGTGAACCCCAACCTGCTTTTGAAGGTCTACCCCACCTAAAATGACTCTTACTTTTTAAGAGCATTGCTTTTTGTTTCAGCATCTTTCTGTGAGAGTTTTCTGATCCTCCCCACCCCCACCCCAGGAGGGAGAGGGTCTAGGAGTTGGGTCCAGGCCTCAGCTTCCTTCTCTGACTTCCTCCCAGAACACCAGGCTGGCTTTGAAGGGCTTCAGGCAGAGGACTGCGGCCCCCTGAACGGCTGTGAGAATGACCGCTGGTGCCTGTGCGGGGGGGATCCCAGGGGGACATGGCCCACATGGCCTGTGTGGGTACGTTTGGCATCCGAGTGGCAATGCCGGGAAGCAGGCTGGCCCTGGCGGCTCCATGGGGGAAAGTCAGACTGGCCCCTTGCTCACTTTAGGGATGCATCAAAGGAAAAGACTGGAGCAGGTGGAATGATCCTTCTCTGGAGAAAACCATGGCTGTGCCGAGCCATCTCTCCCTGCTGTTGGCCATTAAGACTTAGCTAGGAGGCTGGAGTTGGGAAAACAAACAGAATGTCGAGGAAGGAAGAGAGACCACCCTTCCCGTCCCAAAGACTGTGGGGAACAGATGGCAGGCAGAAGAATCGAGAAGTTGACATGTATGTGTGTAAGCCCCAATTTTCTCTCAGAGAGGCACCAGGAGCTAGGTCAGGTGAGGAGACCATGGCGAGCAGAGGGGGTTCTAGCAACACAGCACAAGGCTGAGGAGGACAGTGGGCCCAGCAGCAGGGCCAGGAGGAGAGGATCTGGGCTGCCGCTGGAGACTTCTCCAGTTCCTGCGTGGTGGGCACGCTGAGTTAGGAGCCAGAAGCCGAGGATGAAACTCCTGCCAGGGACCAAGATGGAGGGCCAGACAGAGACACGGCAGAATTCCAATCAGCAAGGATGATGTCCTACCAGGCACTGTCTGAGCTGGAAGGAATGGACTCGACGTACAGCAGACACCAGGGTGGCCCAGGGACAGGACTAGTCCTCCCTGACACCGGCCAGCTCACACCCAAGGACAAGAACAAAGACAGAGGGACCCTCGCCCCAGACTGTGAATTCTCCCACACCCCTCCCCACCCACCCTCTCAGGTCAGGAAGAGACTGAGTGAAATCTCAAGAGACTGTTTAAAAAAATCAGATTCCATTATAAGTTGCCTTTTTTCCTGCTCCCCTCCCCGCCAGTACACAGAGGTGAGGTGGGGCTTTTACCAGTTATAGTTTTAAATAAACACCTTATACTTTCTCTGCACATCTGAGAGTGGTGTGAACAAAATTCATGGCCCTGCTACACACTGATGGAGCTGTTTCTTTTTGTTAAATAATGATGTTACCTCTTGCTGGAACACAAATCCAGCTCAGTAGTAAGAACCTGTCTACTGGGAATCAAGGATTTCTTCAAGAAATTGCTCACTTCAAAAAATACCTCTACTTCATAACAAATTGCCAAAGGCTGGGTGGGTAGCTTCCCAGTTCCAGGTGGGCAGTGGTTTGCACAAGGCCTAAGGCAGTGGTCGGCAAACTGCTGCTCTCGAGCCACATGCGGCTCTTTGGCCCCTTGAGTGTGGCTCTTCCACAAAATACCGACTTCTGCGCATGGACCACAAAGTTTCAATCGCACTGTACATGCGCGCCCGCACATGGTATTTTGTGGAAGAGCCACATTCAAGGGGCCAAAGAGCCGCATGTGGCTTGCGAGCCGCAGTTTGCCGACCACTGGCCTAAGGCATGGGCACGGACTCAGAAGGCTGTGGCGTGAAGGCTGCTTCCACTGAGCCTGAAGTTTGTGACCTGGGCTGCCGACTTCCTCTCTCTGAGGCCAAGGGCTCCGGTGTGAAATGAGCGTAACACTCAGCCCACCTGAGGGCTCTATTGAGGTAAAGCTTAGAAGAACTTGGGCCCTAACTGGTTTGGCTCAGTGGATAGAGCATTGGCCTGCAGACCAAAGGATCCCAGGTTCAATTCCGGTCAAGGGCACATACCTGGGTTGCAGGCTCCGCCCTGCTCCGGGCCCTGGTCAGGGCTCCTGCAGGAGGCAACCAATTGGTGTGTTTCTCTCACATAGATGTTTCTCTCTGTCTTTCCCTCTCCCACTCTCCATAAAAATCAATGGAAAGATATGCTCAGGTGAGGATTAACAAAACAAACCAAAAAATAGAAGAATTTGGGATGGAGCCCGATCCCTGTGCACAGCAATTATTTCTGCTCATCAGTAAGTGAAGAGTATGACCAGTATTATTATTTCCACATCCCTCTGTCTGCTGCATTGTAGGGGACCAGAGAATGAATTTTTTTTTTTTTAGACAAACACAGCAGAACTTTTATGTCTAAAATGAATGTGGATCATTCAGGGGCATCTCCACAGGACTGAGACCCACATGAGGGGCACTAAGCAAGTCTGGCACAGCAGCACCGGGCGGTTCCCAGGGCTGCAGCAAGCTACTCGAGGAAAAGGAGTGTACGTTATCCATCACTTCATCCCAGGGCCCCACGCAGGCCTGGAACACAGGGGGGCTATGCCGTGCTCCCCAGGGGAGCACATCTGGGCTCTTCCTCACCCACTCAGTGAAGGTGGATGAACAGACCACCACCCAGGACGAAAGCCAGGGATCCTGAGAAGTGAAATGGCCTCTTCTTTCAGAAATGCCTTCAGCTTCTGAGCCAGCCGCTTTGGTACACCCTTGTGGTGACAAGTCTTGAACTTGAGGCTGGCCTTTATTTTTTGAAACTGTGGGGCCCAGACGACCAATACGGCGAGAGGGAGTTTGTCCAATCATGCCGAGGGAAACCATTTTGGGTGAAATGTGCTAGGAAGCAGCTCAAGGCGCAGGCCCTGTGAACGGGGAGCATGGCGGGAAGAGAACCCACAGATGTGTATAAACCTCTGGACCCAGTGAGCTTTCAGAGGAGGTCAGCAGGTTCGCTGACTGGAGGTGAGGTCTGGTTTGTCTCTTTAACTCTGTGGCCTTAACTCGGAGGCTTTAAAGTCAGTGCAATGGAAAATTCTATTTGTCTTATTTTAAAGAATAAAAGAATAAATGGTCATTCAGTAATGTGCATGTGGTCTATTTTTCTATGAAAATGAGGTCGTGTGTGGACTGTCAGGAAGATGCAATGGAAACTGGTCATCGGACTGGCTCTGGGTGGTGGCGGGGACAGGGGCTCCAGAGGCAAACAGACTCTTCCCACATAGCACTGTGCACCTTTCAGATTGTACGCTATGTGCGTGCGACTGCCCATGAGACAGCTAACAGCACCAAGATGGGGCTACAGCACCACGGTGGGGAAGCCCGAGGAGGCAGCAGCATCCCTTTCCTCTACAACAAATATTTAACCTGAGTTTTCTCTAAAACACAAAAACAAAAAAGCAAACCATGAAAGGTGTAACAGGAGCTACTGATCCCGTGGGGCCTGTTAGCGCGTCCCCGGGCGCCTGGCAAAGAGGACATTTCACTTCTCCAAACTAGTTAGGTCTGCGGTTGAAGAAAATATATACCCTTGACCTAAACCCGCACAGATAATTTGCAATAAAGATAATCAATCTTACAACATGGATCCTGTCACTGACTTTTGAAAAGAAGCCCTCGATCTCTGCCGGCTCCAACCTCTCCCTCCCCTCTTGGCCTTCCACCCCTCA
>NW_005370597.1:4040424-4068166 GCF_000412655.1 Myotis brandtii | reverse complement strand
CCGCCCTGAGGCAAGAGGGCAGAGAAGGCGGCACATCTGGGCTCTTCCTCACCCACTCAGTGAAGGTGGATAAACAGACCACCACCCAGCATGGAAGCCAGGGATCCTGAGCAGTTGTTCTTAGACTGTCTGCACTTTCTTGTTTGCTGCCGCTGGTCCCGGGATAAAATGAAATAGTTTTACCTGAGAATTAGCTAGATCCATAAACCCCTCCCATTGTAGTTTTATATCCTAAATGAATGACCTTGTGAGGTGCACTATGGAGGAACCAAGGATTCCCCCTCCCCCAAAGCTTCTTTTCACTTTTTTATTCACTTATTATTTTATCTCAGAGAGAAGAAGGGAGAGATAGAATCATTGATCAATGCCTCCTGCACGCCCCCTACTGGGGATCAATCCCGAAACCCGGGCATATGCCCTGACTAGGAATCGAACCGGTGACCTCTTGGTGCATGGGTCGACTCTCAGCCACACTGCCGGGCGGAACCAAGGACTTTGGGTCTTGACAGCCCAATGTTCTTTCCTCTGCCTTCAGGAAATAGCTCCCAGGGCTTGTTTGGGGTCCATCTCCCCTCCATGCTCAAGTCGGGGAGGAGCCCACGTTCTAGCCTAAGCCCATCACTGTGCCAGATCCCCAGGGCCATGGGGCTTGCAGCAAGGATGGAAAAGTGGCCCTGGGAGCCAGAACCCATGGGCCCCAGAGACCTTTGCTGGGAACGCAGAAACGGGCCCTCCCTCAGTCTGGACTTAACCCCTCGAGGATAAGGGGCCATACACGGGTCACCACCATCTTGCTCACAAGGAGTCTAAGGAGAGAAGGGGAGATCCAAGAGAGAGTCCAGAGATGGCAGGTGTCATTTTTGAGCCCTGAATCCAATCCATTCCCATGCCCACCCCAGACATCCTGGTATATGACCCAATAAATATCTTTAGTTTTTTCCTGCTTAAGCCAGAGTGTGGGTTGGATTTTCTGTCTCTTATAACCAAACCATCTGACATGCTAGTCAGTGTGCAAAGTCTGGGAGACTAAAGCTTGGATCTAGAGCTGGAAAAGCAGTGGGACCAGCCTTGGCCAGTGGGTGTCTTTGAATTAAGCCATGGACTATTCTATCAAAGTCATCATTGCCTGTAGCCTCTTATCTTTTTTTGGTGTGTGTGGGGTAGGGGGTGAGGGGGACGGGAGGTGGGGAGGATACGAATGCAAGAGAGGAAAAGCCTGCCAAGTTTGTTAACAGGAGGGCATTAACAGGAGGTTTAGTCCCCCGACCTCACTACCCTCTTCATTCCTAACCATCTAACCATGTGCTTGTGCAGCCCCTGACCCTGGGCTCAGGGTTCAGACCAGGTCTCACAATTCCCAGTGAAACGCAGAACATTCTTTTCCGGGGTATGACAGGGCCCTCTGACACAGCGTTCCAAGTAAGTAATGAGCCTGAGGATAGCACAAGGTTAACAATCTGTTCAGCAACATTGTGAAACCCTCTCAAAGGCAGGCAGCAAGCAATTTGATGAGGCTCTGATTCGGAGTCCTCTTAGGGCAGTGATGGCGAACCTTTTGAGCTCGGCGTGTCAGCATTTTGAAAACCCTAACTTAACTCTGGTGCCGTGTCACATATAGAAATTTTTTGATATTTGCAACCATAGTAAAACAAAGATTTATATTTTTGATATTTATTTTATATATTTAAATGCCATTTAACAAAGAAAAATCAACCCAAAAAATGAGTTCGTGTGTCACCTCTGACACACATGTCATAGGTTCGCCACCACTGTCTTAGGGGGTCTTTGCTCCCCCCTAACCCCCAAGTCACCTCCCTATTTCTTTGCTGGTGCCTGGAGTATAGGAAACTCACGGTTGTATCCCAAATTAACCTCTCAAGTGTAAAGAAGAATGAACATTACAAAGATGTTCAATAGCACCAATCGTAGAAACAAGGTGCCGTTTTGCACCCATCAGACTGACAGAGATGCAGACAATGGATGGTATCTGTTGGAGTCGCCGAAGGAGGCACGCACGAGGCCAAAAGGGGTAAAGAATTATGAAGTAGGTGATCTGGAAAACCAGATGGGCTGAGCCCCAAAATGGCACCAGCACCCAGGGATGGGGAGTGAGAGATTTTAAAGGACTCTAGGCGGGCTTTTTCTGGGAGGAGAATCCTCTGGGCGGGCCCTGGGGGGAAAGATAATGGTCTTAGCAAGTGGAATGTGGTCTAAGCAAAAGGGAGTGCTGGCTGTGAAGTGGTCTGAAGGCCAGTTCCCAGGGGAGGGATGCTGATTCCATTATTTGGTCAGACCTAACGGTACCCAGCACTGGTGAGCGTAGGGAGAATGAGCACTCCTGCTCTCACTGAGGGTTCTGTGTATGGAACAGCTTTGTCGAATACAATTTTGCGGTGGCTGTCCAGATTGGAGACGTGTATGACTTTTTTAAAAAAATTAATTTAGCTCTGACCTCATGCTCTGCTGCTCTCTGCCTTTCTCTGCTTTAGCAGGGAGGCTGTTTGCCCACAGACGCCAGATAAGTTCTCATTGTAGGGCTTTTGCATGGGTTGCTTCCTGAACTTGGAATGTTCTTCCCCCTGTATGGGAACTGCCTCATATGCAGCTAAAATGGCCAACTCCTTCATTGTTACCCTACAGTGAGCCAACCCTGACCACCCCTGTCCAAAACCAGCACCTGTCCCCACCTCAACTACATATTCCCTTCTATCTGGTTTTTAAATTTTACTGACCGAGTGCTCACCACCCTCTAACTTCCTGTGATTTTTCTGTTTGGGCCTCAGTCTCCCTATGCCCAGCCTGGCACAGTAGATGCTCAATAAATATTTCAATTATTGAATTCTTTACATTGCTTCCATACAAGTCTGTACTATTCACAAAGAAATTGTTGTCTTTAAATTTTTTAAATTATGCGAGTTGATCTTGACTAGTAATATATTTCAATTTTAAATACTCGGACCATGAAGGGAGAGCTCTTCCATGGTAAGGCCTTCATGTGAACCTTTTCCCCTCCAAATGCAACTTTTCGTATTCAGATAGGCGAAGACTAGAATTTCCCGCGTTTCATTTTCTTTAGGTACAAATGTTACTCTAGAAACACTTGTTCTCTCGCTTCTCGCTTCTCTTCTGCAGGCCTGACAGGCCTGAGCTTTGGGGCCTGGAGGAACAGGACAGGTACCACTTTGCCCGCGGCCACAGACAAGCCCTTTGCCCCGCCCTCCTCCCCCGAGTGGCAGCCAGCCTGGTGCCGACTCTGGACCCCACGTTAAACATGAAGCCAAGTGAGCAGGTGGCGAGGCCTTGGCCGCCTGGCTTTCTGGACGCCCTCCACAACACGATCTCCTTCTCCCAGACTCTGTTCTGGAGCCCAGTGTGTCGGTCACTCTGACATAGATTCTTTCTCCCAAGTAATGTCACCTCTCAGTTGTCTGGGCTCCCCAAATGCCCTTCCCCTGCAAAAGCTCTCGGGAAAATCACGAATTCCCAAGCGAAAGCAGGCCCAGGTCCACGTTCCCTCGGTCTCTATACTGTCACTCGTGACGACATCTCGGTCAACACCGTGGGAGAAGAAAACCTGTCACGCTAACTGCAGCCTCGGTCAGTCATCCCAGCTTCCAGAGAGTGAGGAGACGCTTTCCCGAGGAGCCTTTGAAGAACCCGAAGGAAAAGCACGCCCGGCGCGTAGCGGATCTTCGAGCTCATTATGAATCAGAAATAAATAGCTTGAAACAGAAGCTGGAGGCAAAAGAGATTTCTGCAGCTGAAGATCGGAAGAAAACCAATCAAATTCCCGGAGACAGATGCGGCCAATGAGATGAAGCCACTAGTGGTGTGAAGACATTGGAAAATAAGAATAACCTACTAGAAAGAGAAGTGAGCGGTTTCAGAGAATGACTTGGTGCAGCCAAACTCCTGCAGGAACGCCTGGAGGGAATGAGAGCAGGTGACTGAGAAAAAGACAGCACAGCATTGGACTGCAGTCCAGGCTGCAGGAGCCGGAGGAAGCGTTTGAGAATGCCTACAAACTCTCAGATGACAAGACGCCAGACTGAAACAGGAAAACAAAATGTTTCATCTTTTAGGAGAGCAGGAGTCCCTTGGAAGAGAATAGGAAAGAGTGAAACACGCATTAAATACAACCGAGAACATCGCTTGGTGCACAGACTCAGATTTCTGATTAGAAAAGAACAATCTCAAAACTTGAAGCTCAGGTCAAGCAAGTGGAACATGAAAATGTTAACTCTTCGTCATAATTCTAGAGCGTTCCTGGGTACCATTCTCCTCGGGAAAAGGCTTCTTCACCTGGGAGTTCACCAACAAACTTACTGATAAAAAAAACCAAGAGACTTCAGACACGCCAATCATGAGCGCTTTAAAAGAACTTGAGGAAGAAAAAAATATTTAAAAATTGGGGCACACAGACAGAGAAAGGGCGCACTTCAAATAAATTAGTGAATCCTCGGCAAACTGAAACAACTGTGGGTGCGAATCGGTCCCCAGAGAAATGCGCCCGCAGACACAGGAGGTTTAACTGTGCTGTGCAGAACCGCCATCCCTGCCACCTTCCAACCGCACCTCCTGCACTCCAACCACAAGAGAGATGTCAACACCCGTGACTGTGGCTTATCGTCCAGAGAGGACTCCCTCTTAAGGAAACTGTCCCCAGGATTTAGTCATCTACTTAGCAAAATCAAAAGCAGTCCGATTCCATTTGGAAAGGATGAACCCAAACTGGGCTCAGGGCGCAGGCCGCTAAAGAAGTTGCACGTCCTGCGCACCTCGGTGCGCCTCTGGCACGTGTACCCATTGAACGGATGTGTAGTTATGCACCCGGGAAAGGCAGAGCGTTGTATACTGTTCCTAACCCTTCACACCATACGTTTACAACCATGCCACTTGCTCTTTTATACTTCAAATGGCCACATATTTCCAAGATATGTTTGTTATGCTCGGGAAGCTCTTGTATATTTTACTATTTAAAAAGTGTTATTTTAAAATAGTATATGTCTCCAGTTTATATCAAGAATAAGGAAGTGTGACTGGGAGGCAGCTGGTCTCTAAACAAATAGCGTTCATCCTTTTGCAGGTACCTGTGCACCAGTTCTGTCAATTTGTTCATCATTATGAATATGATTCTTTTTTTAAAAAAAATCAAATAAATGCTTCAGAACAAAAAAATATTTAACTTATTTTCCAATTACAGCTGTCATACAATATTAGATTAGTTTCAGGTGTACCACATAGTGATTAGACATTTGTAGACATTACAAAGTGATCACCCCATCAATCTAGTCCTCATCTGATAGCATACACAGTTATTACAATATTATGACTACATGCCCTATGCTGCACTTCACATCCTCGAGACTATTTGTATAACTGGCAACTTGTGCCCTGTAATCCCTTTCACCTTTTCACCTAGCCCCCAACCCCCTCCCATCTAGAAATATGTATCCCTTAACCAGTGGTTCTCAACCTTCCTAATGCCGCGACCCTTTAATACAGTTCCTCATGTTGTGGTGACCCCCAACCATAAAATTATTTTCGTTGCTACTTCATAACTGTAATTTTGCTACTGTTATGAATCGTAATGTAAATATCTGATATGCAGGATGTATTTTCATTGTTCGAGACCCACAGGTTGAGAACTGCTGCGAGTAAGCCAACAACTCCCTTCTAGGAATTAAGCTGCAAAAATAATCCCGCCTATTTACAAAGATATGTGAAGACTAAGAACACACACACACACACACACACACACACACACACACACACGGTGGGCAAAAGTAGGTTGACCATTGTAAGTACGCAAAACAGAGTTTATTCTTATATTATTATTTATTAATTATTGTATTATTTTTCATATGAACAACAGTAAAGCTACTCTTGCTCCAACCTGTATTTATATTTAAATATTTATGGAGTCAATCTTCAATAGTTCAATTCCCCTCCCTGTATGGGCACACATGCCCCTCCCACATCAAGAGGTGGAGCTTATCTCTCATCCCCTTGAATCTGGACTTGCCCTGTGACTGCATTTGCTCAATAGTACATGGCAGGGGACTCTTTCCCCCTCCCCACATGGGAGTCTGTACTTGTTCTTCAATAAATTTCACCTTTTCTATACCAAAAATAAAAAAATAGTACATGGCAGAATTGACATTCTAGAACCCAGCCCCATGTCGTGAGAAACCCAAGCCATGGGTAGAGACCAGGTAGCGGGGAGCCAAGGTGCTTCTGGTGACAGCCCCAGCTCAGGTCCCAGCCACCAGCCAGCACCAGCTGCCAGCCATGTGAGTCCATTTTGGATGCTCCATCTTTGCCAACACCATGGGCAGAAGAATCACTAAGGCAGCGATTTTCCACTGGTGTGCCACGGCAGGCACACGTGTGTGCCACAAGAATTTTATACACACACACACACACACACACACACACACACACACACACACACACACATATTTTAATTGACTTCAAAGAGGAAGGAGAGGGAGAGTGAGATCGAAACATCAATGATGAGAGAGAATCACTGATTGGCTGTCTCCTGCACGTCCGCCACTGGGGGTCAAGGCAACAACCTGGGCATGTGCCTTTGACAGGAATCGAACCTGGACCTTTCAGTCTGCAGGCCAACGCTCTATCCACTGAGCCAAACTGGCTAGGGCTGCTGCAAGAATTTTTATAACATGCAATACCTGACTATTTAGTCAGGAGCACTGACCTCTTTTCCCTTAGATTATCAAATTAAAAAATGAGCCCGCCTGGTGTGGCTCAGTAGTTGAGTATCAACCTATGAACCAGGAGGTCACATGCCTGGGTTGCAGGCTTGATCCCCAGTGGGGGGCGTGCAGGAGGCAGCAGATCAATGATTCTCTCTCATCATTGATGTTTCTATCTTTCTCTCCCCTTCTCCCTTCCTCTCTGAAATCAATACAAATATATTTTTAAAAATTAAAAATAAAAGGATGCATGACAGCCCTAGCTGGCCTGGCTCAGTGGTTTGAGCATCTGCTTTGTACTGAGGGTCAAGGATTTGATTCCGGTCAAGGGCACATACTTCGGTTGCAGGCTCAATCCCCAGCCCAGGTCGGGGCACCTGCGGGAGGCAACCAATTGATGTGTCTCTCTCACATCAATGTTTCTCTCTGTGTGTCTTTCCCCTCCCTTCCACACTCTCTAAAAAAATCATTGGAAAAAGAATATCCTCAGGTGAGGATTAACAAAACAAAAACCAAAAGAAGGAGTGCATGTGTTAGATGAATGCAACAAGAGGCAACCCACCTGGGCTAGAGCAGTCATAGAAGACTTCCCAGAGGGGGTGCCCTAGAAGCCTATGCTCAAAACTGAAGCAAACGTTGCTGGCAGGACAGGCCTCCATCCTGCCCAGGAGGCTCTGGAGTGGCCAAAGACAAGACAGAGGCCAGGCAAACCTGCTCACCACCTGCTGAGGCAGTTAGTTAGGGCCTCATCACAGAGAGGAGCGGGGCCTGACACTGTGTGGGGGCTGACCGCAGGGCCCTCCTGAGAAACCAGACTCAGAACAGGCCTGCGCTGCCACCACAGGGAGGCTGGGGGGTGGGGGGGGCTCAGGAAGGCCTGGGGGAGCACGGGCTATTTGCTATGGGGTGAAGAGGAAGCTATAAGTGGCCCTCTGTCCTCCATTAACAGCAGGATGGAGTCAGGCTGGAGCCACTGGCTGCGGAATCAGCCTTGTTTTTTAAACACACATGGCTGGCCCAGGCCTTTTAACCCCAAACACCCCAGGGTCCCTGCAGGAAGAAAACAGTAGCCTTTGGTCTAGAAACTCTGCAGCTCGGGTGTAGCTTAGGGCATTTCTGTTCGGCTCAGAAACAAACAGAAGATAAGAATATTGTGATAAAAGGAACTGTACTCTTATAATGGATTATTCCAAGTCAGGGCGTCTGGGCTGGCTGTAATTCTTTAGACTTGAGACTCCTCCTGTGTATCCTCACAGCTAAGAGCAAATAATAGAAATGGATTACCCCTGTCTGAAAAGAAACACGAACTATTTGTTTCTGCCTCATCCACCTTCTAAGAGTAGCCCCCTCCCATCACCAAAAATTAAGTGAAAGTATGAGATGGAGAAGTGCTTGGACCTGCCCATATCCCCTCTGTGCCCTCTGAACCTCACTCCTACCATATTCTGTGGGACCTTTTTCTTTTTTTAATATATTTTATTGATTTTTTACAGAGAGGAAGGGAGAGGGATAGAGAGTTAGAAACATCGATGAGAGAGAAACATCGATCAGCTGCCTCCTGCACACCCCCTACTGGGGATGTGCCCGCAACCAAGGTACATGCCCCTGACCAGAATCGAACCTGGGACCCTTCAGTCCGCAGGCCGACACTCTATCCACTGAGCCAAACTGGTTAGGGCTTGTGGGCCCTTTTTGTACAGCACTCTTTGGTGAGGGGAGGGAGTGATTAAGAGCAATGATTCTCAACTTTTTAAGAAGCCCCAGACCCCTTGGGAATTCCGTGAAAGCCATGACCCTCTGCCTAAAAAATGCAAGTGTGCACCATGCAGAACTGTGCAGGGTCAGGGGTCCAAGCCTCTCCTTCTGCCCCCCAAGCACATTCTGAGACCCCAGGTCCCGGCCCTCTCAGATCAGACTGATTGGTAAGCTTCCCTTCCAACTCTCATTCTATAATTCCTCTGTTTTCATTCTATACATGAGATAATCCTTAGCAATCAGAGCCCCATTCCAAAAAAATTCCAGTGGCTCAGAAACTCCCAGGAGAGTGCTGAGCTCAAGTCAGCAGGATGAGGACTGTTACCATCCGGGAGAGCAGGGTGCCTGTTAGGCAGGCCCCCGGACAGCAGCTGTGAACCCCAATCCTCACCCATGATGCGGAAAAGGATCCCTAGGACCTTTAAAGCTCAACAGGACTCCCGCCTGCCTCACCAGACGCCCTCCTCGGCTGAGGAGGAACCGGTGAGAAGGCGAAGCTTCCTGTCCCCAAGGCCATCATTCTCGCTCATGAGGCCTCAACCCCACACTCCATGATGGGGTCTGTAAGGCTATGCTCAGAGCCGCCTGGGAGTCCGGGCCAGATGTTTGGTTCCCTGACCTCAGAGAAAGTTCCGAGAGTGAACACAGAATGCGCATCATGACTCTCTCCAGCCTTGAGGAGGAACGAAGGTCTGGTGCTGAGTTCCACCCAACCCTGGAAAAAGCTGATCACCAGGGGGTATCTTTCCAGGGCACTCAGTCTTTATATTAACCCCTCGTCAGGGTGCCATGCTACCCCTCCCCACACAAGAACCACCCCAGACCTTCCAGAAAGCAACCTGCAAGGCAAAACCACTGCCCCGAAGGCAGTCCCTACAGAAACCAGGGTGATCGGGACAAAGTAACTACACGAGGCAGGAAGATTGGGATTCACAAGCCTTTGGTGGGTCTCAGTGGGAGCAAGCCAACCCCCAAATGCAGGAATGATTACTAACAGACCATGTCCCAACCTTACACATGTTCCACATCCACAAACTGGAAAAAATACCAAATTAAATATGAAACAGGAAATGGAGATAAAGAGCTGTGCACACAAACACGCACACACTCTTCTGGTTAGCACGGGGATGAAAGCCAGTGGTGGCGATTTCTAATTAGAAAGGAGGACTAATAGCGGCCTCCCAAGGCCAAGGCATCCATCTCTGAGCACCAGGCCAGAGTTAACCCTTTCAGCAGCCTCACTGTAGAGAAAGCTCACGGAGTTTTCTTTGTTTTTTTTTGTTTTGTTTTTTGTTTTTTGTTTTTTTTTAGAGAAAGAACAAAGGAGAGGGAGGGAGGGAGGGAGAGGAAGAGAGAAGGTAGAGAAAGCTCACGGAGTTTTCTTTGTTTTTTTTTTTTTATTTTTAGAGAAAGAAGAAAGGAGAGGGAGGGAGGGAGAGGAAGAGAGAGAGAGAGAGAGAGAGAAACATCAATTGGTTGCTTCCCACATGTGCCCTGACCTGGGATTGAACCAGCAACCTGGGCATGTGCCCTGACCGGGAATTAAACCCGTAACACTGCAATGCACAGGATGATGCTCCAACCAACTGAACCACACTGGCCAGGACTCATCAGGGTTTCTAAGCCTGGTTTGGTTAACTGAAGAATCATTAAGAAAGAGAAAAAGGGAGGGAAGGAGAGTAGGGGAAGGGAAGGGAAGGGAAGGGAAGGGAAGGGAAGAAGGTCAAGGAGAAGGTCAAGTTTACTCCTTGACCAGGGGTGAAGGCACCTGAAGCCTGAGAGAAATAAGTTCAACTCCCAGCTCTGTGACCATGGCCTGATTACTTACCCATTCTCTTGGCCTCAATTTTTCTTGTCTGTGAAATGGAGATGATAGTACATACATGACATGGTTGTTGTGTGACTAAATGAGATGATGTGTGAAAAGCACCTGTTTGCCTGGAATATTATAAGTACTCAAACATGATGGCGACAGCCACTATTAAATTAATTTCATTATTACTCTTTAGTCTGCTCAACATGTCTGAGGCAGCGTTTCCTTCAATGAAATACAAGGGGATAAACTTGGTTCTGTAGAGACTGATTTCAAGTGCATGTGGGGTGAGGGGAGAGTAAGTAGATGCTTTTTGCATGAACAGAATGACCCCCTTCCCCCCAACACACACACACACACAGTGACATGTTACATCCTGGATGGGAGAGACCAGTACGCTGTCCTTTAGGGAAACACACTCCCATAGAGACAGAGCTGTAAAACAGGAGTGGAGGCCTCCTCCCCCAGCCTTTCCCCACCCATCACTCCCCTGAGTAGCATTTAATTCCAGCGTAGACGACAAAACAGGTCCATGGGTTTCCCACCTTTCTCTTTCCAAGTCTATTTGACAAGGAAAGAGCTCTCTTCGTATCTCAAAGACCATTTAAAGAGTGCTAGGCACACAGTGGGTGCTCAATAAATATCTGTTGGGCAACCAAATGGACACGTGGCCTGGTCTCCACAGTGGTAACTCTTGAGGCACTCACACTCCAATAAAAGAGACACATTGGAAGACATCTTCTTTCTTCCCTTCACCAGGCTTCCAGCTACGGGGTAACAAAAAGCAGCTAAATTATGGTCTCCAGACACTTCTGATTTGATAAACTCAGTTTTGGAAAGAATTGAGCTTTTTCTCTCTCCTTTCTCTGCCTCTTCATCATATTCTTCTCAGACATTGGACCCAGGATCTGACACATAACAGGTTCACAATAAATATTCATAGAATAAAATGTAGTTAATAAATGCATTCACTGATGTCAGATCCACACTGCTGCCGGATGCAACTGTCAGAGGAAGATGGCAACAGATGCGCCAGCCAGCCAGGCCTATGAGTGCTCTTCCATTCACATCCTGCGCCAGATAGCACCTTCCTAAATGAAATCAGGCCAGACCTGCTTTGGGAGTGGATCACTGCCAGCTCACTCCAGTGACTCAAGCCATATGTTTTGGAAAAGAAGGGCCCACTGTTATCAGTAGTAGCAGAAACTGTGCCATGATTTACATTTTGTTAGCATGTACAGTAGTATATGCCAGACACCATGCTGGCTGACTTACATCCAATATATCCTTTAATTCTCACAAACCCTGTGGAGTGGGTCATATTATTCCCATTATACAGATAAATAAACTATGGCTGAGAGAAGTGAAATAACTTGGCCACTCAGCCAGTCTGTGAGACTCCAGGGCGCTTTCTTACCCACCTCTCAGCACCGACTCTCCAGCCTGCACCAGCTCCCCATCCCACCCACTGCATCTGCTTCTCAGACACCTCAGGCGTTTGCTCAAGCCCTAGCCTTGGCCTGGAAAGCCCTTCCCATCTTGCCCACCGTGGAAAGGCTGCTTCATCCTCAGGACTGTGCTCCCAGGCTGCTCCTCTCTGCAGCGCCACCCGCCCCCCACCCCCACCCCAGCAAAGACAGAACATCCACTCCTTCTCTGTGTCCTCAGCTCAGAACACTGCCACAAACCCACCGCACTTGCACGGACGGCCAGGACCCAGCGCCACTGTGCTTCCAGCATCTCGCATGGTCACATGCCACAACGACATTCCGTCAACAATGGACCGCATGTATACGATGGTGGTCCCGGAAGATTACAGTGGAGATGAAAAATCCCCACTGCCTAGTGACGTCTCAGCCATCATCACATCGTAGCTCAATGCGTTACTCGCGGGTCTGTGGTGATCTGGTGTGAACAAGCCCACTGCGCTGCCAGGCGTATAAAAGCACAGCACAGACAACCGCATACAGTGCATAATACTCGCTAATGTAATAAACAGCTATGTCACTGGTTTATGTATTTACTACATGTTCCTCATTACAATGTACTCTTTCTACTTATAAAGTTTGCTGTAAGACTAACTGTATGCCGTTATGCCAGCAGCAGCCTCGTGCATCTCATGTTTACTGCGTCTCCTGATTGCATATTTCTCTTGTGTGTGATTTCATCTGTTGCTTTATAAATTTAGTGTAGCCTAAGTACCGTGTTTATCAGGTCTACAGTTGTGTACACCATGTCCTAGGCCTTCACCTCCACTCACTGAGGCACCCAGAACAGCTTCCAGTCCTGCAGCTCCCTTCATGGTGAGTGAGTGCCCTTTACAGGTGGGCCATCTTTATCTTTTACCAGAGGCCCGGGGTACAAATTCGTACACGGGTGGGATCCGGCCAGCCTGCCCTGATCAGGGCCAATCAGGCCGGGGCGGCCGGGGGGAGGGGACGTGGGAGGTTGGCAGGCTGGCCCCGCCCCCTGGTCAAACTCCCGGTCAAGGGGACAATTTGCATATTAGCCTTTTATTATATAGAATACCATCTTTTTTTTTATTGTCTAAAGTTTTACATATGTCTCCTTTTTCCCAATTGCCCCCCCGCCCCAGCCATTCCCACCCCGGGCAAGCCCCCACTGCCCCAGTGTTTGTGTCCATTGGTTATGCTAATTATATAGGATACCATTTGTTACTACCTTTTCTAAACAAATACTTACATTGTGTTACAATTGCCTACAGTGTTCAGTACAGTAACATGCTGCTCAGGCTTTAGCCTAGGAGCAATAGGCTGTACCATATAGCCTAGGTGTACAGCAGGCTATACCATCTATCTGACAGGGGCAAGGGCAGGGGTTGGATGTGGGGTTTTGAGTTCTGCTTGATAATGAACTAAAAGACGTCTGGAAATCCCCTCCAGTCCCCCAGTTCTATGTCCTTTCTGGAGACTGGTCACATGTCCCTGTGGGCAGAGTGACCAGAATTTATTGCCCAAACCAAGTTACTTTGAAAAATGAAAGGGGTCAGACAGGCATAATCTGGGCCCACCCCCGGCAACCAGGATGTCCAATCTTTGTGCCCACAGGGCTGAGGACAGCAAAGCTTTCCCGAAGTTCAAGTGTGCACGGCTCCAAACCTGCCACCTGTTCACTCTCCTAAAAGATATGGCCACTTATCAAAGAAATTTTGGCAAACCACTTCTCTGAGTAACATAATAAATCATAATGTAATCTGTGTTTTGCCCAACAGCCTCTGGTTTGTCCTGTAGATGCTCTGCACAGAGGTGCACGCCAGGGGCCTTCTGAGGAGCAGACGCTCCCCGGGGAGAGGAGGCGATAGCACTAAGTGGCCTGCTCTCCTGAATGGTTCCCGTCAGTGCCACTCCTTCTGAGGGTGGGGGCTCCGGGGGTGAGGAATTGGGGGCAGGGGAGGCAGGGCCTTTAACCAACTTCCCCAGGTGGGAAAGGAGAGGTGTCAGCTACTGATCACCAGGTAGAGCTGTGCAGCATCCTTTGGGATGTCCCCACAAACCAAGGTGGTAGGAGATGGAGTAAGGAGATGGTACTTCCCGTCCTCCCTCCACACCTGAATGAGGGCCCAGCCTGGCTCCCCTTTCTTCCGTCCCTCTGGCTCTGCTGTGGGAGACCCTTCATCCCAGGGCCAGTTTTAGGGCTGCGGGACTTAGGGGTAGCCCAGCAGCATTTGGGTCATTGCTCAATGAGCACAAGCAGATACGGGGCTCCCTTCCTGGCTCCCCTATCAGTCAGATGAGGGGAAACGTGGATGGGGCTCAGCAACCCTCCGCTGCATTCCTGCGTCCCCTTGGTGATCTCGGGAAATCAGGAGCAAGTGACCATTGCTGACCAGGAATTGGTCCAAGAATGACATTGGCATCCCAGGATAGTTACCTCAGGGTGCACGTGCGTGTGTGTGTGTGTGTGTGTGTGTACACAGGAGATCAAAGGATCAGATGCTGTGGGGAAGTCCCTGTAGGGGAGCCCATTTCCCCAAACTTCAGTCTGCTTGCCATGTATTCTCTCATTCCATGGAGTCCACCAAATCAAGTCCATTTTAAAAATCAAATATACAGTTTAGCCTCATACAAAACAAGAAAACAATCTGTGAAGCCCTGGCTGGTGTGGCCCAGTTGGTTGGGCATCATCCCATGCACAGAGAGGTGGCCGGTTTAACACCTGGTCAGGGCACTTGCCCGGGTTGTGGGCTCGATCCCTGGTAGGTAGCATGAAAGGAGGCAGCCAATGGAAGCTTCTCTCTCACATCGATGTTTCTCTCTCTCTCTCATTCTCCCTTCTGCTCTCTAAAAATCAATAAAAAAACATTTTTGAAATCTGTAAAATAATGGATCTTATATGTTATTACATACATAAATATAAGCATTTAATGTGTGTGCATATTTAACACATAACTATTAAACTTTGAAAAATCTTTATCCACAAACCTCCTAAAATCATCTCACAATTTGGGAAGTGCATGTTTGGGGCCAGTGCTGGGAGCTCCAGGCACCAGCAGGAGAGGGGCGGGAGAGAGCAGAGTGAGGGTGGGTGCCTGGTCTCCTGGCTCCCTCCCTGTAGAGTCATCTTGGGCTGGCCGGGTCCCTCCATCAAAGCCACAGTTCCTGTCAGGGAGCCCCCTTCAGACCCCAGCTCTTATGGGGGCTGGTACCTGCTCCCTTCTTGCTTCTTGAGGCATTAGGTGGTCAGGGCAGACTGTTCACCCAGAGGGCTGCTCCATCCTCACTGGTTCCCTAAACCTCGTCCACATGGCGATAAACTGTCCCTTTATTCAACTCTCTGTAAACTACCCCGCGGAGTGTGCCATGTACACAAATATCTCATATAAAACATGAACTATTTCCAAGGCCCCAAGAAGTGAATGAACAAAGCTTGGAGCACACAATTCATACAGAAAAAATACAGAATAGTCAACAAATGGTGGGAAGTATTGAAGCTGCCTAGGCATCAAAGCTACGTCCATTAAAAACTCCAAGGAACCATGTTACACCTTTTAAATCAGCGGAGAGGAACACCCATGCGGGCAAGGCTGGGGGAACCTGGCACCTCGTCCATTGCTGGTGGCAAGGGATGGTGTGCGGTCCTTCTGCAGAGCCCTCAGCAAGACAGGGCAAGTGCCCCGAAGGTTCAGATCTTCGAACCAGGTGACCGACTCCTGGGAGTTTTCTTAAGGAAATAATTCACAAGAGGATAGAAAGAAAATGCACAGAGAATCTCACTTCAGCTTTTTTTAAATATAAAAACTAGAAACTGTCCAATGAGACCCAAAAGAGTAGGGTGGTTAAGTAAATGATGCTTTATCCCCTCAATGGAATATGATCCAGTCTTCAAAATGATAAAGACTTAATAAAAATGTTTCATATACAATGTTTACAATGTTTACAATGTATATAAAACCAAAGAAAACATGAAATAATATATGCACTATGTAGAAATAGCAACACCCATGGGCAAAGATTGGAAGGACATATGTAAAAATAATAACACTTATTAGATTAAGATGCTGAGATTATGGGGCATATTTCTTCCTATGAAAACGTTCTTTACTGTCATATATATTTAATTCATTGCTAGCACAATATTATTTTGACAATTATATGTAAAAGAGAACAATTTAAATTTCCAAATTAATAAGTATCTTGTGGACAATAATTACGGTTAGTTTCCCACCTCTCTAAATTCCTGTGTCTTTTAACATCTGGTAACAAAACACCACGATGTGGTCAATGAGCTGGGCTTTGAGACAGAGAGAGTTGAACTCCTGGCTTTAAGAGCTGGGTGGCCCTGGATAAGTTATGTAACCTCTCTGAGCTTTGCCTTCCTCATCTGAAATATAGGCTGATACTATCTACCTATCTTCCAGGGGTTTTTAAAAAGTGCCTACTATGCAATAAGTGTGCAATAGACTATTGCCATCAGGCCAGACAGGCTATTGGTGCTTCTTCCTGCAAGTCTCTTTGGGCTGACACTTCTCTCTACTCCATGTGTGTATATGTCTTTCCTCCAAACTAGTCAGCGAGCTCCTTGGGGGTCCTCCTCTGGAGACAGCCTAAGGACAACACTCACAGATGATGCTCCATAAATATTAAGTGAATGATGGATGGACACCCATTTGGCCCATTATCAATCATACGAAGAAGGACAAAAATAAAGACCAGAAACAATTGGCCATTCAGGAAAGGGCTAGTGAAACCTATAACCTCCCACAAGGAGAGAGCCAGGATGGATAACACCTGAGAAAAAAATGACACTATCCCCCTCCAATGGCCCGCCCAGCTCATTCCAAAAATGGAAGAGGAACTGGAGGTGAACCTCCCTGTTCTCTCCGCCCTCTCCCGCCGCCACTCCCCCAGGGCATACAACATTGTGAATGTCCTTAATGCCACTGAACTGCACACTTAAAATGGTTAAAATGGTCAACTTTATGATGGGTATACTTTACCACAATAAAAAACCTTAGGTCAGTGGTTCTCAACCTTCCTAATGCCGAGACCCTTTAATACAGTTCCTCATGTTGTGGTGACCCCCAACCATAAAATTATTTTCGCTGCTACTTCATAACTGTAATTTTGCTACTGTTATGAATCGTAATGTAAATATCTGATATGCAGGATGTATTTTCATTGTTACAAATTGAACATAATTAAAGCATAGTGATTAATCACAAAAACAATATGTAATTATATATGTGTTTTCCGATGGTCTTAGGCGACCCCTGTGAAAGGGTCGTTCAACCCCCAAAGGGGTCACGACCCACAGGTTGAGAACCGCTGCCTTAGGTGGTGGGTGTTCGTTATACTATTACTATTCTTTCTACTTTTTTGTTCTTTTGAAACTTTTCATAATAAGTAATTTTTATTTAAATATTTTTATTGATTTCAGAGAAGAAGGGAGAGGGAGAGAGAGAGAGAGAAACATCAATGATGAGAATCATTGATCAGCTGCCTCCTGCACGCCCCCTACTGGGGATTGAGCCCACAACCTGGGCATGTGCCCTGACCAGGAATCTAACCATGACCTCCTGGTTCATAGGTCGACACTCAACCACTGAGCCACTTCTGCCAAGCTAAATAATTACTTAAAAGACAAATAAACACCCATCTGGTCACACACTACTATCAGCTAGTTTTTTCTCTTCTAGTTATACCCTAAGTCTTTCAAAAAGCCAATAGGAGGCCAAAGCATTTTTTTTTAATCCTCCTTTTTTTTTGTTAATCCTCACCTGAGGATATTTTTTCCATTGATTTTTTTAGAGATAGTGGAAGCAAGGGAGGAAGGGGAATGAGAGAGAAACATCGATGTGAGAGAGACACACAGATTGGTTGCCTCCCGCACACACTCCAACCGGGGTGGGGATCGAACCTGCAACCCACGTACATGCCCTTGACTGAGAATTGAACCTGCAACCCTTCAGTGCATGGACCAATGCTCTATCCACACAGCAACACCAGCCAGGGCTAAATACTCCTTTTTTTTCTTAAACGTAAACCTTAAGGACCTTTCTGGACTTATATCGAGTCTGGCTCAGAGTAGAATGGATAAGGTGGGTTCTAGAAAGAGCCAGTGCAGTGCCTGATGAAAGAAGATAAGAGACTCAGACCCTGGGGTCCTGAGAAGCCCCCTCTTCTGAGTGCCCACTGCAGCCAGGCACAGTTCTGAGGCAGCTCTCCAGGCTGAGGTCATCTTGTGCTCCACTCTCACAGGGAGAGCAGCAGGCTCAGAGAGGGTGAGTAACTCGCCCAAGGCAGCTCAGCTGATGTGCGACAGATTTTTAAACAGCCCTTCAGAAAGCAGAGCGGGAGTTACCCAGCCCTGGAAGCTTTCCCGCCTCCTCATCCCTGAAAAGATGGTGAGGCTGTCTTCTCCACACATATCAGCCCCACCCCCGCTCCTGCCACAGGGTTCAAGGCTGGCTGTTCCGTTTAGAAGTACCGACCACCACACACCATGAACTCTGACCTGGGTGAGGCTGCTGCAGGAGCCAGGGGCAGAACTGGTCTCTAGCCTGAAAGCACTTTCCGCCTGTTGTGGAGTCCGGACATAACTAGAAGGAGTAACGTACAAGGTGGTGCAGCACCTACACCAACACAGCCTTTTGCACCCAGCTCCTCCCTCTGCTGTGCTTGTCCCACTGCACTGTAATGATGGAGCGTAAGAGAGGGTTCTCTGCCTGTGCAGGCTCCTGACGACGGGCTCCATCGGCTACGCGCAGCTGGCACGGAGAGGGTGTGGGCCATACTGGATGCAGGTGGGAAAGAGAGTGACCAGGTGTGCAGAGATCATCCAATTCCCCACCTTATTGGCCGGGCGGGGTCCTGGGAACCAATCACACACTGTCCTGATCCCCTTGCTGCCCTCCCCACAACCCAATCATTCTGGATCCTATGGGTGGCCTGGGTTCCCTTGACTTCCTCTCCAGCTGCTACTTCTAACAGAGCCTCACACACAGATGCTAAGGGCCCTGCTGGAACCAAAGGCCCCTCCAGATCCTGAGCCCCGCCTGGCTCTCCCATCCTTAGGCAGCTGGGTACCTTGTTAGTGCTGGTCCCTATTTGCCCAGCCCATGGCTTCAAGGCCATCGCGTTTCCTCCACGGGTAATGGGGGACTCACTAGGCAGATGGGATCTGCTGCCTCCAATCCAGTCCTGAGACCTGGGCGGGGGCAGGGGGGCAGGAGTGGCCCCAAATCAAGAGAAAGCCTCATTTGTGTGCATAGCGACTGCTGTTCCCTGGGTCAGGCCTGCTGCCTCAGCAGGACCTCTGGGCTCTGGTGGGATGAGAGCATGACAGCTGTGCCACCGTGTCCTGGGTTCCCGAAGTGTACCTGTAGGCAGATAATGCCACACAGACCCGGTGCCACCATCTTTCTAACTGAGGGGACAGGTGGCCAAACTGGAACCTTAGCAACAGCAGCCACTGCCCAGGAAATGTGGGCTGGGATTTCATACTCAGTGTGGGCAGGCGGCTCAGCGCCATGATTTGCTCCTTCTGTCCTGGGGGTGGCGCTGCAGATGCATGATTTCTAGGCCCCCACGTGGCTGTCATGACCACTCTTTTCTTCACTGTATACTGTTCACTGACACTGTTTCTGGATCCTATGACATGCACATACTGCCAAGTATATTCTGGCCTCTTGGGGCCTTTTTTCATTTTGGTCAATTAGGTCAAAATTATTAGTATCACAGGCAAAATCTGAAGGCCGAAAACAATTTTGAAAAGCACACAACTGGAACTCTGTCCCTGTTTGTCTTTAAAACTACCCTCCAACTTTTGGAATGTATACTCCAAGTTTAGATCGAACAATCTGAGGCTACCTGTTTATATTCACTCAAGATATTCAAGCAAAGAAATTCAGGTCAAAGCAGTAAACACTTGAAGCTGTCTCCTACCCCAAGATACACACACTCCACATAGCCCCATCGGTCTGGCTTCCTGTTGTGACCACTTTATACAAAACCATTCAGACAAGATGCTTCCAGGATCTGCCTCCTCCCCCCACCCCTTCCCCAGCTCTTTGTGAATCGAGTTGTCTAAATACCAATGAACAATGGCATTTTTTACAATGACCTTGGTTTGTCCTGTTACCTGTACTTAAGTCGTGTATATAAACCTGCCTGGGTAGGAAGCCTTTGTAAATGCTTCATCATGAGGCACCATGGTTTGGGTCAGGTTCTGGAGTCAGACCTGAGATGAAATCCCATCTCCACCTTCCCAGCTATAGGGCCCTGGGCAGACGACCCAACATTTCTGGGCATACGGTTCGTCTCCTGGAACATGAGGATGGTAACACGCACCAGCCTGACACATAGTAGGTGCTCTTACGTGCTCACTGCTCGTTTTGTTCTGCTTGTCCTGTCTTTGCAGTTTTCCTTAATTGCAATCCCCTGCTGCATAAGTCACAGATAGAGAACACGGGGTGGGAGGGGGGGGGGGACGTGCAGGTAAATGTCTGCAAACCTTGGGGGCCAAGTTCACCACCGGTGACCCAACTACATTTTAGCATCAAGCCCCTCGGTCTGGTATGGACCCACCACTTGAGCCCGGAGGACCACAGACACCCAGGAAGAGAGTGAAGACTTCCTGTTCCTTAAAGCTCTCCTGCAGTTTTACATTTCACTGCCCTCTGCAAACCACCGCCCACCCACCCCCAAAGCCATGTCATCCTGCATTAACCTCCACGTCTTCTGCAGCCCACATCCCCTCAGCACCAGGGAGGGACCTGCTTGACCCTCACCCCCGGGGTTGCTCTCTGGTTGTCCTCAAGATACACAGGACACAGGGCTCACCCAGCGAGAGTCCAACCACCTCTGAGAAGCCCAAAGTCTCCTCCCCTCCCTGCTGCTGAGCTCACTTGGGCAGGCTCAAACCAGCTGACACCTGCTCTTTCAGCCCCAAACCCAATAGTCAGGATGTTTCCACAACATAGCTTAACTGGGGAGGGTGTGGGGGGAGGAGAGGAGGGATGGGAGTTGGGACACAACTTAAACATTCAATAACAGGAGATTACTAAAGTAAATTCTGATAGGTGACAGAAGACCACTCGGCCGCTTAAAACGATGTGACGCCAGACGAGGACAAAAGATGCTCCAGGTAGACTGAAACGAAAGGCAGGCTGAGAGTACTCTGCACAGTGGAATGCAGCTTGAAAGTTTTGAGAAAACTCTCCTGTGGATATGTGTGTGCGTTTTACACGTGTGTACATGTGTAGGCACCAAAAACAGGCTGGGAGACGAACCCAGGCGATCACAGGGGGGATCACGCTGTGGTGGAATTAGGGGCACTTATTTCAGCCTTTGTTTTGCTTCTCACTCGTATTTTCAATAATGGCCATGCCTTACTTTTGGAAAGAGGGAAAAAAATAAATTTAAAAGAATGTTAAGAATTGCCTCACCTCTAGTCTTCCCGGCTGAGTCCCACCTGAAAGGGAGAAGGGACGAAGGCACAGGGTCCCAACAGGCACCCTGACTTGGGTCCACCTGCGCCTCTTCTCCGGGGGAAGGAACCAGTTCTCCGCGGCCCATCCCAGGGCCAGGACGGTCCTGGCAGGAGTCACTTTCTAACACGTCCCAACATGTGTTTCCAGTCACGCTGTTCATGGCCGCTTTCTTCTCTTATCGCTCCTCTGTGACCTTTGCTGGTTACAGACTCCTGGCTGGAGCCAGGTGGATTTGTTTGATTTCTGTTGATGGTTATTAGGAAGAGGAAGTGCCAGAAGGGATTACCTCAAGTTTAAACCTATTTCCAGCAGAGTCCCGGGGCCTTTAATTACACATCTCCGTCTGTTTGGTAAAGAAGTGGTCAAAGATGTGCTTTTTATCTCTCTCGGGATCTCCTGCAACTGGCAGCATTCCGGCTGTGCCGGGTGTTTCTGTAAACTCCAGCCACGGGCTCCGGGGGGAGGAGGGGCAGCTGGAGAACGGGATCCGAAGTTAAAAGCTGGCAACAGACATTTTTTAAAGCAGCGTACCTGTGAGTCCTTGGTCAGGCCGGGCCACTTTGGGGACCAGACAGTAGAGGAAGACTAGGAACCGCACCCCCAGGAGTTAGAATTCTGTTTCGGGACCAGAACCACTGCAGTTCCCAGAGGAGTCTCCCGGGTCAGCTACTGCTGACCCACAAGGATGAGGGAGGTCAGAACGAGACATGCCCAGACCAATCCAAGAGCAGACTTTTCTTTTTCACAGACGTTTTGTCACATCTTCACCCAGGCATTTGCCACACTGCAGGTCTCAGTTCTAGGCCACGGCCGTAAAGCAAGCCTGGAGGTCAAGCGCATCTTGCAGTGAAGCGAGACTTGCAGTAAAGCGGTCACTCTTTTATCTGGTGGAGGGTCTTGTGTTCAATTTATAAAACAGGCAACAGCTGTGAAGCACTATAAAGCAAAGCGCAGTGAAAGGAAGCGCACCTGTACCGAAATAGTAACAGCCAGAACCACCATGGACAGGCAATCACTGTGTCTGAAATGATCAAGATACCAGGTCAGCTGCGGGGAGACAAATGTCACTTTTCTGCCGCAGCTGGGCCTGGTCAGAGAGCCGAAGACCAGCTGGTCCCTAAGAGAACCTTTCCCACAGGCTGACCTCTCCAGGCTGTGAGAGATGAAAAACTCCAGCCCGCCCCCCCTCCCCCCACACACGGCTGTGCTGCCATCCTCTCTCACTTGCCGGTTAGCGGCGAGCAGGACTGCCAAATTACAAAGCTAAGAAAGTGGAACTTTAAGGGGGGTGGGTGCGCAGATGAAGATGAGGTTGCTGGATTACTGAGGGGCTTAGTACATTTTGGGGTAAGAGCAAAGTCAGGAAAGAAATTAGGAATTCTTTTTTTTTTTTAATCTTTATTGTTGAAAGTATTAGAAGAGAAAGTATTATATTATGTCCCCCCCCCCATTTTCTCTCCTCATTGACCCCTCCTCCCTGCTCCCTTCCCCTCCACAGGCCTTCCCCTCACTACTGTCTGTGCATGAGCTATGCATATGCATCCAAGTTCATTGGTTAATCTCTTCCTGCTCCCCCCACCCTTCCCTCTGAAACACACGTCAGTCTGTTGCGTGAATTCTTCTTTAGCTGCTTGTAAGACACAGCAATGTACTCAGGTGCACACACAATGTCAGACCATAGGACTTCAACTTTCCCTTTAATTTCTGCCCCAGAGAGGATGGAATTCAGGGAGAAGCATTTGGTTGGTACAGAAATGGGAACAAATGGAGTTTAGTTAGAGGCCTCTCTCAGCCCAGGCTGAGACCCCTTACCACCCAGATTCTGCTCCTGGCAGGGCCATTTCTTCCATCACCCAGGGCCCCAGCAATGCTCTTCAGCGGGAGCACACAGCACCTGAAGACACCCCCGCAAAGCAAGCTAAGTAATATCCTTTTTCTTGGCACCACTGTCTCATTACAGCAGTGAAAACAGGCCCTGAAGGATACAGAGCGTGGTCTCCACCAAGGGCACCTTCTCTGGAGTCAACCCAGCCACCTCTCGGGCTCCCAGCATCACACTCCATGTGGAGGCAGGGCCTGGGCGGGACAGGCTGTCTGGGGTTGGGGGTAGAAAGGCTATTGTAGCCCTAACCGGTTTGTCACCTGCGGACGAGAAACATCGAGGTTCGGTTCCGGTCAAGGGCATGTACCTTGGTTGCGGGCACATCCCCAGTAGGGGGTGTGCAGGAGGCAGCTGATCGATGTTTCTCTCTCATCGATGTTTCTAACTCTCTATCCCTCTCCCTTCCTCTCTGTAAACAATCAATAAAATATATTTTAAAAACACTCTTGCATTTAAAAAAAAAAAAAGAAAGGCTATTGTAGTTGACCCACAGTTCTGCTGCAACATGGACATGCAGCCTTCCTCCTCTCTGTAAAAAACAATAAAATATATTAAAAAAAATACTCTTGCATTTAAAAAAAAAAGAAAGAAAGGCTATTGTAGTTCACCCACAGTTCTGCTGCAACATGGACATGCAGCCTTCACGTCTGACATCAGAATTGCTCAAAGTGCAGCACCCATACACTGACATAAATGATGTTAGGTGGGACATAACATTTTTCATTTGAATGGTTATATAGTTATTTCAGTGTAAATTCAAGAAAAATAAAACCACATCAATGGTTATTTCATGGACATTGTTTAGGATAATGCTAAGGCTTAACAAAGTTAATAACATTTAATAATAAAAGTTTCAATTAAATAGTAATTTAATAATACAGGCAGTATATAAATTGGGCAGCCTGGCTGGTGTGGCTCAGTGGTTGAGCATCAACCCATGAGCCAAGAGGTCCCCAGTTCGATTCCCGGTCAGGACACATGCCTGTGTTTTGAGCTCGATGCCCAGCAGGGGGCGTGCAGGAGGCAGCCAATCAATGTTTCACTCTCATATCAATGTTTCTATCCCTCTCCCTTCCTCTCTAAAATCAATAAAAAACATATTAAAAAATAATAAATAGGACAAAATTCATGAAGCTGATTTTTAGATGGCTAAAGTTTGGAAAAATTTTGTGCCAGTTAAACAAACTAACCAGTGCTTACATATATATGAGAAGCTCGAACAAGTATGTTAAAACATTAGACACAAAACTTCCATGGTGCTGCCCAGCCAGTGTGGCACAGTGGTTGAGTGTCAACCTGTGATCCAGGTCAGAGCACATGCCCGGGTTTCAGGCTTGACCTCCGGTAGGGAGTGTGCAGGAGGAAGCCAATCAATGATTCTCTCTCATCATTGATGTTTCTATCTCTCTTTCCCTTTCACTTCCTCCCTGAAATCAATTTAAAAAATATTAAAAAACTTGCCCTGACCGGTTTGGCTCAGTGGATAGAGCGTCGGCCTGGGGACTGAGGGGTCCCAGGTTCAATTCCGGTCAAGGGCATGTGCCTTGGTTGCGGGCACATCCCCGGTGTGGGGTGTGCGGGAGGCAGCTGATTGATGTTTCTCATCAATGTTTCTAACTCTCTATCCCTCTCCCTTCCTCTCTGTAAAAAATCAATAAAATATATTTTAAAAATATTAAAAACAATAACAACAATAAAAAAAACAACTTCCATGGTGCTAAGAGCTATGGAATCAGGAACCCCGGTTCAGATGCTAGCTCTACTGTTTACTTAGTTCTGTGACCTTGGACAAATCACTCTTTTAAAAAAAAAATCCTTATCCATGGGCATTTGCATTGATTTTTAGAGAGAGGAGAAGAGAGAGAAACATCAGTGTGAGAGAGAAACACCGAGGTCTGTTGCCTCCTGCACATACCCTGACCAGGGCAGAGGATCAAACCCACAACCTGGTTATATGCCTGTCTGGGAATCGAACCTGTGGCTTTTCAGTATACAGGGGAACGCTCCTACCAACTGAGCCACACTGGCCAGGGCAAGTCACAACTCTTTAAACCTCAGTTCCTTCAGCTATAAAGTAGAAATAGCCCTCTCTGGTTTGGCTCAGTAGATAGAGAGTTGGCCTGCGGACCAAAGGGTCCTGTCAAGGGCATGTACCTTGGTTGCAGGCTCCTCCCTGGCCCGGGGCCTGGTCAGGGCATGTGCAGGAGGCAACCAGTCGGTGTGTTTCTCTTGTATTGATGTTTCTGTCTTTCCCTCTGTCTTCCAATCTCCCTGAAAATCAATGGAAAAATGTACTCGGGTGAGGATTCACAAAAAAATAAATAAATGAAACAGAAATAAAAATCCCAATGTCATAAGATTGTTCTGAGAATTAAATGGGGCGATGCTCACGAAGTGCTTTGCACAGCACCTGGCATACGGCACGTGCTTAGACAGTAGGAGTGATGATTGTAAATGGAAAGGACTCGTTTTAAAACAGGCTGCCCATCTATCTGTCCCGAAAATTTCCTTCCAAGAAGATGCAGCCCAAATAGTGCAGGACCATTTATCCCTGTGGGCCCTGGATCCGCTCCCAGAGAAACATGTGTGCAGACACACTGGCAAATGCCAAAATCGCATACAGTTTTAAGGTGTTCACAGTTGGCACCTCCTGTAAGCACTCCCTGAGCTGACTGCAGACCTGGTAGACTAAGATAGAGAGCCAGGGTACCAAGCCATCGCTCCTCCGCCTTCTGCCCCAGAAAAGGCCTGGAGTCAGCCCACCTCCTGGATGCATTCCTAAACCAGACTTGGTTCTCTCTGGGTGCCTCTTAACACACGGGCCACCACAGTTTTATTCTCTACATGGGCAGAATGCAAATGAGATCTCCAGGACCCACACACCCCTACCCTCACTAACTGGCTTGTTCTCCCTGCCCTATCTCGGTGCAGTACAGCCTGGCCTTGCCATTTTTAACTCAGTGCTGATGGAGCTGGATAAACTCAAGGGACTAGCAATGCACCTGCAAAACCCTGGGCCCGATAAGCTGCTGATACCGTGTGCCTGAGCTTCCGCTGGTTCTGTTTAAACACTGATAGACTCTTGGGCAAACAAGAAACCTTTTGTGCTCTGAGCATCCACAACTGCCATCCGGAGTCCATTCTGGACAAGGCCAAGGCTCAGGGTAGGTGAAGTCAGGGTGGGAGAGAGGCACACCATCCTCGATCCACACTGGGGATTGAGCTCACAACCCAGGCATGTGTCCTGACAGGGAACCAAACCGTGACCTCCAGGTTCAGTTCGATGCTCAATCACCGAGCCACAGATGAAGAAGTAGCAAAGAATTGAAGGTAAATGCAGAAAGAAACAAGGAAAGGATGGGAAGTTCAAAGGACGCTTTGAAGACCTAAACCCACACGATGATAGTGTTGGGCAGATTTTGTAAGAAAAAAGGAGGCCAGAATTTCAGGCTATAGAACTCAGGACAGGACATGAGAGTCCGTTGATGGGATTTATAGAGTTTTTGATGTGATGAGTGTTGAAAAATTATTTGCCAGGAGAGGAAGGCTTTGGCTGCCTGCTGGTAAAGAATGTGCAATGATCCCTTTTATAGTAATCCATGAGGATCAGACAAACACGTATACAAATAGCAGGCCTCCATAAATGCAAGGTGGCATTACCCAAAAAGCAAGAGGAAGAAATATTCTCATGTGGACTTCAGAAATGTAGGAGGAAGCATGGGCTGGTTCATCAGGCTGGTCTAGCTAGTGGCCGCCTTGAGGAAAGGACTGAGGAAAGGCAGAACGTGGGAAAGCTACGTGGCCCTGAGGAGGAAGTGAAAGCCCTTGGTTTGAATGACAGGTTTGGGCTTAGCCCTGTCTTCTATGTGCCAGGCACTTTGCTACATTATCCTACTTAGAACTAAAGACAGCCCTGGGAGAGAATATTCTGGTACACAGGTTAGGAAACCAGAGCTTGGAGAGAGCGACGAACGACCCAGTATGACACAGCGAGTCAGGACTGGATGGAGTGCTCAAGCCCTAGGCTAGTCCACTCGCTCCCCTCTCCCCTCTGCAGCTGGTTTCCCAGGTCCCAGGCCCGCAGCACCTTGCGATGCTCCCCCTTCGCCCTCCTAGGCCTCAGGAGTGGCTTCCCCACGTGGCAGTCATCTTTCCTTCTTTGGCGGGTATTTGGTTTTATGAAGCTCTTTAGTCCCCTTCTGGTGCAAACTAGAGGCAGACAATCATAACTTGAAAAGTATAAAGAGCTTCTTCCACCACAACACAAATAAGGCAGATACAATTATGATGTATTAAGATTTCTTGGCCCAGCCGTTGGGCTCAGTGGATAGAGCATTGGCCTGCGGACCAAAGTGTCCCGGGTTTGATTCCGGTCAAGGGCATGTACCTTGGTTGCAGGCTTCTCCCCGGCCTGGACCTGGTCAGGGCTTGTGCAGGAGGCAACCAGTCGATGTGTTTCTCTCACATCGATGTTTCTCTCTTCCACTCTCCTTAAAAATCAATGAAGCCCTAGCTGGTTTGGCTCAGTGGATAGAGCGTCGGCCTGGGGACTGAAGGGTCCCAGGTTCGATTCTGGTCAAGGGCACATGCCTGGGTTGTGGGCTCAATCCCCAGTAAGGGGC
>NW_005370597.1:4036532-4040314 GCF_000412655.1 Myotis brandtii | reverse complement strand
AGATATAGATATAGATATAGATATAGATATATGATTTCTTGGACAAGAGGGTCTTCAGTCCTGCCCAACCCCCTCCCTAGTACAGAACCTCCTGTGGCTAGGGGCTGTCTTGTACAAATCTTGCATACACTATAGCCAGCACAAGGTTGTCTATAATCAGCTAATACAAATGAGAATTTATTAAATGAAGGCCTGAAACGACTATATGCAAGAAGCCAGAGCATTTCAGCTATGCAAGCTACTATACACACAGTCCCAGTTATCAGTACTGTATTGTACACTTAAAATTTTGCAAAGAGGGTAGATCTTTTATGTTAAATGCTCTTATCACACACAAAAAAAGATAATAATAAATAAAGAGGGTGGGAGAAACTTTTGGAGGGGACATATATGTTCATGGCATGGTTTCACAGACAGATATATATTAACCTCCAAACTCATCAAGTTGTAGGCATTAAATATGTACAGCTTTTAAAAATATATATTTTTTAATTGATTTCAGAGAGGAAGGGAGGGGGGAGAAAGAGAAAGAAACAATGATGAGAATCATTGACCGGCTGCCTCCTGCACGCCCCCTACTGGGGATTGAGCTCACAGCCCGAGCATGTGCCTTTGACTGGAATCGAACCTGAGACCCTCCAGTCCACAGGCTGACGCTATCCACCGAGCCAAACCAGCTAGGGCTGTATAGCTTTTTATATGTCAATCATATCTCCAAAAAGTGGCTTTAAAATAAATAAAAAGAAAAAAAGAAGCCAGATCATGAGTATTTTGAACATATAGAAACTATATTTTTCAAAAGTACCAATGTATTACTCCTAACAGGTGATTTCCCAAATTTCATCTGTACGTCTTCCCGAGAGGAATGAAACACTGGCGTGGGAGGTGCAGCCAAGGCAGCTGAGTCTGAGGACGTAGGGAGGCGCCCTGGCTTCGAGGCAGCTGTCTGAGGTCACCATGCAGTGCTCTCAAGGGCCAGCTGGGATAGACTTATGACCCCTGCTTGGCCCTGTGCTCCTAAGAATTTTATGGAAGGTCACTCATAAACTAAGTGTGTAAATGCTCCACCGTCTAGTTAAGAAATAACAGCCTAACTGCTACCGGAGCTGACTTACACTACATATTTTCCGCAAAACACATTTATTTACCTTTCCTTCCAATAAAATACACCCAGCAATAAATAAGAGGCAGTAAAAGTATCCATGGCTCACTCTTAAAACTTGATATGTTTTTCATGACAGTTTTTAGTATACTGTTTTTTTGGACGGATCGGGCATTACTTGGAAATAAGCACCCAACGAGGACACGGCAGAGATGGCCACTGAGGCACAAACAGAATAATTTGTCCTAAGAACCGTGTCTATACTCGGGGTTTAAACGTCTCCCCCTGAAAGATCAGGTTGCACTTTAAAATGGTCCATATACTTCCACCAATGAGTCACTTGTATAAAAATGCCACCATAAAGCACATTAGCCTGTTGGGGTTGTTTTTAAGTTTAATCCACAGTCTCATTCATCACAGTCTTACATAAATGCTACAGTGGAGGGTGAAGAGTCTTTGGAATTTCAGAGATTTTTTTTTTCTTTTTTGTAAAGAAAGTCTCTCAATAGGGTATCGGGCCACTTCTTGGAGATATAATCATATGTAAAGAAAAGTGACCTTAATAAAGGAGGAACTTAAAAAAAATTTTAGTTGCTCTTTAAATTTATTCTTCAGTTAGGCCAATCTTTTTACAGGGGCTCTTAGCAATCAGCTGGCAATACTGTCCTGAGTCTATAGGATTTGAACTAGAGCACAGAACAAAAGGCCCGATGAACCCTGACCGGTTTGGCTCAGTGGATAGAGCATCTGCCTGCGGACTCAAGGGTCCCGGGTACGATTCCGGTCAAGGGCATGTACCTTTGTTGCGGGCACATCCCCAGTGGGGAGTGTGCAGGAGGCAGCTGATCGATGTTTCTAACCCTCTGTCCCTCTCCCTTCCTCTCTGTAAAAAATCAATAAAATATATTTAAAAAAAAAAAAAAAAAAGGCCCAATGAGCTGTCTTCACCAGCCCTCCCTTTTTAGGAAACAGCTCTCATTTCCTCCAGGCCCTCCTCACCCACCTCATCTTCTTTCTTCCCTTCCACCCATGGTCCCTGAGAAGAGGGATTCTTAAAGGTAATATTAGCCATCCTAGCTGGTTTGGCTCAGTAGATAGAGCTTCAGCCTGCAGACTGAAGGGTCCTGAGTTTGATTCAGGTCAAGGGCACATGCCCGGGTTGCGGGCTCAATCCCCAGTAGGGGGTGTGCAGGAGGCAGCCGATCAATGATTCTATCTCATCACTGATGCTTCTATCTGTACCTCCCTCTCCCTTCCTCTCTGAAATTAATAAAAAATATATTAAAAAAACAAAAAATGAAAACTCTCAAAATAAAATTTAAAAAAACATAATAGTAGGCAATGCCACCGAAACAAAATCCCTACAGAATATACAAAGGGATACCTGGTTACCCTTCAGAACGGCCTTCCAGGGACTGCACAGGCCCCTCTGGACCTCTTGCATGGACTCTGGATGGGCCACTGCTCTCCTGTCTCCTTTTCACTCCCAGCTGTCACAGTCCCAGCAGGAGAGAGATGGCACGCGCAAACGATCTTCTGGAAGGACTTTGGCAAAGGGACTGTTGACAGGTGTGAGAGCAGGGGCAGACAGCCAACCAGGGAGGTGGCACCTGGAAACAGAGACCATCCAAGGTCTCAAGGGGGTGGGGCCACGTGAACATGGGAGCTTAGGCACCTAAATAAGGGGGCGGGGCCATGTGATCAGGCGAGAGTGGGCATGTGAACAAGGGGGCCAGGCCACGTGTACAAACTTGTAACGATGGAGGAAGGGCCATGTGAAGATTGAAGGGATGAGGCCAGGGGCCCCCAGAAGCTGAAGAGGCAGGAAGGACCCTCCCCTAGAGCCTTTGGAGGGAGCACAGCCCCAGACACCCTGATTTCGGATTCTGGCCCCAGAACAGGGAGAGCACATGTCCTGTTTGTTTAGGCCAGTCTGTGGTCATCAGAGCAGCAGCCTCAGGAAATAGACCCCTCCTTTTGGGGCTTTTACCGGGTTCTGTGATCCGGCAGGGGAGACCCCCTAGACCTCTCGCTGCAGGGCTCACAGGGAGATCCATCCCTGGGTCTGTGCCTCGGCCCTGTCTCCCGCTCCCTTGGGGACTCCTTGGCAGTGACAGTGCAGTGGGCACCAGGGCAGGCCGCTTGGTGGGAAGTGCAGGTTACGTGGCTCAGGGACTCCTAGCTGCCCTGCCAAGCCTCCAGCTGCAGATGATGCAGGGTACCCCCAGCCCCGCCCTTACCTCCCAGGCCTTCCCCCTAATGAGTCCAGCCTGGGCCTCGGCTTCCTGGAACACCTGGGTTGACAGTAGCCAGCAACTGGGTTGTCATGCCCATATTCTAGATGCCAAAACTGAGGCTCAGAGATGGGGAGCAGAGGCCCCTATCCCCAGCCCACCTCCCCCTCAACCCAGCCCAGCTCACAGGTGGCTCCCCCAGCTGCCACCTGGTTGCCATGGTGTCGGAGGAGGAGAAGGAGGTCTGGGAAGCAATCCAAAAATACACACCAGCTGGCCCCTCCTTCCTCACTCCCTCTCTTCCAGCTTCAAAGCCTCCTTTTGTGCAGGTGCGGGGGGCGGCGGGGGGCGGGTGTTCTTCCTGGCCAGGCAGCTGAGGGCAAAAGAGGTCAAGGAGGTAGAGGGTCCAAGTAGTGGGTTCTACTACTCACGCAGCAGATTTCCTG